>NW_008348078.1:899740-964768 GCF_000622305.1 Nannospalax galili
ATAGAGAACTGGGATGAGACAGGGGAGCATTGTAATTGGACATTTATCCAATTCCTTATGAATTCTTAGAACACTGCTAGACAGTTGACAATTCAGGTGCAACAATGTAGAATTGTGATGAGAGGAAAGCTTTGTAATGGAACATTGAACATTGTGATGCAACAATGGAGCATTGTATGAGACAGTGGACCATTCTGATGAGACAATGGACCATTTTGGTGCAATAGTGGAGCATTGTGATAGGATAGTTGACCATTGTGATGCAACATTGGAGCATTTAGGTAAGACAGTAGAGCATTGTGATGAAAGAGTGGAGCATTGTGTCAGGACAGGGGACCGTGTAATGTGAAAGTGAAGGATTGCTGTTAGATAAAGCAACATCATGATAGGACCATGGACCAGTGTGAGGCAAAAATAGAGCATTGTGATGAGACAATCGAGCATTGAGATGGGGGCTGTAAACCACTGTTAGCAACAGTGCAACTTGAGGATAGGCTAGTAGACCATTGTGATTCAACAATGGAGCATTATGTAGAGACAAGTGAGCATTATGATGCTATAGTGGACCAATATGATGTAGCAGTATATAGGCTGGGACATTGGAGTATTATGTTGCAAAGTACTTGGATAAGATATGTGAACATTGTAATAGGACAGTTACCCATTGTGAGGTAACAGTGTAGCATTGTGAATGGACACTAGACCATTTTGATGAGACAGTGAAGCAATGTGATAGGACAATGGATCACTGTAATGCAACAGTGGAGCAGTGTATGAGACAATGGAGAATTCTGATACAACAATGAACCACTGTGATGAAATACTATAGCACTGTGATGAGAGACTGGAGCATTGCAATGCAAAACTGGAACACTGTGCTGCAACATGGGAGCATTCCAATGAGACAGTGGAGCAATTCAATGGGGCAATGGACCAGTGTGATACAAAAATGGAATATGTGAATGAGACAATTGAGCATTGTAATTGGACCATGAGCCATGTGATATAACAGTAAAGCACTGTTGTGAGTCAGAAGCATTATTAAGGGACAGCAGACTATTGAGATGAAACAATAGAGCATTGTGATGAGATAGTGGAGCATTATGATGTGACAGTGGACCTGTGATGCAAAAATTTAGCATTGTGTTGAGACAGTGGAGTATGTTGATGGAACACTGAGTCATTATAGTATAGCAATGGATTGGATAATTTTGATAGGACTGTGAACCATTGTGATGCAAAAAGGAAACATTCTGATGTACATATGAGATGGGACAGTGTGCCATTGTACAGTGTACATTGACAGATGTAAAAATATAGTATTTTCATGAGACAGTGTAATATTGTGTTGCAACAAATGAACATTGTGATGAAACAGGTGATGATTTTGATAAAATACTGGTCCAAGGTATTTTAACAATGTAATATTGTGATAGATTAGTAGACGTGAAAGAAGAAGGCAGCATTTTGATGATACAGTGAAGCATTGTGACTGGACACCAACAATTGTGATAGGACAATGACCATTGTGATGCAACATTACATTGTAATGAGATAGTATTTTGTTTGAACAGTGAGTCATTGTAATATAACAATGAATCATTTTGAAAAGACAGTGCACCATTGTGATACAATAATGGAACATTCTGATGTAAAGATGAGCATTGACATGGGACAATATACCATTTTCATATAACAATGTAACAATGTGATGAGACAGTAGAATATAGTGATGCAATAATGAACATTAATGAAATGGTGGAACATTGTGATGGGACAGGAGAACATTGAGTTTTGTCAATGGATTATTGTGATAGGACAGTGGACCACTGTGATGCAGCAGTTAAGCAATATGATAGGTCATTGGCCCATTCAGATGCAACAGTGGAACATTGTGATGAGACAATGAAGCACTGAGATGGGAGATGAACCATTATTAAACAACAATGAAGCATTGTGATGAGTCAGTGGAGCACTGTAATGGTAAATTGGACAATTTTGATCCAAAAGTGGAGCATTGACATGAGAAAGTGGAGCATTGTGATGGGAAAGTGGAGCACTGTAATGCAAAAATGGAGCATTATGATGAAACAGTGGAGTATTGTGAAGGGAGAGATTGGACTATGTGATGCAACAATGAATCTTTGTTTTGAGATAGGGGAACATTATTAAGGGATGGGTGAACATTGTGCTAAGACCCTATAATAATAAAGCATCGTGATAAGACAATGGATCATTGTTATGAGGTCATTGAGTATTGTGATGGGATAGTGAAGCATTTCCTTGCAGGAATGGAGAACAGTGATAGTACAGTGGATCACTGAGATGTAGCAATGCAGCATTGTGATGAGACAGTGGAGCACTGTTATAGGACATTTGACCATTATGATGCAATAATGAGAATTTGATGATGCAGGGGATCATGTTGTTTGGACAGTGGACAACAGTGTTGAAACAATGTAGCATTGTGAGAGAACAATAGATGGTTGAGAAGCAACAATGGAGCATTGCAATAAGACAAGCAAGAATTTTCATCAAACAGTGGACAATTGTGTGTAACCATGCAACATTTTGAGAGGACAGTAGGCCATTGGTATAGAAAATTAGAGTACTGAGATGAGATAAGCAATCATTTTGATGATACGGTGGACCATAGTGTTGTAACAATGTATCATTGTGATAGGACAGTAGACCATTGGAATAAACAATGGAACATTGTGATGAGAGAGTGGATTATTGTCATGAGACAGATGGACAATTGTGATAGGACAGTGACCATTGTGATGCAACAGTGAAGCATTGTGATGAGACAGGGTAATATTATTATGGTGCAGTGGTCCACTGTGATGCAACAATGGAGCTTTGTGATGATATAAGCAAGTAATTTTGATGAGAAAGAGGACCTTTGTGCTATAACAGTGTAGCATTGTGGTAGGATACTGTACCATTGGGATGAAACAATGGAGTGTTGTGATCAGAAAGTGGAGTATTGTAATAGATAAAACAGACAATTTAGATACAATAGTGCATTGTGATCAGACAGGGAAGCATTTGATGGGACAGTTGGTCATTGTGATGCAGTGTTGTGTTGAGAAAGTAGCACCTTGTGATGAGACATTGGACCACTCTAATTCAACAACAGAGCATTGGAATATTGTTATGCAGCAATGTAACTTTGTGATAGGCAGTGAAGCAATGTGATGCAACATGGACTACTGTAATGAGACAGTGGGGCAATGAGATAGGAGAATAGACCATTATGATGAAAGAAATGGAGCATTATGACAGGACAGTGTACCATTGAGATGAAACAATGGAACATTGTGATGAGACAGGAGAATACTGTGATGGGATATTGGACTATTGTAATAGGATAGAGGGCCACTGTGATATAACAATGCATCACTGCAATAACAAGTGGAGCAATGTGATAGGACAGCAAACCATTTTGACACAACAATGAAGCATTTCTATAGGACAGTGGACCATTTGTGATGTAACATTGTAGCCTTGTGATGATACAGTGGACCACTGTGATGGGATAAGTGGCCTACTGTGGTACAGCAATGAGGCATTGTTATAAGATAGGGGAGCACTAAGATGAGACAGAGGACCATTGCAATGCAGCTATTGAGTACTGTGATAGGGCAGTCGACCGTTGTGACTAATGACTGAGCATTGTTTTAGGACAGAGAACCATTGGGATATGATAACAGTGCATTTTGATGAAAGAGTGAAGGATTGTGATGGGACGGGGAACCACTATGATGCAACAGTAGAGAATTGTGACAATATAGAGAAACATTGAGATGGGACAGTGAACCACTATGATGGAAAAATGGAGCACTGATGCAACAATGGAGAATTGTGAGGAGACAATTGAGTATTGTGAGAGAATGGAACATTATAAGGCAGCAGTGTGGCATTGTGATAAGACATGAGGTCATTTTGATGGGACAGTAGACAATTGTAATGAGAGTTGAGTATTTTGCTTGGATAGTGGACCATTGTGATATAATAATTGAGATTTTGATAGAATGTTGGACAACTGTGATGCAACAATGGGGTATTGTGATAGGACAGTGGATCACTGTGACAGAACAGTGGGACATTGTGATAAACAGTGGAGGAATGTTTTGAGACAGTGGACCATTGTTATGTAAAAATGTAGCATTGTGATATGACAGTGGACTGGACCACCTTGATGCAACAGTGGAGCCTTGTGGTCAGACAGGACAGTATTGTAAAGGGAGAGTGGACCATTGTGATGAAATATAAAGCATTATGATAAGACTTGTCACCTTGCTAAGTAACAGGGAACATTTTGAAGAGAAAGTAGAGTACTGTGATGCATCAATGGAGCATTGTAATGAGACTTTTAATGCTAACTGTGATGCAACAATTAAACATGTGATGAGAGAATTGACCATGTAATGGGTCAGTGGACCTTTGTGATGTAACAGTGGAGAGTGGACCATTGTGATGTAAAAATGGAGTACTGTTACAAGACAATGTGCAGCATTTTGATAGGAGAGTGGATGATTGTGATGCAAAATTAGAACATTGTGATGAGACAGGGGGACATTGTGATGGGAGAGTGGACCACTGAGATGCAACAATGGAACATTGTGATAGGATACAATGCAGTATTGTGATAGGTCATCAGACCATTGTGATATAAAAAAATCAAGCTCAGTGATGACTCACTGTATAATTTTGGTGAAATAATGAACCTCTGTGGTACAACAATTGAGTATTGTGGTGAGACAGTAGAGCATTATGATGTTGGGGGGATCATTGTGATGCAACTATGAAACATTGTGATGAGATAGTGGAATACTGTGATGGAAAGTGCATCACTGTTATGTAACAACTGTGTATTTTAATGGGACAGTGAACCATCATGATGCAGTGAACTGCTGTCCCATAACTACTCCACTGTTTCATCACAATTTTCCATTGTTATGTCACAGTGCTCCACTTTCCTATCACAATACCCCATTATTACCTAACAATAGTCCCCTGTCCTATTACAATGCTCCATTGTTGCATCACAGTTGTCCAACATGATGCAAGAGTGGAGCACTGTGATGAGAGTAGGAGCATTGTTTGTTATATGACAGTTACCCATTGTGATGTGGTAGTAGAGCATGTGATGGAACAGTGGACCATCTGATGCAGCAACAAAGAATTGTTTTGAGATGGGATTATTGTTATGAGACAGGGAAACATTGTTGTGAGGAAGAAGACCATTGCATTGCAGCAATAGAGCACTGCAATAAATAAGTAGAGCATTTTAACGTTGCAGTGCACCATTGTGATGCAACAGTGGAGCATTGGGATAAGATCATGGATAACTGAGATGGGACAATGAACCACTTATAAAAAAGCAATATGATAGAAAGTGGCCCATTGTGAAGAGACATTGAAGCACTGGGATGGGATAGTATACCAATGTGATGTAAAAATAGAGCATTGCAATGAAACAGTGGGGTGTTGTGATCTAACAGTGGAGCATTGTGATGAAACAGTAGATTGCTGTAAAGGGACAGTTACATTGTGATGAGACAGTGGAGCATTGTAATAGGACATTGGACCACTGAGATGAAACAATAGAGCATTGTGCTGTGGTGAGTGTATATTGTTATTGGGTGCACTTATCTACATGCAGGCAATGTACTCATACACATAGTATTAATAACAACAAAACAATAATAACAATACAGAATGGAGTATTGTTATAGAACAGTGGAGCAATAGGATGCATCAATGGAAAATTGTGATGAAAAAGTGGAGCATTATGATAGGATAGGGGGCTACTATAAAGCAACATTGGAACATTGTGATGAGACAGGGGAGCAACACTGGAATAATGTGATAGGACATTTGACCATCATGATAGAAAAATAGAGCCCTGTGATGACAGAGTGAAACATTGTGATAGAATAGTGGACCACTCTAATGCAACAATGGAGCATTTTGATGAGACAGGGGAACATAGTGATTATAAAGTGGACCTCTGTGATGCAACAATGAAAATTTTTAATGAGGTATAGGGGCCTTGTAATGGGACACAGGAATTTTTCTCTCTCTATATATGTGTGTGTTTCTGTGTGTACTGTGTGCACTACCTACTGTAAATAATCCCCAAACATGTATATGACACACAAAGAACTGAGCAAATATAATTTACATATTTTATTTATTTTGTACATGTATGTATGTGTATATCTGTGAGGATGCATGTGCCATGGTGCTTGTAGAGGTCAGAGAACAGACAGGGTCTCCCTGTAGCCCCAGCTGGCCTGGAACTCGCTTTGTAGACCAGGCTGGCCTTGAACTCACAAAGATCTGCCTGCCTCTGCCTTCGGAGTGCTGGGATTAAAGGCATGTGCCACCATGCCCAGCCTTTAAATTATATTTAATTTATTATTTTTTATTTTATGTGTATGAGTGTATTGCCTCTGTGTATGTAAGTGCACCCATCTGTGTAGTGCCCATAGAGGTCAAAAGAGGGCGTTGGATTCTCCTGTAACTACAGACAGTTGTTAGCTGCCATGTAGATGGTGGGAATCAAATTGGGGTCCTCTGCTAGAGCCACTAGTGCTCTTAACCACTGAGCCATCTCTCCAACCGCAACCATGGAGTGTTTTGATGGCACAGTTTTGAATTATGAGGGGAGAGTGGACCATTGTGATGCAACAGTGAAGCATTGTGTTAGGAAACTTGACCACTGTGATGCAACAATGAAACATTCTGATGAGACAGTGGAGGATTTTGATGTGACCATAGACCACTGTGATAGAAAACTGTGGCGTTTTGAGATATTTTGAAGCACTGTGATGGGACAATGAGCCATTTTGATGCAACCATGGAGGAGTGTGATAATGCAGGAGGTATTGTGATGGGGCCGTGGTCCATTTTTGATACAACAATGGAGCAATGAGATGCAACCATGGAACATAGTAGTGGAACAGTGGGCCGTGTAGTAGAAAAATGAAGCATTGTTATAAGATTGCATTGTGTTGTAAGAAGGGAGTAATTGTAGAGACGTTTGAGTATTTTGATAGGACAATGGATTATTGTGCTACAACAATTCAGTAGCTTAATAGGGCATTGGATGATTAAGGTGCAACAGTGGAGCACTGTGATTGGATAGTGGACCATCCTGATGCAACAATGGAGCATTTTCATGATACAGGGGAGAATTGTGTTTGAGTTACTGCGATGCTACAATGGATCACTGTGATGAGACAGGAGAGCATTGTTATGGGAAGGACACCATTGTGATGTAAAAATGAACCACTTTGTAGGACACTGGACCATTCAGATGCAAAAATGGAAGGCTGTGATGAGAGAGAATATTGTGACGGGACAGTGAACCATTTTGATGAAAAACAGCACATAAAGACAACGAGCTACTTTGATGAAAAAAGGAAGCTTTGTTATGAAATACAGGTGCACTGTGATGTGAAAGTGGACCATTGTGATGCAACAATGGAACATGTGATGAGATAATGAAAAATTATAAGTGAAAAGTTAGATAATTGTGATGAAGCAATGGAATAGTGGGAGAGTGGAGCATTGTGATGTAACAGTGGACCAGTGTAATGCAAAAATGGAGCATTGTTATGAGACAGAGTAGCATTGTGATGAAACAAATGGAGCATTATGATGAGACAATTGATTATTGTGATGAAACACTGAGCCATTGTACTGCAAAATTGGTGCAGTATGATAGGAAATTGGACCATTGGGATGCACCAATGGAAGGATGTCATAGGATAGTCAACCATGAGGATGCTACAGGGAAGAATTGTAATGAGACAGTAGACCGTTGGGATAAAAAAATGGAGCACTGGGAAGAGACAGAGGAGCATTCTAATGGGGTAGTTGAGCATGTGATGAGAAAGTGAATGTTTACGGTGTAAAAAATTAAGAACTGTGATGGTACAAAAAGTGATGTAAAAAATTACTAATTATGATGTGAGAGTTGATTATTATGATAGGACAGTGGACCATAGTGTTACAAAAACTGAGCATTGATAAGAGTCGGGAGCATAGTGATGAGACAGTAAGCATTGTAATAGGACAGCTGACCATTTAGATGCAACAATGTATCATTGTAATGAGAGAAAGGGGCATAGTGATTGGACATGGTACAATCATTGAACATTGTATAGAGATAGTGGAGCATTCTGATGGGATACAGGAACATTGTGATACAACAATGTAACTGTGATGAATCAGTGGAAAATTTTGATCAGACACTGAACCATTTTGATGCAACAATGTAGCATTATGATAGGACAGTAGACCATTGGGATGCAACAACAGAGAATTGTGATGAGACTGTGGACTATTGGGATGCAATAATTGAGTATCATTATAAGACAGCAGACTATTGGGATGCAACAATAGAGCATCATGATGAGATCATGGACCATGGTTATTCTACAATGTAGCATTGTGTAGAGACAATTGAGCATTGTGACAGTACCCTAAGCCAATGTAATATAATAAGAGCACTGAGATGAGATAGTGGAGTGTTATAATACAACAGTGGAGCATTTTCTGATGAGATAAGGGAGCATTGTGAAGGGGCAGGGCAACATTGTGATGAGACACTGGAGCATTTTGACAGATGTTGGGCCATAGTGATGCAAAACACACAAGAATTTCCTTATTGCTAGAGTCATGAGACAGCTTGACTAGATCAAGATTGAGAGTGCATAACAGACTTCCTTAGTACATGCTTTGAAGCATACTTAAACAGGAGGAGGACAGTTATCATTCCAAACCCATTCCCAGCATTCCTTGCACAAGGACAAGCATTCCTTTCCTTGGATCTCTGCACCAGAAAAGTAAAAGGAAGTCTGTTAACCCTTTGTGAGCCAAGTGTCATTGTGATTAAGGGAAAAGAGAGGTAGCTACAATAGTGCACCAAAGGGCAGTAGACTATTAAAGGAAAACACTGAGCATGGGGATGAGACAGGTGAGAACTGAGATGGGAGTGTAGACCATAGGGATGCATCAATAGAGTATTGTGAAGGGTCCTGGAACCACTGTTAGGTAATAATGGAACATTGTGGTGAGGCAGTAGAGCATTGTGATGAGACTGTTAACCACTTTGATGAGACAGAGGAAAGGAACATGTGATGTGAAAGTGAACCATGATGATGTAACAATGGAGCATTATGATGAGACTCTGTAGCATTGTCATTGGGTAATGGAGCATTTTTATATAAAATGATGCATTGTGATGAGATGGGGAGCATTTTGGTAGGACAGTGGACCATTGTGATGAGACAGTGGAGCATCATGATAGGACAGTGGACCAATGTAATACAACAATAGAGCATTGTGTTGAGGTAGCAAATCATTGCTATGGGAGAATAGATAATTGTGAAGAAGCAATGGAGCATTGTAAATAGACAGGAGAACATTTTTATGAGACAGTGGACATTGTGATGCAACAATAAAATAATGAGATAGCACTGCAGACCATTATTAGGTAACTGCACCATTATGATGAAGAAGTTGAGCATCATGATGCAAAAATAGAGCATTGTGACAAGACTGTGGAGCATTGGAATGGATGTTTAATCACTGTGATGAGACAGTTGAGCATGTGATATGACAGTTGATCACTGTGATGAGACACTGCCTTGTTTTTTTTATTTAAAAAATATTTTATTTATTATTTTTATTTTATGTGTATGAATATATTGCCTGTATGTGTATAAGTGCACCCATGTGGTGCAATGTCTGCAGAGGTCAGAGAGGGTGTCAGAGCCCCTGGAATTCAATTTATGGACGGTTGTTAACCGCCATGTGGGTGCTGGGAATCGAAGCCTGGTCCTCTGCAAGAGCAGTCAATACTCTTAACTGCTGAGGCATCTCTCCAGCCCCACCACTGCCATATTTTATAGGACAATGAACTACTGTGATATCACAATGGAGTATTGTGATGGGACAGTGCAGCATTATGGTGGTACAGTGGACCGTTGTGATGAGACATGGCCATATTTTATAAGACAATGGACAACTGTAGTGCAATGATGGAGCTATTTCAAGAGACAGAACAGGATTGTGATGGGACAGGAAAATATTGTGACTGTGATAGGACAGTGGATCATTGTGAGACAAGTAACAAGTGTGACAAGACATTGAACCATTGGATGAAACAATGGATAATTGTGATGGGACAACAGACCTTGTGATGTAACAGTGAAGTATTATGATGAGACAATGGAGCATTAAGATCTGACAGTGGCCCACCATTAGGCAACAACACGCATTGTGATAGGAGAGTGGAGCATTGTGATTTTAAAAAATGGACCATTGAGATAGAACAATAGCATATTGTAATGAGACAGTGAACCATTGTAATAGGATAGTGGACCATTGGGATAAAACAATAGCACATTGTGATGAGACAGTGAAGGATTATGATGGGTCAGTGGACAACTGTGATAGAAAAGTGGACAGTTGTGATATAACAATGAGCATTATGATGTCACAGTGGAGCACTGTGGTGAAACAGTGGACCATTGTGATGCAACACTGTATCACTGTGACTAGTGAATGCACCACTGTGATACAACAATGGAGCATTGAGATAGTAGTGTAGACCATTGTTAAGTAACAACGGAACATTATGGTAAGAAAGCGAAGTATTATGGTACAACAATAGAGCATTGCAATGAGAAAATGGAACACTATAATGAGGCATTTAAACAGTGTGATGAGACAGTCAAGCATGTGATGGGACAGTGACTGAATGATATAACAATGGAAAATTATGATGAAACAATGCAGCATTGTGATTGGTCAATGAACCATTTGGATGTAACAATGGTGCATCATGATGAGACATGAGAGCACTGTGATGAGACTGTATATTTGTGATGGGACATTGGACCACTGAGATGCAACACTGGAGCATTTTGGTAAGACAGGAGACCATTGTTATGTGACACTATGATGCAACAGTGTAGTATTGCTTTTGGACAGTGGACCATTTTAATGCAGTGATGGAGCATGTGATGAAACAGTGGAAAACTGTGATGGAAAACTGCACAACTGTGATGCAGATATCAAGTAATGAAGTAAGACAGTGGAGCATTGTGTTAGGACAGTGGGCCATTGTGAGGAAATAATCAAGCATTGTGATGAGAAAACTGACTACTGTGATGGGACAATGGAAGTATGACAGTTAATTGAACCATTGGGATGCAGCAATGAAGCAGTGTGATAAGACAGTGGATCATTGGAATGCCACAGTGGAGATTTGTGATGAGACAGTGGACCATTGGGATGCAACAATGGAACACTGGAATGAGACAGGGGAACTTTGTGAATAGACAGTGGAACATGTGATGAGACAGTGGATGGTTGTGTTTTATCCATGGAACATTCTGATGGTACAATGAAAAAGTGATGTAAAAATTGGGTGTTGTGATATGACATTGGATCATTCTGATGAGACAGTGGAGTATTGTGATAGGACAGTGGATCACACTTTTGCAACAATTGAACATTGATATGAGACAGGGGAGCACTGTGATCAGACAGAGGACCATTGTGATGAAACAGTAGACAATTGTAACAGGATTTTTAACCATTTTTATACAAGAATGGAGTATTGTGATGAGTCCAGGAAGCATTGTGATTGAATACTGGGCCATTTAGTTCAACAACTGGGCATTGCATGAGACAGTGGCTCATTCTGATGTGTTATTGGACCATTATGATGCAATAATGGAAACTGTGATGACAGTGGAGAATTATGGTTGGGCATTGGACCATTGGCATGCAACAATGGAGCATTGGGATCAGACAGGGGATACTGTGATGAGACAGTGGACCATCATGATAGGACAATAGACTAATGTGATGCAATAATGGAGCATTGTGACAAGATAGTGAAGCATTGTTGTGGGAGGGTAGACCATTGTGAAAAAACAATGGAGCATTGTAATGAGAGAGGAAGGAATTGTGATAGGACAGAGGACCTTTGTGATACAACAAAGGAGCATTGTGATGTGACAGTATACAATTGAAATGAAACAATGGGACACTGTGATGGGGCTGCAGACCACTTTAATGCATAAATAGAACATTGTGATGAGAGAGAGTAAACCCTTCTGATGCAAAAATGAAGCATTGTGACAAGACAATGGAGCGTTGATATGGGACAGTAAACCACTGTTATTAAAAAATGCAACATTGTGATAGGATAGTTGACCATTGTGATGCAACAAAGAATGTTGTGAAGAGATAGTCAAACATTATGTTTGGACAGGGCATCATTGTGATGTAACAATGGAGCATTGCAATAAGACAGTGTACCATTGGATCACTCTGATCAGGTAATGGAACAGTGGGTCAATGTGATGTAACAAGTTGGAATTATGATAGGACATTGGGATGAAACAATTAAGCATTGTGATAGGGAAGTGGACCATTGGGATATAATTATGGAGCATTAAGATGAGGCAGGGATTGAGATGGGAACCTCAATCATTGTGATGCATCAATGGAGCATTGTGAAAGGTCTTAGGACCATTGTTAGGTAATAATGGAAAGTTGTGATGAGAGTGGAACATCGTGATGGTACCACTAGTCACTGTGATGAGACAGTAGAACATGTGATGTGACAGTGGACCACTATGATGTAACAATGTAACATTTTAATGAGAGAGTGTAGCTTTGGGATTGGACAATAGACTATGTTGAGACAGGGGAGCATTGTGATGCAACAATTAATCATTGTTATGAGATAGTAGAACATTGTGTTAAAACAGTGGAGCATGAAGATAGGACAACGGAAAAATATGATATAACAATGGAGCACTGTGGTGAGATAGTGAAGCATGGTTATTGGAGAAAAGACCAGTTTGAGGATGCAATGGAGCACTGTGAAAAGACAGGAGAGCATTGCAAAGGGACAGTGGACCATTGCAATTAGAGAGTAGATCACTATGATAAGACAGTGGACCATTGTGAGATTATAATGGAGCATTGTGATAAGGCAGGGAACCTTTGTTAGGTTACAATAGAGTATTGGGATAGGACAATGGACCATTTATGATACTACAAGAGAATTGTAATGAGACATGGGAACATTGTGATGGGAGAGTGGACCATTGTGATTCAACAAGGGACAACTGTGATAAAACAGTGGAACACTGTAATGGCACAGTGGACTATTGTGAGTCAAAAATAGAGCATTGTGATGAGACATTAATATGGTATAGTGAGACAATGTCATACAACAATGAAGCATTATGAAAGGATAGTTGACCATTGTGAGGCAACAAGGTACAGTGGAGAATTCTGATGCAACAATGAAGCACAGTGATGAGGCAGTGGAGGAGCAGGGTGATGAGGAGAGTGGACCATTGACATGCAACAATGAAGCATTGTGAGGAGAAAAGGGAGCATTGTATGGGACAATGGCTATTGTAATGCAAAAATGGAGCACCGTAATGAGTGAGAAGAATATTATGATTGTAAATTATACCATTGTGATGCAACAATGGAAAACTGAGATGAAACAGTGGAGCATTGTGATGAGACTGTGGATCATGTGATACAAAAATGAAGCATTGTTATGTGATAGAGGAGCATTGTTAAGGGACAGGGGAACATTGCATTAGAACAATGGCACATTGTGACAGGACAGTGGAATGGACCATTGTGATGAAATAATTGACTATGATTCTGAGACAGTTGAGTATTGCAATGGGAGAGTGGGCCATTTTTATATAACAGTGGAGTGTTGTGATAGGATATTGAACCATTGGGTATAAAAATGAAGCAGTTTGATAGGTCTGCAACCACTGGGATGCAACAGTGGATCATTAGGGTAAGAGAGGGGAGCATTATGATGGGATGTTTGAAAACTGTGATGCAAAAACATGGTACATTGTGATTGGACAGTGGACCATTGTGATGCAAAAGTTGAGCATTGTGATTAGACAGGAGAAGTTTTTTTGTCTTTTTGAAGCAGGGTCTCCCTGTAGCCCCAGCTGTCCTGGAACTCACTATGTAGACCGGGCTAGCCTTGAACTCACAGAAATCTGCCTGCCTCTGCCTCCCAAGTGCTGGGACTACAGGTGTGTGCCACCACACCCAGCTCAGAAGAGCGTTTTTATAAGACAATGGACAATAGTGTTGCCAGAATAGTATAATTCATTAGAAGGGAGCATTTCAGTAGGGTAGTAGACCAGTAATATGCAACAATGGTAATGAAATGGGGAGTATTGAGTTGGAACAGTGGAATACTGTGATATAAAAATGGAGCATTGTGATAGAGAAGGGGACCAGCATTAGGTAAAAATGGAGTATTTTGATAGGACATTGGAACATTGTGACATAAAAATCAAGCACTGTGATGAGACAGTGCAGCATTATAAGTTAACTACCATGATGCAACAATGAAGGAAGCATTGTGATGAGACATGGGAGCATTCTTTTTTAAACACTTTATTTATTATTTTTATTTTATTTTATGTATATGAGTGTATTGCCTGCATGTATGTAAGTGCACCTGTATAGCCCATGGAGGTCAGAAGAGGGTGTCAGATACCCTGGAACTGGAGCTACAAACAATTGCTAACCACCATGTGGGTGCTGGGAACCAAACCTGGATTCTCTGAAAGAACACCCAGTGCTCTTAACTGATGAGCCATCTCTCCAGCCCAAGGCATGGGAGCATTCTTATTATAAAATGGACCACTTTGATGCAACAGTGGAGCATTGTGATGACACAGTGTTGCATTGTGATGAGTCATTGGATCATTCTTATGTAATATTTGTCACCCTAGTTCTCTTAGGGTCCCTTGCTCCTGACATGGGTAGACAAACCACATAACATGTCTTTATCTGAATTTTGCATAGTTTATACATTTGGAGGGGAGAGGAGTGACTTACAAAGAAAGGAATACCCAGGGCCAAGCTCTGTGCCATGTGGCTCAGAGGCCAGCTGTTCCGGATTGCTTTTGCCCATGGTCTACCTCATCTTGCATCCCTGCATGCCCACTCACCCCATAGAGTTCCAGGCAGGGTCCATGGTGTTCTTGTGAGGTTCCTCATGCCCTCTGGAGTCCATGGCAGGCTGGCTCACCTGCTCCCTGTTCCCCACTTCCCCAAATTGCAACAATTCCTCCTCCTTTTGTTCCAATCTCCCACCATGGTAGGCTCCACCCTTCTTCCCAGGGTGCCCTGGGCTTACCCATGGCTCTTCCAAGGAAGTCCAGGAGGAATAAATCATTTCCAGGCCACACTCCACCCCTTTCCTTCACTCTTACAACCTTTCTGCCAATCTCCTGCAATGGTCCCTGAGCCTGGAGGGGGTGACAGATGTAGGGTGATCTCTTTTGTATCATGGAGAGATAGTGACTTTTTGGGCCTACCCATTATTCATCCTCAAGCCATGGCCATTGATATATCTCAGTGGTGTTTCTTCTACTCTAAAGACAAATGGAAGAAAGTAGACATATCTAAACAACTATGAAAGAAGTAGACACATCTAAACAAACATGAATGTAAATACAAATGCCTAGAGGATACCCCAGTAGGTGTACTATACTCATTAAACAGTATACTTATAATGGCTTCCCCACCAGGGCCTGTAGCCTCTCTCTACACAGGAGGTTGGCCTGGTCTATAGCACCAGATGTGTGTTCAACCCCTAGGAGCGGGCCTTATCCAATTAGAAACTTGTCAGTTGTATGTATGTTAGTCAAGCCATTATTGCACTTGCAGGCACTGCTTAATGAGCAGCACCCATGGTCCATTGTTGCGTAGAATCATAGGGGCATGGAGGTTTTGGTTTAGTCTCAGCTTTTCCTTCCATATTCACATCATTCATTGTCTTCAGCAACATGGCCTTACTGATTTTTTAGTGTACAACTGACATTAGTGGCAATAGCCTTGGTGAATTTGAGGACTTCTAGGATTTCTCTCTGACCAACAGCTCATAGGGGAGCAACCCACCCCTGGTACTATAGATTTTCTTAACAGTTGTATAGTTTGGGAACCTCTGTTTTTAATCTTACCCACCCATAAAACTCCCAAGAATTTTACAGCTATAGCTGGCCTTTGTTTCTTCAGGTATCTTTCAAATGGGTTTCACCTCTGCAAAACACTCGAAGGAAGGTTAACCTCATATATTAAGTCGATTATAGACAAAGTCTAACATAGCATGGAAAGGTTTTATCCATTTGTATTGTTTTCTCCATAGATCTTTGTTAGGTACCATAGCATGGGTATGAGGTACTAATTTGGTTAGTTCTTTACTATCTTTAGTTATTCCTTTGGTCATGACATAGTGAATCATTGTGATAGGACAGTGGACTATTGTGGTATAATAATGGAACCTGGTAAGGAGACAGGGGAAACGTGCATGTGATGGGAAAGTGGACCACAGTGAGGTAACAATAAAACACTATGATAGGATAATGGACAATGTTGATGCAATAATCCAGCATTATGATGAGAGAGTGGATATTATGATGTGACAGTGGACCTCTGTGATTCAACCATGGAGCATTATTAAGAGTGACAGGACAGCATTGTGATGGGACAATGGACCACTGTCATGCAACAATGGAGCACTATGACAAGATAGTGAACCATTCTTATGTAAAAATGCAGCATTGTGATAGGACACTAGACCATTATGATGAAACAATAAAGCATTGTAAAGAGACAGTGTACTATTATGATGGAAAAGTAGACCAATGTGATGTAACAATAGATAATTTTGATGAGACAGCAGAGTATTGGGATACAACAAAGGACCACTGTGGTGACATAATGGAGCATTGTGATGGCACAGTTAATCATTGTGTGATAAAGTACAGCATTGTGATAGGACAGTGGATCACTGAGATGCAGTAATGGATTATTGGAATGAGACAAGAGAACACTGTGATAATAAAATGGACAAATGTGATGAAACAATGGAACATTGTGATGAGACAAAGGGTCATTTTGATTTGACTGTGGACTAATGTGATGTAACAATAAAGAATTGTGATGGTTAAGTGTGATGGCACTTGCCTTTAATACCAGCACTTGTGAGGCAGAGGCAGGTGGATCTCTATGAAAGCAAGGTCAGACAGGGAGACCCTGTCTCAAAAAAAAGAAAAGAATTCCGATAGGACAGTGGACCACTGGCATGCAACAATGGCATATTCTTATGAGATAGTGAAGCATTGTGATGGGATAATGGATCATTGTAACACAGCATTACGATGTGATAGTGGAGCACTGTGACAGGACACTTAACCATTCTGATGAAATTGTGAGGTAAATGATGGAATAGTCCCATTGTGATGGGACAGTAAATCGTTGTGATGAAAGAGTTGACCATTCTGCTGTAACAATGGTGTACTGTGATGTAACAGTTGAGCTTTGTGATGGAACAGTGGATCATTGTGATGAGACACTGGAGTTTGTGATAGGATGGTGGCCCACTCAGATGCAACAATGGAGCATTGTGGTGACACAGTAGATGATTGTGAGGGATAGTGGACTATTGTGATGCAACAATAGAGCACTGTTGGGATACAGGATCATTTTGATGAAACAATAGCGCATTCTCATGAGAGAGTAGAGGATCATTGTTATATAACAATGAAGCATTTAGATGGGGTAGTAGGCCATTGTGATTCAAGAATGGATCACTGTTTTGAGACAGTAAAGTGTGGTGATACAAAAATTGAGCATTGTGATGATACTAGGGAGCATTGTGATGGGAAATAAGACCATTATGATGCAACAATGGAGTATTTTGATAGGAGAGTGGACCACTGCAATGCAAAAATGGAGCACTGAATGAGGAATTGAGGCATTCTTATGGGACAGTGGCCCACTGTGTTGCAACAATGGAGCATTGTGATAAGAGAATGGAACATTGTAGTATAAGAGCAGACCACTGTCATGCAACAATGGACCATTGTGATGAGACCATGGAGCATTGTGACTTGAGAGTTGACCATGTGATGCAACAATGAAGCATTGTTATGAGACAGAGGAGCATTATGATACAATAGAGCAACACTGTGTAGTTACCATGGAGTACTGTGATAGAAGAGTTGACCAATGAGAAGAAGAAATAAAGTATTATTAAGCTACAACTGAGTATTGTGTTGGATGGTAAAACATTGTGATAGGACACTGTACCATTTAAATGTACAAGTTCAGCATTGTGGTGAGGCATGAAAGCATTGTGATGGATAAGAACATTGTGATGCAACAGTGGAACATTGTGATAGGACAGTGAGCTGTTGTAGGCATCAATGTAGCATTGTGAGGAGACAAGAGCTCATTGTGAAGTGACACTGGACCATTGTGATGAGAGAGTAAAGCATTGTGAACAGGAAGTGAACCAATGTAATTCAACAGTGGGGATTTGTGATAAGACAGAGCACCATTGTGAGATAACAATGGAGCATTGTGATAGAAAAGTGGACCATTAGGATGCAACAATGAAGCGTTGTAATAAGATAGGAGAAATGTGATTGGAAAGTCCAATGTGATGTAACAGTAGAACTTTGTGAAGGTGGCTACTGCATGTCTGTGTTTGTATGGTCAAAACTCCTCTGGGTGATATGCCGCATTATTTCTAGTTTGCCTCAGGGCATTTAGCATGGTGGTTGCTGCAAACTGCTTGCCTCATGGACAAAAAAAAGTTTTAAAAGCTGTTTCTTTCCTGAACTTTTTTGTAGGCTTTGCCCAGACCATGTGGCCCCAAGGCAGCTGCTTTTCTAACTAGATCTAAGCATTTTAATTTCAGTGTCCAAGGAGAGTCATACCTCATGCTCAGGCTATCAAAGCAACAGCCAAATGATGTGTTGGACATAGCTCCCCATTTTTTTTTCTACTGCCTTCATGAGTTTCTGTTCCAGCAACAGCCTGTATCTAGGAATGAAAAATCCAGAAGACATTGCTTTCCATTTACATCTGCAATGGATGATGAGAGACATGGACTCCGTCCCTTGGTCAGAGACCATGGATTCCTTTGTGTTGCTTTTCTATTTGGGGCCTATATATCTGAGGATAATTTCTGATATATCACGTCTAACTTAACTGAGTACTTTCTAAAAATGAAAAAGAGTTGCTGTCCACATTTAATCTGTGAGATGTGTGAATCCCATGGGGTTTGTATCCTGATGGGTTATGGGCTTATTTTATCATGAAGCTGAGCACACTACAGTGGCCATGTGGCTTGGTTGCCATTATGGCTAGTAGCCTCACCAAGAGGAAGACAAACATGTGAACTGGTCTCCATCTTGGTTGATGAAATCATCAAAATGGGGACAGCCACTGGCTTGGTTTCCATCTTGGACAGTAACATGTTCAAAATGGTGGTGACCCATGTGACCTTGTCACCATCTTGAAGCAACCACGTAGCATAATTCAAAACGGCGATACCCAGGTACTTACCAATACTGACAATACCTAGGAGTTCCCTGAACTGCAGGCATTTAATCATATGTCCTAATCCTCTTGCAATTTATTTTTATTTTGGTTTTCACCTTGGATTCTTGATGGGATCATAGAAAAACGAGATTTTAACAGTCTCTATTGTCTTGTAATAAGGTCAATGCATTTTTATGTCAGACTAAGGGAGTGATGCCAGATCTCCACAATGGGAGTTTAAACTTTAACAGTGCTTGGGCCTGTTTCTAAAGGGGTATATTTTGGGTTTTAAATTCTTGTGTGGTATATTTACTGGGTTTTAAAGATGGCTATTTAAAAAATTTACATTGTTTTATATATTTATTAGTTTTTAAAGGAAACTATTTCTAGGTTCTGACATTATTTGCATGACATACTTATCTATTTTTAAAGGGATTAATTTGGATTTTGACATCTTTTATGTGGTATAGTTCCTGATTTCTAGGAGTAACAATTTTAAATTTTTCCTGTTTTACATATTATACTTGTGTATGCTTGTATTGCCTGTATGTAGGTAAGTGTACCCGTGTCGTGCAATGCCCACAGAGGTCAGAAGAGGCTATCAGATCCCCTGGGACTGGAGTTACAGACAGTTGTTAGCTGCCATGTAGGTGCTGGGATTCGAACCTGGGTCTTCTGTAAGAACAAACAGTGTTCTTAACCACTGAGCCATCTCTCCAGCCCCTATTTGTGAGTTTTTAATGAAAGTTAATTTTCCTAGCCATAGTTAGCCTCCGGTACTAACCAGGTATAAAGAAAACTGGCACTTTGTAGAAATGGCTAGATCTGGGAATCTCGTGTAAATTTGTAACACTCTGGGGCCAGTCTTATAAGAGACTAGCTGCTGCTACCAGAACATAGTTACAACAATGGGAGGTAAAAAGAATAGCCTTCTTGGATGAAAAACTAAAACTTCAGTCCCCACTGGTCTTAATTCCTGCCCTTCTGGCATTGTGATTCCAAGTCTGTTTTTCAATGAAATAGAGTATTTCTCTCTGATACTTAGTTTCTCCAAGCTTGATTTTTTTCTGCCCCATCATGCCCTGAGTACCTCTGCTTTTCACTCTCTAGTTACAACATCATAGACAGACATCACTAGAAGTTGACTAATCTTCCTAATATATTGACAGAGGAATTCCGGGGTGTCTTTGAGAGTGATGGGGTCTTTTCTCAGCTCTGTTGTGCTTAGCTTGAGAGGTTAGGGTCCCAGAAACTCAATGGCCACCAAAGCCACCTCAGCCAGAGACTTTTGGGTTCTTGTCTTGCGAATTCGAATAATGATATTCACGGACCACAGAGGGTAAGCATTAGAAAAGAGTATTTATTATTGGGAGCTTAGGATAGAGAAGCAGAGCTCCTGTACAGCAGGAGGGGTCCCCAGGAATGGGATACCACTGAGCCTCATTCCCTAGGAGTTGTTAAGGATTTAGTGAAGGGAGGAGGGGAGAGGCAGATGAGCTGGTCAGTCCAGTTCTCATTTCAGGTGTCTAGGTCCCTTGAAGTCCTAGTCACGTCCTCAGCATGTCTTCCAGAAACGGTATTACTTCCTCATTGCAGGAGTCCAAGTCCCTCAAGGGAGGTCCAGGTCACGTCCTCAGATAAGGAAAAAGCCTTATTGGTTTTCCCAACCTCTGGCTATGGTGGAACCTGAGACATCTTTGGATTAGATATTTCTGGCATCTATGTCCTCGGGTATGGGCAAGCTCACTGGCAGATACAAGGAATTTCCAGCTCTCAGTCCAGAGAGAAACTGGCCATTATTCTTTTGGGGGTCTTTTTACCCTAAACTGCCTAGCCAATTTCTACCTCCTGCTCTTACTGGTATCAGAGCCAATATAATGGGTCCTGCACAGGCGGATCAGAGGTTATTAATATCTATAATAAAGTAACTAATAGACCTAAAACTCCTCAGTCAGTCATTAAAACATTACAGTTTTCCTTTAAGTGATTATGCTGGAGGTTGTAAACTTCAATTTGATAATGTTTTGCTGCGTATTAGTTGCTTTCCCTTACTTAGTGTTTACACCCCTTCAAAACCTAAAGCAAGATTTTGGTAGAGCACTCTCTAAACTACATAAAATAAATAGGATTTTAAAAATTGTTTTATGTTCTCTATAAGGCTTACCTGGGAACTTATAAAGCACAGTGTGCATATGGGTCATATTAACGCAACACATTAGCTTATGTGTGTAATTTGGATTCCATGGTCTTTTAATAAGATGGTGCTGCACAGCACTGTTCTGAGCCAAATAACTGCTGTCTTCATGACTTCAGCTGTGCCTGCTTGCTAAAGACAGTTATGTTCCTTCATTAAAGGAGGGGTAAGTAGGGTCATTGGACTCTCACCTGAGCATCCAGCCACTCTTCCAAACCAACTGTATATAATTTTGCCCTAATCACACATGGTCTCCTGGATTTGGGAGGATGAAAGTATACAATCTGGGGGAAGGCTAGGAAGAGAAGGCTAATCCATGAGGTTATAGTAAAGTCAATGTCCATGCTGGGTAAAGGCTTTCTAGTGTAAATACTCTCAGGCTACTCATACACCTCAGTAACCCCTCAGTCATCTCTGTAAGCAAGCTCAATAAATTCATTGGCTCCCCAGGAAAAACTTAAATATAATCAAACATGGATTTGACACTAGAACCTTAGAAAGGGGGTAAACATTGCTTAGTATCCCCAGGAACAGAATTCTCACAACAGATGAAAAATGTATTTGTTAATGTTATGTCTCATGATTATTAAGAAAAAATGGGAAGGTTAAAGATATTAAAGGGATATAGAAATGGAGATATTTTATTAAAAAGGATTTATGTATGAAGATCATGATGGTTGGATATTTCCAAAGTAGAGAGAAAAAAATTGAGAAAGGCTAAGCAAGTGATAAAGTCCTATGTAGGTTTGCTATGATATATCAAAAATGACACAAAAATAATATATAGATAATCTTAAATTTCTAAGGTCATAGCTTAGTCAACTAGTTTAAGGAACAAAATATATGTCTAATCAAGGTTTATCTGAGAATGTTTGGTTTTTACTCAAGCTTTATATACATAACACATGGTAATTAAAAGTACCAGAATGGTGGAAGAAACCTTCTTGGGTGATTAACAGCCTATACTTTGAGGACTATACTAATCTGGTCAGAGGGACTTAAAGGGACAATTTTTTTGTTCCTTGCCATCTGAGGTCAATAAGTCCTAGAGGACTATGGGCATCTCTCGAAATGTCCTGTAACTGTGATGGATCACCTGTACTTTTGTTCAGGGAGGCCATGGAGATGCCATCAGATGGACTTAAACCAGTGTCCAGTCTGCAAAGAGGAGGGTCAACGCAGAGAAAACCATTTTCTCACTGCTTCCAAGTGAAGCCAGCCATGGTCAAGCAGAAACTTTAGCTTATTCTCACATACGTAGAACTGGTAAAAGGAAAGCCAAAGGAGCCAGGGGCTCCTCCCAAGCCCATGTGACCCCTGAGGACCAGATCCTCAAACCTTAAAAGTAAATTGGTTAATTTGGGCCAGCTTTATGGTCTTAAACATCAAAAAGGAAAGTATAACCAAATATTAAAGTAATCAATAAAGTAAATTTCTTAGGTGTTCAAGGGATTAAACTTCCCAGAAATTAGGCTTAAGTCTACAGAAAAAGTTATTTAGACAATTATTTCTCATTGATGATTTTGTTCCTAACCAAAAAGTACTGCTCAGATGTAAGACTTCAAATCTTGGTCTCCAATACTGTAGTGCCCACCTGTATTGAGAGGGACCTGACACTGATTCTAACCACTCCAATAGCTATCAAAATACCTGAAAGCAAATCCTGGATCCGTCACTCTAGAGTCCAGCCTTGGAAGACATCCCAATAGAAGGATGCTTTTGGAAGCCCTTGTCAAGAAATTCCAATGGACTCTCATATGAACATTTGAAAATTTCCCTGTTTTGACTTTTTTCTAGTTTTTTAGATAGAACTTGTAATGCTAATTACTCTTGCCTTTACTTCTCCTTCACATCTCCTATTCAGGATTCAAGGACTTTCTTTTTCCCCTTAGAGATAAGAGTTATGCAATTTGGGAGTCTTTTAGATAGACCCACTGAAGGAGTACTCCAGTTGCCTCACCCTGCATCCCTGTTTAGCATGGAAGAAGCCAGAGCGGTCTGCGTTCTGATTTCATATTGGCAATTTGGGTAACCTCTTCAGAGGATGGTGTGATAAGAATAGGAGGTAGGAATTGACTAGGCAGTTAGGGTAAAAAAATTCCAAAGAAGAGTAGCCAGTTTCTTGGCTAAATGTCAAAATGTCCTTGGGCCTCTTAGCAACATACTCTGTTCCAAAGGCCAAAAATGTCTAAGCTATTTGGGAGCTTGTATCTAATCCTTAAAATTTAGGGTTACCTCTTCAGAGGGGGGAATGTTAGAGTAGACAAAAGCACCATAAAAATAAAGAAAGAAGAAAGAGTACATGAATTTATCAGAAAAAAAAGTGATGGGGAATATTGGGAGGAGTTGGAGTGGAGGGAGTGGGCATGGATTTGATCAAAACACTTTATATGCATGCATGAAGTCTCAATAAATTATGTTTTAAAAAAAAAAGAAAGTAGTCTGAACACAGACCAGAGGAGCAGGGTAGTAAGTACCACTCCTTCATGGTCTCTGCTTCAGTTCCTACCTCCAGGTACCTGTCCTGAGTTCCTGTTTGACTTTACTTGAATTGTGATGAAACTGTTGAGTTTTGTGATGAGACACTGTAACAATGGGATGGGACTAGACATTGGAGAACTGAGATGGGACAGTGTACCATTTTTAATGCAACAATGGAGGAATTTGAGTAGATTTGTGATGTAACAATGGACGTTTTTTATAGGAAAGTGGACCCTGTGATGCAACAAAGGAACATTGTTTCGAGACAGTGGAGCAATGTGATGGGACAGTGGACCACAGTGATGCAAAAATGGAGCATTGTTATGAGACAGAGAAACACTGTGCTGCGACATTGGAAACTATAATACAATAGTGGTCTGTGATTAGACAAGAGAGGTTTGTTATCAAACCGTGAATCATTATGATAAAAACAATGCATCATTGTGATCATAGAGTTGAGAATTGTGATGGGATAGTGGACAATTTTGATGCAACAATGGAACATTGTGATAGGACAGTGAGAGACCGTGTGATGTAAAAATGGACCATTGTGAGGACACATGGGTCCATTGTGAATTAACAACAAAATGTTGGGACAAGACAGTGGAGAATTGCAATTGTATAATGAAACAATGGAGCATTTTGATAAGACAGTGGACCATTTTGATAGGACTCTGGACAACACTGATGAAATAAGGGAGCATTTCATTGAGACAGTTAAGCATTATGATGGAACAGTGGGCAATTATGATGCAACAATGGAGCTTTTTAATAGGAAATTGGACCATTGTGGTGCAAAAAGTGAGAATTGTTATGAGACAGTGGAGCAATGTGATGAGATAATGGTGGACCACTGTAATGAAACAATGGAGCATTGTGATTAGAAAGGAGAATACTGTGATGAAGCAGAGGATTGTGATGATTGTGATTTATTGTAATGGAGCATTATAATGAGACAATGGAACACTGTGAATGGACCATGAACCATTGTGATCCAACAATTGAGCATTTTGATGAGAGAGTGGAGGATTGTGATGAGACTGTGTACCATTTTGTGCAACAATGGAGCATTATAATAGGAGAGTTGACCATTGCAATATAAAAATTGAATATTATGATGAGACTGGGGACATTATAATTTGACAGTGTACCATACCATTGTCATAAGATAATGCAGGTTGTAATAGAACAGTGGATTGCTGTGTTGCAACAGTGAAGTTTGTAAATTGTTATTTTTATTTCTATGTATATGAATGTATTGCCTGCATGTATATAAGTGCACCCATGTTGTGCAATGCCTGAAGAGGTCATAAGAGGGTATTGGATCCTCTGGAACTGGAGTTAGGACTGTTGTTAGCCACTATGTGGGTGATGGGAATCAAACCCAAGTCTTCTTCAAGAACAGCCAGTGCTCTTGACTTCTGAGCCATCCCTCCAGCCAACCCCACAACAATGATGTTTTTGGATAGGAGAGTGGACCAGTGTAGACCAAAAATGGAGCACTGCTATGAGACAGTGGAGGAATGTGTAGGAACAGTACCACTGTGATGGAAAAATGGAGAATTATGATGATACAGTGGACCATTGTGATGCAACACAGTGGGCCTCTGTGATGCAACAATGGATTATTGTGATAAGACTAGGGCATATTGTGATCAGACAATGGACCACTGTGGTATATTGCAACAATGGAGCATTGTAATGATATGCTGGAGCATTAACCACTGTGAAGAGACAAGAGAGTGTTGGGCAGGACAGTGAACTACTGTAATGAAAAAAATGTAACAATGTGATGAGACAGGAGAGCATTTTAATTAGACAGTGGATCATTGTGATGAGATAATAGAGCCTTGTGATAGGACAGTTGACCATTGTAATGTAACCATGGAACATTGTGAGAGAACAGTAGAGCATTGTGATGCAGCAATGGTACATTGTGATTCAAAATAGAGCATTGTAATGACATAATGGAGCATTGTTATGAGACATTTAAACATGGTGATCACAGATTGGGGCATTGTGATGAAAGAGTAGACCATGAGATGGGACTGTTGACCATTGGGATATAAAAAATGGAGCACTGTGATGAGACAGGGGAGCGTTGTTATATTATTCACTGTTCTGTTGCTGTGATAGAAACACTGACCAAAGCAACTTATAGAAGGAAGATTTTATTTGCGCTTACGGTTCCAGGGGAATTACAGTCCATCGTGGCAGGGAGGCATGGTGGCTGGAGGTGGCTGAAGCAGGAGCAGCAGAAGTGAAGCTCTCACATCATCACACAGGCACAGGAAGCAAGAAAGCAAGTGGAGATCCAGCAAGGCTTAAGAATTCTCTAAGCCACCCCAAGTGACGTGCTTCCTCCAGGATAGCCACACCTTCTAAAACCTCCCAAAACAGCACCATCATCTGGGGACAAAATGTCTAAATACTTGGAGCCTATGGGGGACATTTTCATTCAAATCATCACAATTGTGGTATGACAGTGGACCACTGTGATGTAACAATTGAACATTATAGGACAATGAAGAATTGGGATGCAACAATGGATTATTGTAATGAGATAGTGGAGCACTGAGATAGGACAGTGAACCACTGAGATGTAACTATGGAGCACTGTGAGTTGACAGCAGACCTTTGTAGTGGATAATTGGGATAGGACAGGGGACCATAACTGGGTAACAATGAAATATTGTGATGTTGCAGTGGACCATGGTGATACAGCAGTGAAATGTTGTGATGACACAGTGGAAGAATGCGATGAGACAGTGGCCCATTATGATGCAACAATAGGGTATTCAGTTAGGACTGATGCTACTGTGATGCAAAAATGGAGCATTATGATAAGACAGTGATGCACTGTGATGGGAAAATAGAACACTGTGAGGCAGCAATGGAGCATTGTGATGAGATAGAAGAACATTGTGAGGGGACAGTGGGCCATTGTAATGAGATGGTGATGGGACATTCAACTGTTATGATGCAAAATGGAACATTGTGATAGTACCTGCAACTATGGTAAAGAAAAAATTGAGCATTGTAATGAGACAGAACAATATGATGTGACAGTGGATCATGTAATGGGAGAGGGGGACCATTATGAAGAAACAGTGGTGCATTATTACATGACAATGTGTCATTGTGATAGGAAAAATGAAGCATTTTTATGTAGCAATGTGGAGCACTATGATGTGAGAGTGGAACATTATTTTAGGACAATACACCACTGTGATGCAACAGTGGGTGAGTGTGTTGACACAGGACAACATGTGAAGGGATAGTGAACCACTGTGACATGAAAATGGAGCCTTGGGATGAGACAGGGGTGCATTGAGATGAGCCAGTGAACCATTGTGATATAACAGTGTAGCATAGTGATCAGACAGTGAACCATAGCAATGCAAAAATGGAACATGATGGTGAGACAGTGAAGCATTGTGATGGGACAGTTGTCCACTGTAATGCAAAACTGGTGCATTGTGATAGGATGAGGTCAATTGTAAAGTAACAATGGAATGCTGTGCTAGAACAATACACCATTATGATAAAACCTTGGAGAATTGTGATGAGATAGTAGAGCTTCATGATGGAAAGTGGGCCACTGTCATTCAACAATGGAGCATTGTGATAAGACAGGGGAGAATTGTATTTGAATAGATCACTGTAATGCAACAATGGAGTGCTGTAATAAGACATTGAATGTTGTGATGAGACAGTGGACCACTGGGGTATAAAAATGTAGCCTTTGCATGACACAGTGGAAGAAGTGATGTGACAGTTGGCCATGACAATTTTAAAAAGGAGCATGTGATGAGATAATGTAGCATTGTGATGAACAATGGACCATTGTGGTAAAACAATTGCCTGAAGTGATAAGACTGTGGATAATTGTGATGAGGCACAGCACCACTGTGATGAGACAGTGGAACACTGTTAGTACAGTGTACCATTGCTATGCAACAATGTAGCATTTTGATGAAACAGTGAAACATGATTATGGGATAGTAAACCATTGTTATGAGACTGTGGAGCACTGTTATAAGATGGTGGCCCAATGTAAAGTAGCAATAGAGAATTGTAATGAGAAAGGGGAGCATTGAAATGGGAGAGTAGACCACTGAAATGAAGCAACAGAACATTAGAATGAGACAAAGAGTATTGAGATGGGACATCAGACCATTGGGTTGAGGAAGTGGAGCATCATGATGGGACAGTGAATCATCGTGATGTAACAATGGTACATTGTGATGGGACAGGGGACCTTTGTTATAGGGCTATCAACCACGGTGATGAAAAATGGAGCATTTTGACAAGGCAGCAGAGAATTTAGATGGGACAGTGGACCAATTTAATTAAACAATAAAGCATTGTGATGAAAGAGGGGAGCATTGTGATTTCACAGTGGAACATTTTGGTGCAACAAAGGAGAATTGGGTACAGTAGGCATAGTAGGGTATTGTGGTAGAAGAGAGGATCATTAAACCACTGTGAATTAAAAATATAGATTGTGATGAGAGAGTGAAGCATTGTGGTGGGAGAGTGGACCATTGTGATAGACAGTGGACCATTGTAATACAAAAATGTACATTGTAAAAGGACACTGTATGATTTGAGGAAAATGAAGCATTGTATGGGATAATGGAGCACTGTAATGGGAGAATAGACCAATGTAATTCAACAGTGGAACATTGTGATGGGACAGGGTAGTATTTTGATAGGGCATGGGAACATTGTGATATAACAAGGAAGCATTGGGTGGGACTGTGGACCATTATGATGAAACAAAGGAGCATTATTATGAGATAATTGAGTACTGTGATGGGAGAGTGGGCTACTATGGTGCAACAATGGAGCAGTATTATGAGACAAGTGAGTACTATGATGAGACAGAGGACCATTGTGCTGCAACAATAGAGCATTGTGTTAGAAGAGCAGAGTATTTTCCTGCAACAAAGGAGCATTGTGATGAGACGGTTCACCAATGTGATGTAATAATGGGGGCATTGCAATGAGACAATGGAGCATTGAGCTGGGATACTAGATAGCTGTGATGCAACAATGGAACATTGTGATAGGATAGCAGACAATTTTGATGAAAAATGGAACACTGTGATGAGATATTTGAGCATTTGGTTGTGATACTGGACCACAGTGAGACAACAATGGAGTCTTGTCAAGAGACAATGGGCCACTGTTATGAAATGTTGGAGCATTATGATAGAAGAAAAGACAATTGTGATTTAACAATGGAGCATTATGACACTATAGTGTACTGTTGTGATGGGACAGTGGGCCACTGTGAAGCAATAATGGAGCATTATGGCAAGACATTGGAGCATTAAAATGGAACAGTGGACCATTGTGATGCAACAATGGAGCATTTTGAAAAGATGATGGATGATTTTGATGAACCAATGAAGCAGTGTAATGAGGCAATCAAACATTTTGATGTGACAGTGAACCACAGTGACCCAAAAATGGAGAATTGTTATGAGACAGAAGAGCATTGTAATAGGATTGTGGAGTTTTTGTTTTTTTTTTTTTAAGATTTTATTGTTTTTATGTGTATTTGTGTATTGCCTGTATGTATGTGAGTGTACCCGTGTCGTGCAATGCCGTGGACATCAGAAGAGAGATTCAGATTCCCCTGGAAGTGGAGTTAAGGACAGTTCATAGCCGCCATGTGGGTGCTGGGAATCGAACCCAGGTTCTTTGCAAAAGCAGTCAGTGCTCTTAACCGCTGAGCCATCTCTCCAGCCCCAGGACTGTGGATTATTTTGAAGAGCCTGGGGAGCATTGTAAAGGATGGGTGACAATTTTGATGGAAGAATGGAGCATTGTGATGAGATAGGAAAGCATTGTGATGACACAGTTAAACATTATGATGAGACAGTGGAGTATGTGAAGGGACATTGGAGATCAGTGATGTGAAAGTGGAGCACTGTGATAAGAAAATTTATCATTGTGATTGGACAATGGACCATTTTTTATCTAAAGATGGAGAATTGTGATGAGAAATTTTATGGGGCAGAGGACCATTGTGTTGAGACAGTAGAACATTATGATATAACAATGGTGCATTGTGATGAAAGAGTGAAGTGTTGTGATGGGATTTTGGACCATTGTTTTGAAGCATTATCACAGGACTGTGGATCACTGTGATGCAAAAATGAGGCATTGTGATGAAATGGGAGCATGGTTTGTTATAGGAGAGTCAACTAAATTAATGTAACAATGGAGCATTGTGATGGAAAAGAGCACCATTATGATGTAACAATAGCATATTTGTGATAGGACACTGGCCCACTGGTATACAACAATAGAACATTATGATAAGGTATTAGAGCATTGTAATGGGAGTGTTGCCCATTATGATGTGACATTTGAGCCTTGTTATAGGACAAAAGACCACTGGGATGCAACAATGAAGCACTATGATGAAATAGGGAAGCACTGTGTTTGGACATTGGACCATTGTGGTAGGAAAATGGATGTTGTGATGCAAACATTTGAGCACTGTGATGAGACAGTGGACCACTGTAATACAACAACGTACAACTGTAATGCAACAAAGGAGAACTATCATGACATAGTATTATGATGTAAGAATGGACCATTGTGATGCAAAAATCAAGTCTTATGATGGGACAAGGGAACACTGTGATTTACAGTGGAGTATTGATAGGATAATGGGCCACTGTGATGCAAAAATGGAGCATTGCTATGAGAGAGGTGAATATTTTGATGGGACAGAGCACCACCGTGATGCAACAATGGAGCATGGTCAGAACAGAGTACAGGATTGGACAATGGACCATTGTGAGTTAACAATAGAGCATTATGATAAAAAAATGGACCACTGTAGTACAAAAATGGAGCATTATAATGAAACAGTAGAGCATTAGTGAGTACAGGGAACCACTGTGATGCAACAGTGGAGAATTGTAGTGAGAGAGTAGATTACTGTTACACAAAAATGGAGCATTGTCATGATAGAGTGGAGCATTGTAATGGTAGTGAACCATTGTGATTTAACAAGAAGCACTATGATAGGACAGTGGAGCATTGTGATACCAAAATGGAGCATTGTCATGATAGAGTGGAGCACTGTAATGGTAGTGAACCATTGTGATTTAACAAGAAGCACTATGATAGGACAGTGGAGCACTGTGATACCAAAATGGAGCATTGTCATGATAGAGTGGAGCATTGTAATGGTAGTGAACCATTGTGATTTAACAAGAAGCACCAGGACAGGACAGTGGAGCATTGTGATACCAAAATGGAGCATTGTCATGAGACAATGGAACATTGTCATGAGACTGTGGAACACTAGGAGGGACCACTGTGATGCAACAATGGAGCACTGTGATGAGACATGGCCATTGTGATAGGACACTGTACCATTGTTATGCAAAAAAGAAGCATTGTGATGACAGAGTATCGTGATGGACATTTGTGATACAAAAATGGAGCATTATGATGAGACACTGCAGCACTGTGATGGGAAAATTGACTTCTATGATACAAGAGTGGATTATTGTGATCAGACGGTAGACCACTGGGATACAACAATGGAGGAATGTCTCAACAGAGTACAACATTAATGGGACAGTGGACTATTGAGAGTTAACAATGGAGCATTGTGATTGGACAATGTATCATTGTGATACAAAAATAGAGATTTGTGGTGAGATGGGAGAATTATAGGACAACTTGCCATTATAATACAACAATGGAGCATCGTGACAACAGAGTAGAGTATTCTGATGCAACAGTGGACAATTATGAGTTAACAACGGAGCATTATGAAAGGACTGGGACATACAAAAATTAAGAATTGTGATGAGACAATAGAGCCTTATGATGGGAAAGGGGACCACTGTGCTGCAACAATGGAGCACTGCAATGAGATAGAGGAGCATTGTGATGTAAAAAAAATGGAGCATTATGGTGAGATAGTGTAGTATTGTGATGCAACTAGGGATTGTGTTGAGACAGTGGAGCACTGTGATGAGACAGTTAACCATTGTGATGAGACTGTGATTCAAAAATGGAGAATTTGATGAGACAGGGAACATTGGAATGTGATAGTGGTCCATTATGATTCAACAATAGCATTGTCATGACACAGTAGAGCACTGTGATTGGACATTGAATCATCGTGAATTAAAAATGAAGTATTGCAATAAGAGTGTGAACCATTGAGATAGGACAGAGAACCACTGTGATGCAAAAATGTGCATTAGTATAGAACAGTGAACAATTGTGATGAAAAATGGAGCATTGTATGATAGAGTGGAGCATTGTCATGAGACAGGGTAGTATTTTGATGAGATATAAGAACATTTTGATGTAACAATGGAGCACTGGGTAGAACTGTGAACCATTATGATGAAATAGTGAAGCATTATTATGAACTGAGTACTGTGTTGAGACAGTGGTCCGTTATGATGCAACAATAGCATTGTTATGAACAACTGAGTATTGTGATGGGACAGAGCACTATTGTGTTGCAACAACAAAGAATTATGATAGAAGAATTGAGCATTTTACTGCCACAAAGGAGAACTGTGATAACACAGTGGAGCATTATATGAGGAGGCAGTGGACCAATATGATGTAACAATGGAGGATTGCAATGAGACAGAGGAGCATTGTGATGGAACATTGGACTGTTGTGATGTAATAACAGAACATTGTGACAAAACAATAGAACACTGAGATGGGACAGTGGACCATTGTGATGCATCATTGTTACAGAATGCTGAACAATTTTGCTGAAGCAATGGAGCATTGTGACGAGGCAATCAAGCATTTTGTTGTGACAGTGTACCACAGTGATGAAACGAAACAGTATTGTTATGAGACGGGGAGCATTTTGATAGGACAGTGGACCACTGTCATGAGACTGTATTTTGTATCACAATGGTCCATAGACCAATAACAAATCTCCATTGTCTCAAAACAATGTTTGAAAATCACAACACAATACTCCAGTCTTTAATCACAATGCACCATAGTTATGTCACAATGGTCCACTGTCCCATCACATGCTTTATAATCTCATCACAGAGGTTAAAAAGTCCCATCACAATGCTCCACTCTCTCATCACAATGATTCACTGTTACACCACAATTGTCCACTCTCCTATCACATGCTCTACTATCATAACAATTGCTCGATTTTTGCATCACAATGAACCCTTTGGTATATCACAATGAACTCTTTGGTATATCACAATGCTCCACTCTGTCATCATAATGACAATAGGACAATGGTCTACCGTTCTATCACAATGATGCTGTCCCATCACAATGAAGGGTTGTAATAGGACACTGGGCCATTGTGATACAAAATGGAGCATTGTGATTGAATAGTGAACCACTGGGAAGAAACAATGGATCACTCTCATGACAGAGTGATGGAACAGTGAACCATTGTGTGTTAACAATGAAACATTGTGATAGGTCAGTGGAAAAAATGTCATGCAGGGGTAGAACTTGTCATGATGACACAGTGGAGCATGTGATGGGACAGTGGACCATCATGATGTAAGAATAGTCCATTGTAACAAGACAGTGAACCCTGTGGTGCAACAATGGAGAAAGGTTATGAGACAAGAGCATTGTGATGAGATAGTGGTACACAGTAATGGAAAAATAAAACATTGTGATGAGACATGGTAGCAATGTGATGCTACCATGAGTAGCATGAGTGTCATGAGTTAATAGACCACTGTGGTGCAAAAATGTAGCATTCTTATAGGATAGCAGGCATTGAGATGGCAAAGTGGATCATTGTGATTTGACAAGGGAGCTTTATGATAGAAGAGTGAACCACTGGGATGCCACAATGAAATATTGTGATAAGAGAGTGGAGTGATGTGATGGGATAGTGAACAATGTGTTGAGACAACAGAGCATTGTGAAAGGAAAAATGACTATTGTTATGCAACAATGGAACTTTGTGATGAAAGAGTGGAGCACTGTGATGGGACAGTGGATGACATATAAAAATGAAGCACTGTGATAGCATAGTGAATTATAGTGAGAAAATGATGGAGTACTATGATGAGATGGGAGAGCATTGTCAAGGAGCTGTAGAACATTGCAATGAGAATGGAGCATTGTAATGAGACAGTGGACAACTTTGACACAATAATGGAGCATTGTTGTGAGACAGTGGAGCACTTTGATGAGAGAGTGGACCACAGTGAAGCAACAATTGAGCAACAATTGCATTAAGACAGTGTATCACTATGATACAACAATGAAGCATTGTGATGGGACATTGAACCATTGTGATGTAACAATGGAGCATTGTAATAGGATGATAGACCATTATGATGCAACAATGAAGAATTTCAATGAGACAATGGAGCAGTTTGATCTGACAGTGGACCACAGTGATGCAACAATGAAGGATTGTTATGAGACAGAAGAGCATTGTGAGAAGACAGTGGACCCTTGTGATGAGATCGTGGAGCACAGTGAAAAGACAGGAGAGCATTGTGATGAGACTGAGATGCATTATGATCACAGAGTGGGCCATTTTTATGCACAAATGTTCATTGTGATAAGACAGTGTAAAGTTTTGATGACTATAGTAGCATTGTATGAGATAGAGGACCAATGTGATACAACACTGGAGTACTGAGATGAGATGGGAGTATTTTGTTGGGATATGGGAACATTGTGATGTAACAAAGGAACATTGGTGTAGGACTGTGGATCATTATGATGAAGCAATGGAGCACTGTGATGAGACAAGACAGCACTGTGAAATGGCAGTGGGTCATTGTGATGAGAGAGTGGATCACTGACTAGAAGTGAAATATTTTGGTGAAACAATGAATCATTGTGATAGGATGGTGTACAGTTTTGTTGAGTCGATGGAACATTATGAGAGAATGAAGCATTTTGATGTGACAGTGGACCACAGTGATGCAAAAATGTAGCATTGTTATGTTTCACGGAAATATTATGAAGGGACAAAGGAGCATTATGATGAGATTGTAGAGAATTGGTATGGGACAAGGAATGTTGTGATTTGACAGTGGAGCATTGTGATACCTCAGTGGACCATTGTGCTACAACAATGCAGCAGTTTGATGAGAGTGGAACATTGTGATAAAACAATGGACCATTGTGATGGAGCATTATGAAGATACAGAAGATCATTGTAATGGAACAGTGGACGGTTGTGATGCAACAATGGAGTATTGTCATGACACTGTGGAACATTGTGATGCATCAGTAGACCATTGTGATCCAAAAATGGAGCATTGATATAGGAAGATGGACAATTTTGTTAAATCATTATCTTGTGGCATTGGATAACAGTGATGCAAAAATGGAGGATTGTTATGAGCTAGGGGAGAATACTAATAAGACAATTCGGTACTGTGATGAGACAGTACTGCATTCTGATAGAACTTTGGAACATTGTGATGTAAAATGGAGTATTGTGATGAAACAGTGGAACATTGTGATGGGACAGAACCATTTTGATGAGACAGTTGAGCATGTGATGTGACAGAGGATCTTGTGATAGCCAGTGGATCATTGTGGTGCAACACTGAAACATTTTGATGAGAGAGTGTAGGATTGTGATTGGACAGTAGACCAGTATGATGTAACAATGAAGCATTTTGGTGAAACTGTGGAGCATTGTGAAGGAACAGTTAACCATTATGATGAGACTGTGGAGCATGAGACATGACAGTGGTCACAATGGTGAAGGGCAGTGGACCACTGTGAAGGTACAGTGGACCATTGTGATATAACAATGGAGCATGATGATGTAACAATGGAGCATTGAGTTAAGAGAGTGGAGCATTATGATGTGAAAGTGAACAATGTTGATGCAAAAATGGAACAACTCTTACAAGAACCAACTCTTTTCTCATTTTATTTATTATTTTTATTTTGTGTATATGCATGTATTGCCTGCATGTAGGTAAGTGCACCCATGTCGTGCAATGTCCATGGAGGACAGAAGAGGTTGTCAGATCCCCTGGAACTGGAGTTATGGACAGTTGTTAGCTGTCATGTGGGTGTTGGGATTCGAACCTGGGTCTTCTGCAAGAACAACCAGTGTTCTTAACCACTGAGCAATCTCTCCAGCCCAAGAACCAACTCTTAACAACAACAACACAGCCATCCCCATCCCTCACCTGACCACCAGAACCTCAGTCATTTCACATTTGAAACAATACCTACTAGGTGTTGACCACCAACCAGGGAAATGCATCAAGTCCCAGATCTGCTAAGATGAAGGGAGGCAAGGAAAAGAAGGCCTTGCTCTACAATGATTATGAAGACTCTGACTGGCAGTCATAGTGAGGAAATCCTAGCCATTGACTCACGTCCCATGTTGGAGACGGGGTGGTGGCAAGGATGTCCTGTAAACATATCCATTTTTCTATCCATCACTGGAGGAAAACAAACACTCAGCTCCCATCATAGGAGAAGGAAACATGGGATCACTTGCCAAGGACAGGGAAAGTCACAGAGAGAAAAATACATTGTAGATAAGTATGAAATTATAAAAGAACAAATAAAAATATTCAGAGAGAGAGAAAAAAACAGTTGAGAAAGCAGAAGGCAGGACAAGGAAAAATAAAAACATCAGTGAGAGATAAAGGGGAAATGGGGCAAGGAGGGAAGAGAGGTAGAAAAAGAAAGGAAAGAGAGAGAGAAAGGGAGTAGGCAAGAAGACAGAGAAAAAAGGTAGGAAGAGAGGGAGAGAAGGAGGGAGGAAGGGATGGAGGGAGGAACAAAAGGAGGGAAGGAGGAGCAAATTTGGTTTGCAGATGACTAAAATACATTTAGACAAAGAAGAAGGAAGGAAGGAAGGAAGGAAGGAAGGAAGGAAGGAAGGAAGGAAGGAAGGAAGTTAGTTTGGGTTGGATATGATTCAAAGACATTGTAGGCAGACATGGTAGTACATGCCTTTAATCCTAGCATTCCACTTGGGAGGCTGAGGCTGGCTGATCTCTGTGACACTGAGAACAGTCTGGTCACCATAGTAAGTTCCAGGCCAGCTGGGACTACAGGGAGACCCTGTCTCAAAAGCCAAAACACAAAGAAAACAAATCCCATTATAGATATGTATGAAATTGTCAAAGGATGAATAAAAAAACTTCAAAGAGAAAGTTTATACGCTCTCAATAAGCCAAAATATCCATCCTCTGTTTTAATAATTATTCATTTAAACAAGTTGCCTTCCACGTCCTCATGACTGTTTTTTTCCTCCGAAATTTTTCTGTGTGCTTGTTGGGGGTGGTATTTGTTTATCTGCTTGCTTTGTGGTAGTGACATAAAACCTACCATTTGGAATAGGCTAAAAAGGCTATCCTGAGCTACACAGCAGTCTCCTCCCTTTTGCTTTGGAGACAGGATTTCCCTCGGTACCTCAAGCTTGCCTTCTACAATTGTTCTTCCTGACTGTCCCACAAGGGCTGGAATTAGAGTGGATGACTGCCATGGTCCCCTCTGTGCTTTGAACCTACACTGTGACACATTGGTGCTGATAGGAAAGGGCTAATGCACTTTGACCCTTACAGTCACCCAGTGAGGCATATATTTCCACTCATTTTGAAGAGGAAGAAACTAGAACCCCAGGAGGGCAAGTAGTATAACTTCTCCAAGATGACACAGCTGGTAAGTAACAGAACTGGAATTCAGGTCCAAACATTTTATTTTCTTTGGAGACAGAGTCTTGTTATGTAGCTCTGGTTGGTCTGGAATTGGCCATCTTCCCACCTCATCATCCTGAATGCTCAGAGGACAGATGTACACCACCACACTCAGACCATTCCAAACCATGTTCACCCTGATACCCTGCATGATACTGTCTGGCTATCTATCAACCCCTCACCAAAGCACTGTGTCCTTCTGTCCCATACTGAACATTCTGAGATTTCCCAGCCACCCACTGAAAACAGAGATATCTGTGATCTCCACACATTCTGGTCCTACGTCCTCCTAACCAATCCAGTGGTCCCCCTAATAAATCCAATGGCAGGGGTGGGGACAAGGCATCAGTTTCCCATCAGGTCAAGGACACAAACCTGATGTCCCAGGGCGCTGACTCAGCCACCATGTGCAAATTGAGTGCAAAGAAAAAGAGATGAATAAGTTTTAGTAAAAAAAAAATAGTTTTGGTAAAGAATTAGTTGTGGAAAAATTCTTCAAACAGCTAAGAAACAAAGCAGTCACTCAGGAGAGATTCGGAAAGCTCATTTATTCCTTACACGTGCATGAGGTCCCTGAAGCAACAAAGGCTTTTAAATTCTCTAGGCCTCGAACTAAAGTACAGATGGAGATTAAATAGGCATTTTTACATCATAATTTTATGACTGACACCTGGGCCCTATGTTTCTTTTCATGATATTGAAAAGAAATTTCAGGAAAGTCTCTCTCTCTCTCTCTCTCTCTCTCTCTCTCTCTCTCTCTCTTTGGTGACACAGATTCTCTCTGTAGGCACAGCTGGCCTGAAAGTGGCTATATCACTGTGTAGACCAGGTTGGCCTTGATCTCACAGAGATCTGCTTGCCTATGCTTCCTGAGTGTTGGAATTAAAGTCATGTACCACCATGCCTGGTTAGGAAATATTTTTCCTTGAGTTAACTTTGTCACCATAGCTTACAAAGTAGATAGCCCACCATAGGTCAGGATATCTGCCACATTTTGATCTATAGCTAGAGGTTAACTGGGCTAGGACTCAGCCAGTGGTTACAGTTTATGAAAACATGGCTAGGTGTGGTGGCACATTCCTTTAATTCCAGCACTTGTGAGGCAGGGGCAGGCAGATCTCTGTGAGTTCAAGGCCAGCCTGGTCAGCTGGGACCACAGGGAGACCTTGTCTCAAAAAGACTAAAGGGGGGGGGAAATTACCAGAAGAACTGACATATTTTATCATATTTTTTTGACTAGTTAGACCAAGGGCCTCATTAAATCATTTGGAAAACTTTCTATTCTCTTAGTTTTACATGTTTATTAACAGTCAGACATAGTGAGTGGAAACCATCACAGAGCTTCAAGACATTATGGAGTTAACTAAACATCTCAGGATATTGAAAACACCACAGAGCAATAAAACATCTCTGAGCACCCACAATTACATTTCAAGGTATTACCCAGTAAGCTAAACAATGGAAACTTCAAATAGCCTAAGCTTATAAGAACATTACATAAAAATACAGTTAGTTATAAGAAAATGATTTCTTACTGGGTGTGGTGGTGCACACCTTTAATCCTAGCACTCATGAGGCAGAGGCAGGTAGATCTCTGTGAGTCCAAGGCCAGCCTGGTCTACATAGTGAGTTCCAGGGCAGCTGGGGCTACAAGGAGACCCCGTCTCAAAAAAGACAAAAAAAGAAAAAGAAAAAAGAATGTGATTTCTCCTTATCACACCTAGATGAGCAGATTCTACTCTGTCAGGCACTCAGGTGGACTGCTAGCTGCCAAGGCCCCAGATCAGGAGGAGCCTGGTGGTACTACTGGAAGAAGCTGACCTAACTGTATTCATTCACCTCTGCAGTGCAGGGCACACTTGGAGGAACAGAGTAAGTTTAGGGACCCATGATGGATGGGGAACTAGGAACCCAGCCTGAAAGCTCCTGACCTTAAGCAAGTTCCTCCCCATCTGGGCTCCAGAGCTAGCTCTGAAGAATCCAGGGGCTCTTACTGAGGCTCTTGCTGGTTCCATGAGCAAATGGCATCTACCTCCATTCCTTCCTGCTGCCATGGGAGTCTCTGTCCACTGGTTCACTCCTCCCTCTATGCTCAGGGCTGGGAGTGTCATGAAGATAAAAAACCAAATCAGTGAGTAAGCTGTGTTATCAGATCCCTGCAGATGTGTCCAAACCCACAAATTCATTCTGTCGTGCCACCAGACCATCCTACAACAGGGAGGAGTGGCTGAGAACAAGAGCAGGAGCAGGTCCACATCCTCTGGCCACCTGCCTATCTCAGTTGCCTGGAAACAGGATGCTGAAGGATCCTGGAGTTCTGACTTAAAATTCATCTCTCTCCTCCCAGTTCCTTACCCTGTGACCAGGGCAGTGTATTCAGATGGGAATTTTAGTGAAGGGGTTGATGTGGGAAATTCCTACTTGTAGCTTAACTCAGGATGAACAAGCCCATCTCATCTCATCTTGGTGCTTAAGAAGAGACAATGAGGGCAGACAGCCTGAGAGTGCCTGATCTGGCCTTCACAGGATGTAGGGGCTGAGACCACAGCAGACCACCCGAGAGCACCTGGATCCAGCCACCATGTGGTGGTGAGCTACCCAAAGCTTCCCCAAATCCTGCTGTTCCCAACCCCCTAACTGGGATTAGGTGAGACCCCTCCCACCATCCCAGGGGTAGACCTATGCTATTATAGGGCAGAGACCTTAGCAGACTGCCTGAGAGTGCCTGACCTGGCCTCTGCCTGGAGTAGGGGCTAAGAACTCAGCAGACTGCCTGAAAATGCCAAAATCAGGCCTCCCCTTAGTGAACTTCCCAAATGGTGCTTTGAGTACCCACTAGCAGGGGTCCAAACATTAGAAGGAAGCCTGAGTGTACCTCACTGGAAGCTGACTTGGACCTCTGGGGGAGCTCCTGAGTAGCAGATCTGAAGCCATCAGTTCCCTCCAAAATAAAACCTGAGAGAACCTGAAACCTAGACCAACCAGCTTTATATACCAATAAGAAAATGACCAAAGCATACCAATAATACAAATAGAAGCAGACTTAAACGCGACAAAAGAAGGCTTGAGTTTCATACCAGAATCACAAACAACAAAAAAAATCCACAGGCCAAAATCACAACAGAAAAATAATATCAGGGAAAACCAAAATAGCATGTTCCCACCAAACTCCACCGGTATTGTAGATGAGTTCTATAAGGAAAACCCACCTAGAAATAACCCAGGACTCCAAATTTAAAAGAACAATCATAAATATGATCAAGGGATGCAACAAATTTAAAGAACACAGAAATAAAAGAAGTAAAAGAAGATAAACTTCTGACTGAATTCACAAAAGAAACATTGAAGAAAACTCAGGCTTATATGAAGAAGGAAGTGAAAAACTCAATAAGCCAATTTGAAACAACAGGAGAAAGCTCCATCACTAGAATGAATGAAATTGAAAACAGAATATCAACACTAGAGGTTAAAGTTGAAGAACTGGACCACTCAAGCAAAGATTATGAAAAAAATTTAAAAACACAGGAATGGAATATGCAGAAGATGTGGGGCACCATGAAAAAACCAAATCTACATATCATAGGCATGGAAGAAGGAAAAGAATTTCAGGTTAAGAGTATTGGCCAGATCTTAAATAGGACTGTAGAAGAGAACTTCCCAAAATTAAGGAAAGGCATCCCCATACAAATACAAGAAGCACATAGAACACCAAATAGGCAGGACCAGAAAAGAAATTCCCCACAGCATATGACAGTAAAAACACTAAATGTAAGGAACAAAGAATACTGAAAGCTGCAAAAGAAAAACAACAACTCACATATAAAGGAAAACCCATCACAATTACATCTGACTTAATAATGCAAACTATGAAAGCCAAAAGAGTCTGCACCAAGGTACTCCGAGCTTTAAATGGCCATAGATGACAACCTAGAATACTTTACCCAGAAAAAAATGTCTATTATAGTTGAAGGGGGGAAAAAACATCTTCCATGACACAAATAGGCTGAAAGAATACATGTCCACAAAACCAGCCCCTCAAAAAAATACTTGGAGCAATACAAAGAATAGAGAAAGGAACAACTATACCCCCAGGGGCACCAGAAACTAAATGAAGGTATAATTGTGGAAACACAAAATTAGACAAAGAATGCAGACAGTAATCAAAATGATGGCAACCAATACACATCTTTCAATTATAACTTTAAATATCAATGGACTGAATTCCCCAGTCAAAAGACACAGGCTAGTTGAACGGATTAAGAAACAAAATCCATCTCTTTGCTATCTGCAAGAAACCCATCTCACCCTCAAGCACAGGAACTACCTTAAGGTGAAAGGATGGAAAAGAATATTTTAAGCAAATGACACTAAGAAACAAGCAGGGGTTGCAATTCTAATATCTGACAAAATTGACTTCAGACTAAAACTAATCAGAAGACATAAAGAGGGTCACTTCATTCTGATCAAAGGAACAATTAACCAAGAATATATTACAATCACGAACATACATGCACCAAACCCTACTGCACCCAAATTCACAAAAACAACTCTAGAGGACTTTAAGACACAGATTAACTGCAACTCAGTAACAGTAGAGGATTTCAATACCCCACTGTCTCCATCATACAGGTCAACTGGACAAAGAATAAACAGAGAGACATCTGACAGCATACATCAAATGGACATACCAGACATCTTCTAAATATTCCACTCAAGCACCAAAGAATACACTTTCTATTCAACAGCCCATGGAACTTTCTCAAAAATTGGCCACATACTGGAGGACAAAACAAACCTCAACAAATATAAAAAGAAGATATAATTCCATGCATTCTATCAGACAACAATGCAATAAACTTTAAAATCAACATGGGAAGAAGGCCTAGCACTACATGAACAACACACTCCTGAATGATAAGTGGATCAAAGAATAAATTAAGAAAGAAATAAAAGTATTCCTGGAATTCAACAAAAAGAACAATACAACACAACAAAACCTCTGGAACACTTTAAAAGCAGTCCTAAGTAGCTCTAAGTGCCTACATTAAAAAAATCAGAAGGAGCACAAATAAGAGACTTAACATTGCAACTCAAGACTCTGGAAAGGTAAGAACAAATGAAACACAGACCCACTAGAAGACAATAAATAACAAAAGTCAGAGCAGAAATTAATGAAATAGAAACAAAGAAAACAACACAAAGAATTGATGAATCTAAGAGTGGGTTCTTTGGAAAACTAAACGAGATAGATGGACCCTTAGCCCAGTTAACCAAAAGAAACAAAGAGCAAATCCAAATCAACAAAATCAGAGATGAAAGGGGGAAACATCATGACAGATGCCCAAAACATCCAGAACATTATAAGGGAATACATTAAAAACATATACTCTATCAAATTTGAAAACCTAAAAGAAATGAATATCTAAAATAATCGGAACCACCGAAGTTAATCCAAGAAGAGATCAACAGTTTAAACAGACCCATAACAAGGAAAATCAAAACAGTAATACAAAATCTCCCAACTAAAAAACGCCCAGGCCCAGATGGATTTATGGCAGAATTCTACTAGACATTGAAAGACCTCCAACCAATACTACTTAAACTATTCAGAATGATAGAAACAGAGGGAGAATTCCCATATTCCTTCTATGAAGCCAGCATCACTCTAATACCCAAACGAGGTAAAGACACAACCGGAAAAGAAAACTATAGACCATATCCTTAATGAACATTTACACAAAAATTCTCAATAAAATACTTGCAAACCACATACAGATGTACATCAAAAAGATCATTCACCATGATCAAATAGGGTTTATTCCAGAGATGCAAGGATGGTTCAATATATGTAAGTCAATATACATCACCAATCATATAAATAGACTCAAAGGCAAAAACCACATCATCATATCAGTAGGTGCAGAAAAGGCTTTCGACAAAATTCAGCATGCATTCATGATGAAATTTCTAAAGGAAATTGGGCTGGAGGGAACATACCTCAACATAATTAAAGCCATATACATCAAACCCACAGCCAACACCATTCTAAATGGAGAAAAAAAGGAAGCATTCCAATTAAAATCAGGAACCAGATAAGGATTTCCTCTAACTCCACTACTTTTCAATATAGTGCTTGAAACTCTTGCTAGAGCAATAAGACAAGAGAAGGAAATTAAAGGAGTACTCATTGGAAAAGAAGTCAAATTATCCCTTTTTGCAGATGATATGTATAGTAATACCTGAGATCCAAAAAGTTCCACCAGAAAACTCTTAGAACTGAGTAACATGTTCAGTAAAGTGGCAGGTTCCAAAATTAATCTACAAAACTCAGTAGCCTTTCTATATACCAATAAAAGCTATTGGAGAAAGAGTACAGGGAAATGCTCCCATTCGCAATAGCTGCAAAAACATAAAACAAAATACCTTGGAATAACCATGACCAAAGACATCAAAGATCTCTACAACGAAAATTTTAAATCTTTAAAGAAAAAGATTGAGGAAGACACCAGAAGATGGAAGGACCTCCCATGCTCAAGGATTGGAAGAACTATTACTGTGAAAATGACAAGCAATATATACATTCAATGCAATCTCAATCAAAATCGCTATGATATACTTCACAGAATTAGAAAAAAAATTCTTAAATTTGCATGGAAGCACATAAGACACTGGTTAGCCAAAGCAAACCTGAGAACAAAGAACAACACTGGGGGGATTACTATAACAAATCTCAAAGTATATTACAGAGCTATAGTCATAAAAACAGCATGTACTGGGACGAAAATAGACACATAGATCAATGGAACATCATTGAGGACCTAAACCTGAGTACATGCAATTTCAGCCACCTGATATTTGACAAAGGTGCCAAGAACACACAATGGAGGAAAGACAGTATCTTCAGCAAATCATGCTGGTAAAACTCTATCTCCACCTGTAGAAAAATGAAACTAGATCCTTATCTTTCACCCTGCACAAAAGTCAACTCTAAATGGATCAAAGACCTCAATGTGAAACTCAAAACTCTGAAACTATTAGAAGAAAACATTAGCAGTAACCTATAAGATATAGGTGTAGGAAGGTACTTTCTAAATCAGACACCAGTTGCTCAGGAACTAAGGTCTACAATCAACAAGTGGACCTCATCAAACTAAAAAGCTTCCATACAGCAAAAGAAGCAATCAAGAAAGTGAAGTGAAAACCCACAGAGCGGGAAAAAATTTTCACCAGTGACACATCTGACAGAGGTTTAACATCCAGAATATATAAAGAACTCAAAAAACAAAGAAGCAAGAAAGCAAATGACCCATTTATAAGGTGGGCTAAAGATCTAAACAGAGAGTTCTCAAAGAAAGATAAAGATGGCTAAGAAACATCTTAAAAAGTGTTCAGCATCGTTAGTAATTAGGGAAATGCAAATTAAACCACCTGAAGATTTCACCTTACCCCAGTCAGACTGGCTAAGATCCAGGGAACAAATAATATGAAATGCTGGCTAGGATGTGGAGAAAGGGGAACACTCATTCACTGCTGGTGAGATTGTAAACTCATGCAGCCCCTTTGGGAAGCAGGGTGGAGAACTCTTAAAAAGCTAAAAATGCACCTACCATATGACCCAGTTATACCACTCATTGGCATATACCCAAAAGACTCATCCTATTGCAGAGACATCTGTACAATTATGTTTGTTGCTGCTCTTTTCACAATAGCCGAGAGAGGGAAGCAACCTAAGTGCCCCTTACCTGATGAATGGTTAAGGAAAATGTGGTACATTTATACAATGGAGTTCTTTTCAGCAGTAAAGAAAGATGAAATAATGAAATTTGCAGGTAGATGGATGGATCTAGAAGCTGTTATAATAAGTAACACTGACTCAGAAAAACAAGAAGTATATTCTCCCTCATTTCTGAATCCTAGCACCAAATCCTTATAGATGGAATCCCACTGAAATGGGCCTACAGCTCAGGGAAAACAGATGATGCAGAGACCCAAAATTCAGTGCCTTGCCACAACGGGAGGAAGATCATCCCATACCTACAACTCCCTCCAAGGCTCAGGGACTTTTGCAGGAGAGGTTGGTGGAAAGAACATAGGAATCTAAAGAAGAGGTGAAGTGTTAACTGGAAGTGTCCTCCAACCACTACGCCAGCAAGCTATAGTCACACCTCCTTTCCACACTCATCAAGGAGTCCACGGAGGAGTCAGAACCCCTCCCACCCTTAGCTGCAGGACCTTAGCTGTAGGTGGCAGAGGGGCTAAGGATATATAAGCCAAGATCACCATGAGGCACCTATCTTGCCATTTTGTGTGGCTGTCAGGAAGTCACAGGATCTATATTTGAGTGTGGACTTTCCAGTGCAGCTGTAAATGGGGGGTGGGGGGCTCCCACTCTTTTGTAAATAAACCCTCACCCTATTGTCTATTAGCCAGCCCAATAAACTCATTAAGATCTTCCGAAAAAAAAAACAGAGCTAATGGAAACCCTCATTATTCTACCGAAGTTGACCCTATGTTGGCAAATCCTTTGGTCTTTGATTTCTTATTCCTATTTTTTTTAAATTTTTATTTTATGTGTATGTGTGTGTTGCCTGCATGTAGGTAAGTGCACCAGTGTCATACAATGCCCGTGGAGGTCAGAAGAGGCTGTCGGATCCCCTGGGACTGGAATTACGGACAGTTTTTAGCTGCCATGTGGGTGCTGGGATTCGAACCCGGGTCTTCTGCAAGAACAGCAGATAGATAGATGATAGATAGATTAGATAGATAGATAGACAGACAGACAGACAGACAGACAGACAGACAGATAGATAGATAGATAGATAGATAGATAGATAGATAGATAGATAGATAGATAGATGATAGATAGATGATAGATAGATGTAGCAAAGAGGTTAGGGTAGGTGCTCAGCTCAGGACAGTAGTACAAACCTGTAATCGCAATACATGGGAGGGTAATACAAGAGGATTTGTGTGCCAGTGTGTGTGTGTGTGTGTACGTGTGTGTGTGTGTACGTGTGTGTGTGTGTGTGTGTGTGTGAGAGAGAGAGAGAGAGAGAGAGAGAGAGATCTGTGAGATCAAGTTCAATCTGGACTACATAGTGAGTTTTAGGCCATCTGGGGCTACTAGGGAGAGTCCGTTTCAAACAAAAAGAACAAAAAAGAACAAAATAAAAAATACAATTTGTGTGTGTGTGTGTGTGTGTGCGCGCGCGCGCGCGTGCACGCTATGGCACATACATGAAGGTCAGAGGACAAATTGCAAGACTCAGGTTGTTTGGCTTAGTGGCAGGCACCCTATATTAGTTACTTTCCTGTTGCTGTGATAGAAACACTGACCAAAGCAACTTACATAAGAAAGAGTTTGTTTGAGCTTACAGTTCCAGGGGAATAACAGTCCATCATGGTGGGGAGGCATGGTGGCAGAGGTGGCTGGAGTAGAAGCAGAACCTAAGCTCAGGCATCTTCAAGCAGGCACAGGAAGCAGAGAGTTACTCGAGATCAGTCAAGGCTTAAGAACTCTCTATGCAAGCCTCCAGTGACAGCTGCAGCTGGGCTGTGAGGCCACCGGGAGCAGGAAGCAGCAAGTGGTTGAAGGGAGATTCATTCCTTTTGTGGCTGGAAGAAGTAGAGTCAGACTGTCATCACTAAGGGAACAGCACTAGAGCCTCAGGAAGAGCCATTGGATTCTACAGAAGTAAATAAAGGCACAGAGCCCAGATGGGGAGGGACTGGCCCAAGGTCAGGCTGTGTCTGGGCTGTCAGCTGGATATCCATCGCAAGTGGGTCCAGCACTCATTCTGTTCTCCTGGGATTAAGGTAGATCAGTTTCCTGGAGTTGGGCCTGCCAGTAGCTCCCAGCTTCTGCTCCTTACCCTGGGTCTTTGGCACTGCCCTAGTCAGTCCCTGACACAGAGAATAATCAGGCTCTTTGGGGTTTGGCCAAGCCTGAATCTTCACCCTCTCTCTTGCATTGGTTGGTTGCACCTTGGAGCTGAGTAGAAGCATTGTGAAATCCGGCTCAATCCCTCGACTGACCACCTGGAGGAGCTGTTACCATGTGTATTTACCCTCAGTGGTGATAGGGTCTCTCCGAAGGCTGTAAGATGTAAGTCCACAGGGACTTAATAGATTACTGCAAAAGATGCTCAGTGGTAGAGCATTTGCCTAGCACTGCACAGCCCTTGTTTTGATCCACAGCAGTACAAACGAAAACTAATGAAGGAAAAAAAAGACAAAACCATGTGGTCATGTCAGCAGGTGGCAATCTTCAGTCTTTCCCACCTCAAAGTATGAACTGGTCGTTTCCCACCCCTTGGCCACAGTCAGATGATCTTTTATTGTGAGCCCATCCCGAGCTGCGGTTCACAAAAGCCCATAACAAATGTTGATGTGTTGTGATTTCTGCCCAATAAAAATACTTTGTCTAGCCAGTTACCACTGGACTTAATTCGTTTTGTCTGATACAAACCTTTGGGTTCAAGTGCATTGCAGAAAAACAAATGCCTTTATATACATTGTGTTAAGAAATTGTTATGTACTCTTTTTTTTAAAACTTTTTAAAAATTTTTTATTCATTTTTATTTTATGTGTATGCCTGTATTGCCTGCATGAAGGTAAATGTATCCATGTCGTGCAATGCCCACAGAGGTCAGACGAGGCTGTTGGAGCCCCTGGAACTGGAGTTACCAACAGTTGTTAGCTGCCATGTGGGTGCTGGGATTCAAACCCGGGTCTTCTGCAAGAACAATCAGTGTTCTTAACCGTTGAGCCAGCTCTCCAGCCCCAATTGTTATGTACTCTGTAAACTCACAGAAAAGCTGACTCTGGAACTGGGATTGGCTCTCCCATTTCAAACTGGAGCCTACTTATTCACCTCTAAATGAGATGATGTCTGAAAGACCCCTCTCTAGAAAGAACAAAGTCAGAATAAAGCATTATGCCTTGGAAATAGCTAAAGGATAAGCCACGTCCAACAAAAATTGCTATTCTTTATCTCCTGTTGTAGAAAGAGCTGTAATAAAAACAACTAATGACATGCTCTATCTTGACACAATATGGACAACAATGAAAAAAACTAACACAAACTGATGCAGATTTTAAAATGAATACTAAGGTTTATTTAATTACCTAATTGGAAAAAAAAAAACCCAACAACATCTCAAAACCAATTTTTCCCTCTCTCAGAATTCTGAGGCTTTGGTTATTTCTCCAAATGGCTCTTTCCAAGAACCTGGACTGGGAGAAAGGAAACCAGTCATAGTGATTTGGAAAGATAATCCCCAGGCCCCAAGCCATAATATTGGACACCAAGCACTGCATAGACCATAGCCTGAGGCAGCTGCTTTTCTAACTAGATCTAAGGATTTTAAATTCCAGTACATAGAGAGTCACACACCATGCTCAGGTGGGACTTGTGCTCACAGAGAAACAGCCCAACTGTGTGCACTTGACACAGTTTCTTCTTCATGGGTTTCTTTCCCAGCAACAGCTTGTAGCTAGGCACAAAGGATCCAGAGGACCTTGCTTGATGTTCACAATTACAATTGCTGGGGGTGGGGGGATAGAAAACATGGGCTCCATCCCTTGGTTCGAATCAATAAAATTCCTTTGCCTTGCTTTCCTATTAGGGGCCTATATGTAGGAGGGGAACACACTATCTGGAGTTCCCTGAACTATAAGCAGTTAATTTGTCCCAATCCTCTTGCATTTTTTTTTCTGTTTTCATTTTTACTGTCTTGAAGTATTGATAGGACCAAAAGGGAAAAAAACAAAAACAAAAAACAGAAGTTCTAACACAGTCACTATTCTCATGTGATAAGGACACTATATTTTTGTCAGACTTAAGGAGATAATAGCAGAATTCCAGGTAAAATTTTTGGATTTTGATATCTTTTTGTATGATTTATTAAATGGCTTTTAAAATGGGGACTGTTTTAGGTTTTTACATTGTTTTGAAATGTTTCTAAAAATCATTTCGGATTTTGGCCTTATGTGGCATATTTGATGGTTTCTAAAACTGACAACTTTATGTATTATTTACCTATTTTTAAATATTTTATTTATTATTTTTATTTTATGTGCATGAGTGTATTGCCTGCATGTATGTAAGTGTACCCATGTTGTGCAGTGCCCACAATGGTCAGAAGAGGGCATCAAATCCCTCTGGAACTGGAGTTATGGATGGTTGTTAGCTGCCATGTGGGTACTGGAATCAAACCCAGGTCCTCTACAAGAGCAGCCAATGCTCTTAACCACTGAGTCATCTCTCCAGACCCAATATTTACCTATTTTTAAAGGGGACTATTTTGAATTTTGATAACTTTTTGTATGACATTTACTTATTTCTAAAGATGACTATTTCAAATTTTTACATTCCTTTGCAAAATATAGTCATTAATTTCTAAAGGAAACAAAGTTTTCTATCCATATGTCTGCAACAGTGGAGAAGGTCAACTACTTGGTTATTATATGTAGACATAGACTAACTTAAAATTCACATATGGTCTCCATGAAACATCTTTTATCAAGCATGCCTGTCTTCAGCACGGTGCTCAGCTGGGGTTGTGTGCAGACCCTGCTGAGGCACTTTCTTGACCCCCTCTGTCAGCATTCCCAGCCAGCCATTCCCTAGGCCTAAGCTGGGGTGGTAAGGGAGGACAGAGGATGAATAGGGAGAGCAGGAATTCTTGCACACAAGCTAACCCTCCTCCACCCCAAGGTCTGGACCCCTCTGATGCTCTGAAGCACAAAGCAGCCCGCCATCATGCTCTGTCCTGAGCCTTGCCCACCACTCACTGCAGGTTTGTTCTCAGGTTTCCTCTCTCCTGAGCTCCCAGGCTTCCACAACTCTTTAGTTCCTAAATGGTTTTCTCCAAACTTTAGTTCCCATTCTGTCTATGGGGTCTCTACCCCACCCCTTTACCCTTGCCTTAACTGTCACCCTCACAGCGTTTGTTGTAAACATCAATTGGATAATGTTTTGTTCTTGACTGACCACATTCATTCGAAGCCTAAAACATAGATTTGATAGACTGTTCTCTAAACTATGTTTTCTTTTAAGTTCACCTGGAAGCTTACAAAGCCGCAATGTGTACACAGGTGATAGTAATTTATTACATTATCTGATATGTATAATTTGGATTCAACATTCAAATAAGATGCTACAACACAGCATTCTCTTCTGAGCCAGACAGCTGCAATCTTCATGACTTCAGCTAAAAGATCATCACAATTAGGCTTGTTGACTGTTGTGTTTCTACATAGGGGGATAAGCAGGGTCGTTGGACCCTCACCTGAGTATCCAGTTACTTTTCCCAGTCAGTTGCATGTAATTCTGTCCTAATCACAGGTGGTCTCCTGAATTTGGGGAGGACTAAAGTATAATATGGAAAAGGTTAGAAAAAGGGGCTCAACCCATGAGGTTATGAGGAAGTCAACATCCATACTGGATAAAGACTCTCAGGTGTCCCATGCACCTATAAGTAACCCCTCACCCATGCTCTGTAAAAAACTCAATAAACTCATCGGTGAACTTAATATCAACAAACATTAGTTTGATATTAGAACTTTAGAAAGGGGGTAAACATTGATTGCACAGTACCCCCAGGAAGTAAATTCTCACAACCGGTAAATGTGTTTGTTAATGTTATTACATCTCATGGCATTAAGAAAGGAAATGATGTTAAAAGGATATAAAAATGGAAATATTTTAGTAAAGATTTATATATGAAGATTAAGGTGGCTAGCTATTTCCAGAATAGAAAAGATGAGAATGTTTGAACAGGTGATGAAGGTCTGAACAGGTTTACTAAAAACTGACTGTCTTAATTTGTTTCTCCATTGCTGTGACAAAGCATTCTGAACAATGCCAACTTGGGGAGGAAAGGGTTTATTCAGCTTACATCTCCTGGGTCACAGGTAATCAGGGAGACCAAGATAGGAGCTCAGGGTAGGAACCTGGAGGCAGGAGCTAGAGCACAGGCCATGGAGGAATGCTGCTTACTGGCTTGCTCCCCTGGCCCCTGGTCAATCTGCTTTCATATACAACACAGAGCAACCTGCCCAGGGGTGGCATCTCCCACAGTGGGCTGGGCCCTCCCACATCACTCAGCAATCAAGAAGATGCCCCCATAGACATGGCCACAGGCCAGTCCTATGGAGGCAATTCCCCAATTGAGGCTTCCTTTACCCAGGTGTGTCAAGTTGACACTAAAGCTATCCAGCACACTGACTGACTAAAATAAATGCCAAATTAAATAACGGGAAATGCTTTAAATGTTTGGACTGCAGACAGGTGCATTCCTTGCATCCAAAATTGAGAAACATTAGAAGAAAATGGAAATAGAAGAGAGAAAAGAAAAAGCATTTTGTTAGTTTGGTAGATAGGACAGGATTTTACTAAGAACTTTTTGAGAGCCAAGAATGGTGGGGCTGTTCTGGCCTCCTTCTGGCTTAGAAGCAGAGAACTCAGCAGACTACTTGAGAGCACCTGGATCCAGCCTTCACATGGCAGTGAGCTCCCCCAAATTGCACCCTACCCAACCCCCTAACTGGGATTACTTGAGGCCCCTCCCATGGCACCAAGGCAGACCTCTGCCCTAGAGTACAGTAAGGCTCAGACCTTAGCAGACAACCTGAGAGTAGCTTCTCTGGCCTCTATCTGGCTTAGATGATGAGAACTCAGCAGACAGCCTGAGAGCATCTATCTGATCTGGCCTCTGCATAGTGTAGGGGCTGAGAACTCAGCAGACTGCCCGAGAATGCCAAAATTGGAACGCCCCTTAGAGAGCTTCCCAAATTGTGCTGAGTACTTGCTAGAAGGAGTCCAAACATTAGAAGGAAGCCTGACTGTACCTGACTGGAGCCTGACTTGAGCTTCTGTGGGAACTCCTGAGTAGCTGATCTGAGGCCATCAGTTCCCTACAAAATAAAATCTGAGAGAACCTGAAACCTAGACCAACCAGCTGTACAAACCCAATAAAAAAACAATGGCATAAAAATAATACAAACAGAAGGAAACCTCAAGTCAACAAAAGATTTGATTTTTCATGTCAGAATCACAAACAACAAAAGAAATTCACATGCCAAGATCACAATGAAAAAAATAGTAAAATGGAAAGCCAAAACACTATGTCCCCACCAAACTCCACCAGCCCTACAGAAGAGTTCTATAAGAAGAATCCCTTAGAAATAACCCAGGACATAAAAAAGAATGTTCATATACATGATCAAGGAATTCAATAAATTTAAAGAACACAAAAACAAATAAATCAAAGAAATAAGATAGGGATAAACTTCTGGATGAATTCACAAAAGAGAAAACTCAGGCTGAAATGAAGGAGGAAGTAACAAACTCAATAAGCTAACTGGAAACAACAGGGGAAAGCTTCACTGCTAGAATGAATGAAATAGAAAACATAATATCAACACTGGAGGATAAAGTTGAAGAATTAGGCCACTCAAGCAAAGACTGAAAAAATTTTAAAAACACAGGAATGGAATATGCAAGAGATGTGGGACACCATGAAAATACCAAATCTATGTATCATAAGAATAGAGGAAGGGAAAGAATTTCAGGTTAATGGTATTGACAAGCTCTTTAACAGGAGTGTAGAAGACAATTTCCCAAAATTAAGGAAAGACGTCCCCATACAAATACAGGAAGCACATAGAACACCAAATAGACAGGACCATAAAAGAAACTCCCCATGGCATAACATAGTAAAAACACTAAATGTACAGAACAAAGCAAGAATACTGAAAGCAACAAAAGAAAAACAAGTCACATACAAAGGAAAGTGCATCAGAATTACAGATGACTTATCAGTTCAAACTGTGAAAGCAAGAAGAGCCTGGACCAAGTTATTTCCAGTTCTAAATGACCATTCATGCCAGTCCAGAATACTTTATCCAGAAAAAATATCTACTATAGTTGAGGGGGAAAGAGAAATTTTCCATGACATGAATAGTCTGAAAGAATACATAGCCACAAAACCAGCCTTTTAAAGAATACTTGAAACAATGCAAAGAACGGAGAAAGGAACAACTACAGCCCAGGAGCAACAAAAGAAATAAAGGTATAATAATTGTGGAAACACAAAATTAGACAAAGAATGGGAACAGTAATCAAAATGATGGCAACAAATACACATCTTTCAATTATAACTTTAAATATCAATGGACTAAACTCCCCAGTCAAAAGACATGAGCTAGTTGACTGGATTACAAAACAAAATCCATCTTTTTTCTATCTATAAGAAACCCATCTCATCTTCAAGGACAGGCACTACATTAAGGCAAAAGGATGGAAAAGAATATTCCAAGAAAATGGCACTAAGAAATAAGCAGGGATTGCAATTCTAATACCTGACAAAATAGACTTCAGACTAAAACTAATCAAAAGATATAGAGTCACTTCATTCTGATCAAAGGAACAATTAACCAAGAAGATATTACAATCATGAGCATATATGCACCAAACTCTACTGCACCCAAATCCATAAAAACAACACTATAGAACTTTAAGAAACAGATTAACCCCAATTCAGTAATAGTAGGGGACTTTAATACCCCACTGTCTCCATTAGACAGGTGAACTGGACAAAGAATAAACAGAGAGATATGTGAACTAAACGATACTATACATCAAATGGACCTAACAAATATCTTCCAAATATTACACCCAAGCACCAAAGAATACACTTTCTATTCAGTATCCCACGGAACTTTTTAAAAAATTGACCACATACTGGGGCAAAAACCAAACCTCAATGAATACAAAAATATTGAAATAATTCTATGCATTCTATCAGACCACAATAAAAAAAAATAGCTCAAAGTCAACACTGGAAGAAGCCCTGGTCACTACACAAACTCATGGAAATTAAACAACACATGCCTAAATTATGAATGAGTCAAAGGAGAAACTAAGAAACAAATAAAAGAATTCCCGGAGTTCAACGAAAAGGAGAATATAACACAACAAAACCCCTGGGACACTTTAAAAGCAGTCCTAAGAAGGAAGTTTATAGCTCTAAGGGCCTACATTAAAAAATAAGAAAGAGCACAAATAAATGACTTAACATTGCAATTCAAGACACTGGAAAGGCAAGAACAAATGAAACCCAGATCTAGCAGAAGAGAAGAAATAACAAAAATCAGAGCAGAAATTAATGAAATAGAAACAAAGAAAATAACACAAAGAATCAATGAATCTAAGAACTGGTTCTTTGAAAAGCTAAACAAGATAGACAGACTCTTAGCCCAGTTAACCAAAAGAAACAAAGAGCAAATCCAAATCAACGAAAGCAGAGATGAAAGGGGAAACATCACAACAGACACCAAAAAGATCCAGAACATTATAAGGTAATATATTAAAAACCTATTCTCTACTAAATTTGAAAACCTGAAAGAAGTGGATGGATATCTGAAATCACTGGAACCACCAAAGTTAAACCAAGAAGAGATTAACAGTTTAAACAGACCCATAACATATAAGGAAATTAAAACAGTAATACAAAGCCTCCCGACTATAAACAGCCCAGGCCCAGATGGATTTACAGAAGAATTTTACCAGACATTTAAAGAAGACCTCCAACCAACACTACTTAAACTATTCAGAATGATAGAAACAGAGGGAGAACTCCCAAATTCTTTCTATGAAGCCAGCATCATTCTAATACCAAAACCAGGTAAAGACACAACCAGAAAGGAAAACTATAGACCCATATCCTTAATGAACATAGATGCAAAAATTCTCAACAAAATACTTGCAAACCACATACAGATGTACATCCAAAAATATCATTCACCATGATCAAGCAGGCTTTATTCCAGAGATGCAGGGATGGTTCAATATATGTAAGTAAATAAACGTCATCAATCATATAACTAGACTCAAAGGCAAAAACCACATCATCATCTCAATAGGTGCAGAAAAGGCTTTTGACAAAATTCAGCATGTATTCATGATGAAACTTCTAAAGGGAATTGGACTGGAGGGAACATACCTCAACATAATTAAAATACACAACAAACCCACAGCCAACATCATTCTAAATGGAGAAAAACTGGAAGCATTCCAATTAAAATCAGGAACCAGACAAGGCTGTTCACTATCTCCATTCCTTTTCAACATAGTGCTTGAAACTCTTGTTAGAGTGATGAAACAAGAGAAGGAAATTAAAGGAATACTAATTGGAAAAGAAGAGAGTCAAATTATCCCTTTTCGCAGATGATATGATACTATACCTAAGAGATCAAAAAAGTTCCACCAGAAAACTCCTAGAACTGAGTAACACTTTCAGTAAAGTGGCAGGTTCCAAAATTAATCTACAAAACTCACTAGCCTTTCTATATACCAATGACAAGCTATTGGAGAAAGAGTCCAGGGAAATGCTCCCATTCACAATAGCTGCAATAAATCAATAAATCAATAAAATATCTTGGAATAACCATGATCAAAGACATCAAAGATCTCTACAATGAAAATTTTAAATCTTTAAAGAAAAAGATTGAGAAAGACACCAGAAGATGGAAGGATCTCCCATGCTCATGGAGTGGAAGAATTAATATTGTGAAAATGACCATCCTACCAAAAGAAATAGAGTCAATGCAACCCCAATCAAAATCCCTATGACATACTTCACAGAATTAGAAAAAAAATACTCAAATTCGTATGGAGGCACAATAGATCCCAGATGAAGAGCAACACTGGGTGGATTACTATACCAGATCTCAAAGTATACTAGAGAGCTATAGTCATAAAAACAGCATGTACTGCCACAAAAATAAACACATAGATCAATGGAACATCACTGAAGACTCAAACCTGAATACATGCAATTTCAGCCACTTGATATTTGACAAAGGTGCCAAGAACACACAGTGGAGGAAAGACAGCATCTTCAACAAATGGTGCTGGCAAAACTGGATCTACACCTATAGAAGAATGAAAATAGATCCTTGTCTTTCACCTTCCACAAAAGTCAGCTCCAAATGGATCAAAGACCTCAATGTGAAATGGGAAACCCTGAAACTATTAGAAGAAAATATTGGCAGTAACTTACAAGATATAGGTGTAGGAAACAATTTTCTAAATTGGACAGAAGTTGCTCAGGAATTAAGGTCTACAATCAACAAGTGGGATCTCATTAAAATAAAAAGCTTCATTACAGCAAAAGCAACAATCAAGAAAGTGAAGAGAAAAACCCAGAGAGTGGGAAAAAATCTTCACCAGTGACACATCTGATAGAGGTTTAACATCCAGAATATATAAAGAACTCAAAAAACAAAGAAGCAAGAAAGCAAATGACCCATCTATAAGGTGGGCTAAAGATCTAAACAGAGAGTTCCCAAAAGAAGAAAAAAAGATGGCTAAGAAACATCTTAAAAAGTGTTCAACATCATTAGTAATTAAAGAAATGCAAATTAAAACCACCTTAAGCTTTCACCTTGCCCCAGTAAGAATGGCTAGGATCAAGAGAACAAATGATACTAAGTACTGGTGAGGATGTAGTGAAAGGGGAATGCCCGTTCACTGCTGGTGGGATTGCAAACTCATGCAGCCCTTATGGAAAGTGTGGAGAATTCTTAAAAAACTAAAAACGAATCTAGCATATGACCCAGTTATACCACTCCTTGGCATATACCCAAAGGACTCATCCTATTGTAGAGACACTTGCACAACCATGTTTCTTTCTGCTCTTTTCACAATAGCTAAGAGATGGAAGCAACCTAAGTGCCCCTCAACTGATGAGTACTTAACAAAAATATGGTACATTTACACAATGGAGTTCTATTCAGCAAGTAAAGAAAGATGAAATAATGTAATTTTCAGGTAAGTGGCTGGATCTAGAAACTGTTATACTAAGTGAAGTGACATGGACTCAGAAAAACAAAAGACATATGTTCTCCCTCATTTGTGGATCCTAGTACCATATCCTTAGACATGAGCATGTATGCTGATGCAACTGCAGGGACCAGGAATGTGCAAGGAAAACAGGGAGGTAAAGGGAAAGAAGGAACCTGAGAGAGAATAGTAAGATAAAGGTGTTATTAAGAGAGAAATATGTAAAAAGGTTGTAGTTAAATGGTGGGGGGGAGGGCTCTACAAAGAACTATGGGAATAAAGGGGAAGGAAAAAAGAAAAAAAAAGAAAAGCCTTAAACACAGAAGGAACCCTATGGAGATTGAAGAAAGCCCTTCCAGAAGCAATACGGTTGTTAAATGAAAATCACAGTGCCAGAGGTGGGTTGCTCCCTATGAGCTGTTGGCCTGAGAGACCCTAGAGGTCCCCAAAGCAATAAAGGCCATTGCCAATAAAGTTGGTCATTCACCAGCTGTGGAAGGAAAAATCATATTGCTGAAGGCACTGCATGATGTGAGTACAGGAAAGGGAGAACTCAAGCTTGGACTAAGCTGGAAACTCCCTGCCCCTAGATGGGTGGCTTTCCTTGTGCCAAAAGGCAATATGCAGATGACTGGGGGACAATAGTCCCATATAGTTCTCCTCAATGATGTACCCCATGTGTTGCACTACCAACATACCAAACAAGATGTTCCTGATGGTGCAAGAGTGGAGTGTCTAGTGTGTGTACAGCCAGCAAATTTTCAATTGGATATAATGCCTGCTCCTAGGGGTGGAACACACATCTGGTACTGTAGACCCAGCCAAACTCCTGTGGCAGGGGAGAATATAGGCCCCAGTAGAAAGTCACTGCAATTGTTTTGTTAGATGGAAATGATGCACCTGCTAAATGATGACCAAGCATTTGTGTTCACACCCATTGGTTAAATTATTATAGTAGCCACTCTTTAGACGTTCTTGCTTCTTCCTGTGTGTGTTTTTTATACTAGATGGAATCCCACTGAAACTGACCAACAGCCCATGGAAAACAGACGATGCAGAAACCCAAAATTTCAGTGCCTTGCCATAATGGGAGAAAGATCACCTACACCTACCACCTCCTTGAAGGCTCAGGGACTTTTGTGGAAGAGGTTGGCAGAAAGAATGTAAGAGCCAGAGGAAGGGATGGAGTGTTAACTGGAAATGTCCTCCAACCACTGTGCCAGTAAGTTATAGTCACACCCCCTTCCCAAGCTCATCAAGGCATTGAAGGAGTTAGTTACCCCTCCCACCCAGTCGACCTTAGCTGCATGTGGCAGGAGCAGCAAAAGTTTATATATATGCCAAGAACACCAAGATACAGCTCTCTCACCATTTTATGGGGCTGTCAGAAGGTCACAGGATCTGTATTTGGGTGTGGACTTTATGGCACAGCTGTAAATGTGGGGCTCCTATTCTTCTGTAAATAAACTCTTACCCTATGCTCTGTTAAAAAACAATAACAATAAATAAATTTTTTTTAAAATGAAAAAAAAAGAATGGTAACACATACCTTTAATTCCTGCAGGTGGATCACTATCTGGGATGATCTACATAGGAAGTTTCAGGCCAGCTGGGGCTACATAGTAAGATTTTGTCTCCCCTTCAAAATTTTTTTTGAGAAACAGTTGTGCAGTTCTTAGGAGAGAACACTTAGAAGTTGTTGACTGTTAGTTTCCTCCATTTAACTAATGGCCTTGGATTAGGCTTATGTTTGCTGTGACCTTTTTTGTAACTGGGGCAAAAGATAATTTGACTGTTCCTCTTTACAGGCATAGCCTTCAACTAAAGCCCTGAGAAATAAGTTGGATTGCTGAAGGCAAGCACTGTGCCCCTTATAGCCAGGTACCACAGAAATACAGAGCTGTTATTATGATAATTGCTATTACAGACTCAACTGCTGTGACAAAACACTCTGACCAATACCAGCTTGGGGAAGAAAGAGTTTATTTGGCTTACATCTCTGGGTCACAGTTCATCACTGAGGGAGCCCAAGGTAGGAACTCAGGACAGGAATCTGGAGGCAGGAGCTGAAGCACAGGCCATGGAGGAACTCTGCTTACTGACTTGCTCCCCTGGCCCATGCTCAGCCTGCTTTCTTATACAATGCAGGACCACCTGCCCAGGGGTGGCACCACCCACAGTGGACTGGGCCCTCCCACATCACTCAAAAATCAAGAAAATATCCCACAGACATGGCTGCAGGCAGGTCCAATAGAGGAAATTCCACAGTTGAGACTCCCTCTACTCAGGTGTGTCAAGTTGACAACTAAAGTTATCCAGAACACTTGGATTAGAAAATGTTAGGAATAAGAGTTGAAAGAGTCACAGGTGGAAAGGAAAATCAAGCAACCTCAATGATCCAAATTGACCTTTATTACTCAATGAGGGTGTCTTAGTTACCTTTCTATTGATGTGATAAAACACAGCATAAACTGGAGCTGGAGAAATGGTTCAGCTGTTAAGAACACTGACTGCTCTTGCAGAAGACCTGGAGTTAACCGTCCTTAACTCCAGTTCCAGGAGAATCTGAAGCCCTCTTCTGACCTCTGTGGCATTGCATGACACAGGTGCACTCACATACATGCAGACAATACATTCATACACATAAAATAAAAATAATAAATAAAATATTTGAAAAAACCCACAGCATGACCAAGGGAACTTATAAAAGAGTTTATCTGAGTCTACAGTTCCAGCGGAATCAGAATCCATTATGGTGGGGAGGCATGGTGGCAAGAGGTGGCCTGGAGCAGAAAGAGGAGCACTCACATCTTCAAGCAAGCACTTCCTCCAGTAAGGCCACACCTCATAAAACCTCCCAAAATAGCATCACCAATTGGGGACAAACTGTTCAAATACTTAGAGCCTATGGGGGATATTCTCTACCACAGGGGTGACTACTGATGTCACCACATTGCAACAGCAATGGAGCCTAAGTACTTTTGTGTGTGTAAATAGTCATGGGAGTTGGTAGGGATCTTTGTTAAGGATTTAGGACCTGCTTTCTTCGGATAAGGGTCTCGGAAGAACTTGTTTGTAAAGCAGGACCTGTTTGCAGAGCAGAAACTGCTTTATGTTTTAGGGGTTTATGGATGTCCTGGACATTTGTGTTGGCAGAACAAGAACTGCTTTATGCCTTGGGGTTTATGGGGCTCTCCACACAACAGAATGTGTTAAATCACTGCGTGTATTGTTATTGGGGGAAAGCTTACAAGTAACATATAACTTCACTACCAAATTGTGTGATATGGTATACAATAACTGTTTTATTACTTAATGTCTTGATACTTAATGGTTCTTTTTTAAAAAAGTACTCTACCATTTTCACTCCATGTGTATGAGTGTATTGCCTGCATGCAAGTGAGTGCACCCATGTGGGCAATGCAGTGGAGGTCAGAAGGCGGCCTCCATAGAACTGGAGTTAAGAAGGGTTCGCAGCCACCATGTGGATGCTGAGAATCGAGCCTAGAGCAGTCAGTGCTCTTAACCACTGAGCCATCTCTCCAGCCCCACTACGGGGGGATGGGGGAAGTGGGAGGAAGGAGTTGAATCGGATATGATCAGAAAACAGTGTATATATGCATGAAATTGTCAAAAGAATAAATAAAAACAAATTCTTTATAAAAAGTAATGGGGAGAAAATGATTGAGAAATTGGCAGGCTGTGTGAGTCCATAGTTTCCCAATGAGGACAGGGAGATGCACAGATCCAGCCAGGTCCTGGATAGTAAGCCGGTCTGCACCGACACAGGGGTTCTATGACTGGGAAGGCTGAGGAGAGACTACAGCTGGGTTTGAGTATTTGCTGGGAAACAGACAAGAAGGCCGGCCCACGGGGTGCTGCCAAACTTCGTTTTTTCTTTCCAGCTGGGACAAAGTGTTCCTTCTTCTCAGGACTCTTTTGCTCCCACTGTTGTATGCTATGCCATAACGGTTTACATTCTTAGTGCTTATATATTGTAGGCAAACTATGTCTGAGGATGTGGACTTAATTCATGATATTAAACAGATGGTCCCTTGAGCATTAGTGCCAAAGGGGTGAAAAAACCCTGCCCATTGCATTTTTGTCCTAAATGGAAATTTACAACAAAACGAAACAAAGCCAAAGTCATTCATACAAGCAGACCTTATCTCTGAGCCTAGCAGCCCAACAGATCAGGCATTTTATGTACCTTTTTATTTAGAAATTATTAGGGAAAAGGCCTTACATATTTTAGAAGCACTCCTAACAGGAAATAGCATTTAAATATTTCTGAGATTTAGTCCCGGGAAAGAGACAACTTAAGGCAATTGGGTAAAACCCAGGCTGGGGAAAAGACTAAGTAAGGACCACAAATTTGAGACACAAATCAGTATTTCTGATCCTTTTGGGGTTACACTCATCATACCTAAGGATGCCTGGGAGGATGAGAAGATGGGAGGATGTTAACAGTCTCTTCTCTTTAAGAGCTTTTGGTAGGCAAGAAGATTCTTTTTTCACTCCACAGGCTTTGCTACTTGTCTCTCTCCTCAAGATCATCATGGGAAATTCATCTTCAGTTCTCTGGGATTACACAGTATAATGTAGTCTCGATAATTAAAGTAAGGAAAAGCCTAAGCATCTGAAGAAAAAGAGGCTAATATTTTAATGTACACCATCTGGTTTTAATACAAGCTGAGTGAAGGAAAAACTTGGTCAAAGGATTGAATCCTAAACCCTAATAGCATCCCATAGCTGGACCTATTTTGTAAGAATCAAGATGAGTGACTTAAAGTTCCGAATGTATAGGTGCTTATGACTCACTACAGGATAGAGGCCTATAAAAAGAAAATAATAAAAGAGGGGAACTAAACCCTACACGGCACACTAGGAATAAAGCTTGTAGTTATCTCTCCAATCCTATGTCTACAGCACTCTCCCTAAAGAAAATACGTAGACCTTCAGGAAGTCCATGTTCCTTTTATCATCATAGACCTTCAACAATACAAGTAAATTTAGGAAGCTTATCTAGGGACCCCAGGTTATTACTGGGTAACTAGTGATGTTGTCTACGGTGCAGGATTGAGTACTAAAAGGCAGGAAAGAAGTGTTACTGGAAATCTTGGGGCATGCCATCAGAGCCATCATTTGACATAGGGGAAATTAAGGCCCCCTCTTAGGGTTTTCAGTATCATTAGTAAAATAATTTAAGAATGAACTCAAACAGAAGCTTGAGGACAATTCATGAGCTTAAAAGGAAACCCCCAGGGCAGGCATGCTGTATATCTGGCTGCTGCCCAAAGAATGGAATGAAAAACAGAAGCTACAGTGAAGGTCAGCCACCTGGCAGTAGGCAGCCACACAGCAGTGAGGGAGCTTTAGAAAACCAGAGTCAAGTGTTAGTTGGAGAGTTTTAAAGCATACTTAGGCTCTGGTCAGCATCCAAAAAAAAAAAAAAGGTGGGGTTGGGAGAGAAACAGTTAACACCTTTCTGAGTCAGAACTCAGAGAGGTGGGTAGACCCAGTGGAATCCCATGCAGGATCCTAGGGACTGCAGTAGGGAACTCTGGGAAGGAAAAGTCCATTATCTTAAAATGAACTCACCTTCCTAGGGGTGATGCCCCAACCAGGTCCCTGACATGCCCCACTAAATTAACTCATAAGGGAGGAGACAAAGGCGTGTGTCTCCACCTAGAGGTATATCCCATTCTTATACAAGTACGTACTGGCAATGTATAACTCTGTCTCCTATCTTAATTTTTTTTCTTGTCTCACAGGGTCTTACCAAAACCCCAATTCTCTGCCATCGTGCCATAATAGGCTCTTGCCTTCCTATTACTGTCCCCAAAAGGTGAAATTTTTCCTTATACCAGGCCTGTTACTCTGTTTTTTTTCATTTGTTTTGGTTTTGGTTTTTTGAGACAAGCTTTCTCTATAGCCCCAGATGGCCTGGAGTTCACTTGGTAGATGACGCTGCCTTCCCAGAGATCTGCTTGCTTCTGCCTCCCAAGTGCTGGAATAAAATGGTGCAACATCATGCCTGGCCCTAAACTGTTTTCTAATTCTTCAAAGAATATTCCTAAAACTCACTGATCCAAAAACCTGTTAGCCTAAGAACTTGCAGTAATATAGGACCCTCAGGACCCACAAACTCAGCTGTTGATCAATGCCTTCTCCATGTTAACATCCACGATCTAAAGACTTCAGTCCATGACATAAAAACCTTACAGGAATAAAGATACTCCATGATACAGACTGAAAGATAAAATTCAGCTGTACAAATTCCCCCAGGAGTTAACCTTGTTCCCTCCAAATGTAGAGATAAAAACTTTTTATCTTGGGGCTGGAGAAATGGCTCAGTGGTTAAGAGCACTGGCTGCTCTTGCAGAGGACCCAGGTTTGATTTTCAGCACCCACATGGCAGCTAACAACTGTCCCTAACACGAGAGGAATCCGAGCCCATCTTCTGTCCTCCATGGGCACTGCATGACACAGGTGTACTTACATGCAGGAATAACATTCATATACATGAAACAAATAAATTAAAAACTTTTAACTTGATAATGTAATTGTGTCATGTGTTTGTATGTGTTTATTTGTAATTGTTTGTATGTCATTTTGTGTTAAACAGCATGGAACAAAACTCAGTCTCCCCTAAAGTTCCCCCCAAATAACTAAGTAACAAGGTCTATGATCACTGAAATTTTTTTCACTCATTATTTTACTGTGTGCTTAAATTATCATTTAATTTTTAATATTTATTTATTTTAATTTCTTGGCATACTATCCTAACTCTGTGTGTGTGTGTGTGTGTGTGTGTGTGTGTGTGTGTGTGTCTTTTAGAGTAGTAGCAAAAGGCCTGATAAATCATAGTTAAAAGTTAAACTACTTTACACTTTTAGCTGGGTGTGGTGGCACACGCCTTTAATCCCAGCACTTGGGCGGCAGAGACAGGCGGATCTCTGTGCATTTAAGGCCAGCTTGGTCTACATAGTGAGTCCCAGGACAGCTGGGGCTACAGGAAGACCCTGTCTAAAAAAGAACAACAACAACAAAAAGTTAAACTACTTTTTTTTTATCAACTCATAAACATCCTTTTTATTAAAACATGATTTAAATTCAATATGACTGATCAGTATACATTGTTAAAACAGGTCATAGATAAAAGATCAGAGATGAAATTCTGAAAATATATCATTTTCTTCATTTCAAACAAACATTAAAAACTGGTTTAGCTTGTGAAATTGTTCTAAAATTTTTCCTGTATGTCTTTCAACATACTTCTGAAGACTGACTTTGTTATTATACTTTTTTTTTACTTTTCTTTACATATTTTATTTTAATAGTTACATGTCCTTTTCTCTTGA
>NW_008348078.1:970925-999615 GCF_000622305.1 Nannospalax galili
TCTGACTCTTGTGTGATACTCGGGCCTTCAAGTTTAGTTCTGCTTCTTTTTTTGAACTTTATGTGTCTTTGTGGTTTACTTTTTGGGTATGAAGAGCTGGTTCGTCTAAGCTTCTGGTTCTCTCTTTTGATTTTATATTGTTGTGGCCAGATTGATTTTGTTTTCAGGAGTTCCGCGGTGGCCCAATTCCAATGTGGGTCAGAAGTTTTCAGACTTTCTCCTTAGGTCTGGAATCTTCTAAGAATGATTTTGGCCTCAGGAACTTGGGCGTTGGACTGACCTGAGACTCTGGCAGTGGCTGTGCCACGCAGGGATGCAAAGGCAGAGGGGGTGGGAAGAAGGTGCAGGCTAGGAAAGTTAGCCGGTGGTGCAAGTCCAGGGATGCAGAGCGAGGTGAGGGCAGGGCCAGGACCAGAAGCGGTGCTCCTGGGGCCCAAGAATGGCACGAAGTTGGTCTGGGTGAGAAGGGTCAGGAAGCAGTATTGGTTTCCCCGGTGTCTGTGGCCCCAAGTCTAGGGATGGCCCAGGTCCCAAACTAGGAGTAGTGAATAGCAGGGGAGGTGGAAGGGTGGATGTGGCTTGGGGAGTCAAGGCGCGGAGGGCTGTGCTATAGACTAACCCCACGAGGCCTGAGGATTGGAGTGCAGGCTAGGAGAGTTAGCTGGTGGTGCAGGTCCAGGGATGCAGAGAGAGGTGAGGGCGGGGCCAGGACCAGAAGCGGTGCTCCTGGGGCCCAAAAAAAGCACTAAGTTGGTCTGGGTGAGAAGGGCCAGGAAGCAGCATTGGTTCCCCCCCCCCCCCGGTGTCTGGGGCCCCAAGACTAGGGATGGCGCAGGTCCTACACTAGGAGTAGCGAACAGCGAGGGAGATGGAAGGGTGAATGAAAGTTAAACTACTTTTAAGCCGGGCGTGGTGGCACACGCCTTTCATCTCAGCACTCGGAAGGCAGAGACAGGAGGATCTCTGTGAGTTCAAGGCCAGCCTGGTCTACATAGTGAGTTCTAGGACAGCTGGGGCTACAGAGAGACCCTGTATCAAAAAGACCAAAAAAAAAGTTAAACTACTTTTAACTACTTAAAGCCTATTCAAATGGTATCTTTGGGTCTATTACATGTTTCATAAAACATTAAAATACAGCCAACAAGATGGCTCAGTAGGTACCAAGCCTGATGATCTGATTTTGATCCCCAGAACTACATAGTAGGAGAGAACTGGCTCCTAGGAATTGTCCTATGACCTCCACATGTGCACACTGGCATGTGCACACACACACACACACACACACACATAAATAAGTAAATAACTTTAAAATGCTATTGCTTATATACAATATTTATCGGGGTCATAAGATAAAAGTGCCATTAGGATATAAAATCTAACACTGGATACAGATTTTGATAATGATTTCTTTCGCAAACAGGATATAACTAATTATTAATTCTATTTCATTTGAATAACAGTCATGGGTAACATAAAAATAATAAGACATAAAATTCTTTATGTTCCAGGCATGGTGGCCCATGTCTTTAATTTCAGCACTTGGGAGATAGAAGCAGGCAGAGCTCTGCAAGTTGAGGGCAAACCTGTTTACACAGTAAGTTCAAGGCCAGCCAGGCTACACAGTTAGATGTTGTCTAAAAAAAGAAAAACAAAAACACCCCCCCAAATCCCCCAAACAAAATACTTTGTTTACAAAATCCCTAAAGTGCAGTGTTTTAAATGAGAAATGTCCCTTCATAGGTTCATAGGTTTAAATATTTGGTTCCCAGCTAGTGATGCTGTTTGGTGATGTTGTGGAGCCTTTAAGAGGTGCAGTGTTGCTGGAGGAAGCACACCAGCTGGGGGTTGGAGCTTTGAGAGTTTATGGCCTCATTCCACTTCCAGTTTTCTCTCTGCTTTTGGGGTATATTTGAAGGCTGAGATGTGATCTCTCAGTTTCCTGCTTTAACCTTCTGCTGACATGCCATTATGTACATCTAGACCTCTGAAACCATGAGTTAAATAGATAAAGTCTTTCTTTCATAAGTTGGTTTTGTATTCCATCACTGCAACAAAAGTAACTAACGCAGGAGTTGGTACCAGTAGACATGGGGTTGTTGCTCTGAAAAACCTGTCCATGTTATTTTTTGGAGGAATGTGGAAGACTGAAACTTTGGACTAGATGAGCTGTTGAATGCTATAGCAAAACAATGGGTCATTCTAGTGGGAACCTGGAAGACAGTAGTGCTGAGGATAATGCAAAAGAGACCTAGCCCATGAGGTATCAGCAGCTGGGCAAGAGGTCATTCATGTGATATTTTGGCAAAGAATCTGTTTTCTGCCTTTCTCTGGAGAGTTTGCCTGAGGCTGAATTAAAAAGTGAACTAACTTTTTTGTTGGAGGAAATTTCAAAATATTCTGTCATTGAGTCTGTGGCATAGTTCTTGCTGATTACTCTTATGTGGGTCTGTAATGAGAAAAGAGGCTGTAATTGTTAGAGACTAGCACCACTATGGAGATTCCTCCCACTCTGTACCAGAACAATGGGAAAGGTACCTTCAGGGCAAGATCCCATCCATCTAAGCTTCCAACTTGTGAAATGAGAAGGCCTAATGAGATTTCTGCTCCTATAACGCATACAGTGATCCAAATGGGCGAGGGTCCTTCCTAAGCTGGCAGCTGAAGTTGGCCGTGCCATCTGCATGGTACTGCTTTTAAGGCATGGAATATTTAGGAGTGAGAGGGTTGTGGAGTCTTCTGCAGCTCAGAGAGCACTGAGGCCAGGCAAGCATGACAGGAGAGGCCCTGTGAGAAGGCTGCAAGGGGCTACTGCATGAAGCTGTGAAAGTAAAGCCTGGGTTGCAGTGAAGACCCCAAGATGTTGAAGATGTCAGAGCCATGAGACACCTGCCAAGGAGAGCTGCACACATGGAGTGGAACCAGCCCAAGAGAGAGATGTTTGCTGCAAATGGCAAAGCTGGGGCCGGGGGCGGGGGTGGAGATCCATCTGAGCCCTTTGGAACTAAAGCTCCAGATATCAGACACAGAGCTACAGGATCTGGTGTTTTCCCTGCTGGGTTTCAGTCTTGGTTTGGTCCAGTATTTCCCTACCTTGCCCCCATTTCTCCTTTTTGGAATGGAAATGTGTAAATCTGTGGCATTGTATGTTGGAAGTATGTACTTTGTGTTTTGATTTACGGGAGGTCACAGTTCAGAGATTGCCTTGAGTCTCAAAATAGGCTTTGGGCTTTTGAATAGTGTTGAGATTGTTAGAAACTATGAGGGCTTGAAGTTTAAACACATTTTGTAATATGGTATGGCTGTGAGCCTATGGATTCCAGGGAGTAGAAATGTGGTGGTTTGAATGAGAAATGTCCCCCACAGGCTCAGGTATTTTAACACCTAGTCTCCAGTTAGTGGCACCATTTGGGGAGGTTAAGGACTCTTTAGAAGGTAGAGACTTGCTAGCGGAACTATGTCATTCAGAGCAGGCTTTGAAAGTTCATAGCCTCACCCCACTTCCAGTTTACTCTTTCTGGTTGTTTGCAGTTGAAGATATGATTTCTTAGCTTCCTGCTCTGGCTGCCTGTTGTCATGCCTCCCCTGACACTAAGAGACTCTCTCTCTCTTGAGCTAACTATAAGCCAAAATAAAGTCTTTCTTCCATAAGTCACTTTTGGTCACAGTGCTTTATGACAGCAACAAAAAAGTCACAGTATATGTAAGTGAACAATCTTAGTCAAGATGTTATTTGGTTGATCAGGGTCTCAGCTCTGATTCTACAAGTGGTCTAAAGAAGCCCCTATTGCTTGGGAAAGTAAAGTGGCCCTCTGGATATGATGGTTTCTGCTTGAGGATACAGTCTCACCTTCTTGGACAACTTTTCTGAGAGATGATCCTCTAGGCTCTGCTCTTCCCAGAATCCAAAAATTGGAGCAATGACCAAGTCCTTTCAACTTTCCTTAAGCACTTAATGTGCTTTTTTAAAAAATGAAGATCATGATAATAGTTTATAGCTTTTATGTGTGTCAGGTTTCTAATTACAGAAACAGGGTCTTAAAAGAGTCAGGTTTATTTAGAATATTACCTCTGTCAAACTGTATCTGTTATACAATAGCTAGATTTTAAAGCACAATTCACTTTTCAGTACTGTAACTGATCTTCTGCCACTGTACTTTGGAGGTCAAAGTCAACAAGGATATAGAGGATAAAAGAACAACTAATATTTTGGCCTTGCCCCCAGGGGATGATGGTCAAATATGTCCCAGGGAATGATGAGATATCTGTGAAAGCATTCTGCAGCTCTGGTAAGCCACTTGTCCTCTTGATCAGAGAGGCCATGTATACCTCAGAGGTTGGACTCTAACCAGTCCTCTTCTGCAAAGAGGAAGGTCAACACAGAGAAAATGTCCACAGTGCTTCAAGGGAACTCATGGCCAGCAAGACTTTGACCCATCTTAGAAGATGGCACAACTGGTAAAGAAGACTAAGAGAGCCAAAAGACTCCTCCTACATCTTGGAGAATAATAGTTAAAGAACTCAACTGATTCTAACAAAGGTCTTAAACACTAAGCAGAAAGTATAATCAAAGAATAAAACAATTGATAATAATAACACCAAAGGAAACAAACCAAACAACAAAACTAGACTCTAAGAAGAGACAAAAGTAATTCAGGCCTTATACATTAACTCCTGTGTACTGACATGCCAATTAAAACATCACAAAAACTCTGGCTATAATACAAAGATAAGCTTAGCTTCTAAAATTGCATCTAGATAGGTCCATCTAAATTTATCAGTAGTAACTTTCATGTTTCAGTTTTCTTTTGACACTGTTAGCACTCAGTTGTTACAAACCCGCATTTCCTGTCCATGTATTCCACCACTGAATTCCCTCCTTTTTTTTTTTTTCCTTTCAGTTTTTTTGAGACAGTGTCTTCCTAGCGGTCTGGAACTCACTATGTAGATCAAACTGGCTTCGCTCTCACAGAGATCTGCCTGCCTCTGCCTTTTCACATGCTGGGATTCAAGGAGTGTGCCACATTGATCACCTGGATTCCTTCTTAAAGTTGTTTCGTTTGTATCTTGCCACATTCTTAATATACAGCTATTGCTATTTTTAAAAAGACAACCCAAGGAATCACAGCCCTAAGAACAAGCTACGAAGAGTGACTCTCTTGAAACAAACACAGCCACGGCTCTTGTGGCTTCCCCTTTTTGGGACTGTCAACTGACATAATCACGTTATTTTGTTATTCTAACTTAAACCTTATATTTTTTCTTTAAACTATTTTATTTTTATTTTATGTGTATGAGTATATTGCCCGCATGTATGTGAGTGCACCTGTGTTGTGCAATGCTGCAGAGATCCGAAGAGGGCTTCAGATTCCCCTGGAACTGGAGTTGAGGACAGGTCATAGCTGCTATGTGGGTGCCGGGGATTGAACCTGGGTCCTCTGCAAGAGCAGTCAGTGCTCTTAACTGCTGAGCCATCTCTCCAGCCCCTTAAACCTTATATTTTAATCTTGTGAAATTTCTGTCTTCTGGGATATGTAACAATTTCAAACGAAACTCTGTATGATACAGGGATTACAACCATCTCCTGCTACAGAAAATCCAAAGCTGCTTCTTCAACCCAGATAAAGTAGGGAGTCTTGTGGCTTCTCTTAGGCAGAGAAAAAAGACAAAATATTGACAATATGGCCCTTGCAAAAAGACAAAAAAAATATTGATTGATCATCACTCTTCTCATCCATAAGATTCTTGGGATCACAGCCCTCAGGACAGAATTGTTTCATGAGACTAGAGACTATATCAGGCGGTATCAGTAAGCTATATCAGTATTACTGTATAAAAGAAGCCAATTGGCAGAGAAAGGCCAAGAGTCCTTCAGCATCTGGACTTAATACAACAAATGGAGTGTACTCAAGGAAAGTCCAATCTACATGAATGTGGGAGAGGAGGGCACTGGGGATGATGTACAAAGTTATTGGCCTCCTGGCCCAGTGCTTTTGGAGTGCATGCTTTTCTTTCAGCTCACTAATCCACTCCCATTGAGAGTGCTTTCCCTTTCTTCTTTCTCTTGAGGCAGGGTCTCGCTGTAGCCCCAACTGGCCTGGAACTCACTGTGTAGACCAGGCTGGTCTGGATCTCTGTGAGATCTGTCTGCCTCTGCCTCCAGAGTGTTGGGATTAAAGGCATGGGCCACCACACCCGGCTGCTTCCCTTTCTTAATAAACTGTATTTCTATTTCTAACCATGTGTCCCTGGTTCAGCTCTTTGCAGTGGGCCACAAGAGCCTGTATACTTCAACAGCTATCTCTGGGTCACTTCTGTAAGTACCCTTTGGACCCAAATCTATACCTGTAACATTGATCAACAGAAACATTCAGATGGGAAGAAAAAATGTAACAAGATGATGGGCTAGTAGTGTATTAGGGCTATGGCTGGAACACAGATCAATAGAAAATCATGCATTCCTAGAAAGACAAAGAAGTGCATTTGAAGAGGGGAATAAACTCTGTATTTTTCTTCTCATGTGGCCCAGACTAGCTTTGAACTCGCTGTGGCTGACTTTGGATTCTTGGTCCTCTTGACTCTACCTTTTGAGTCCTGAGAATAGACCAGAGTTACTATTCTTGGCTCTAACCTCCTCTTCACATACTCAAGAGTACACCTTTCAAAGAATCCTTTCCTTTGTCAATGTCAACACTTAAATATATATAAATTTTATGTGTAAGAGTGTATTCCCTGAATGTATGTAAGCGCACCCGTATCAGGAAATGCCTGTGGAGGTCAAAAGAGGGTGTAAAACTTCTGGAATAGGAGTTATGGATAGTTGTTAGTTGCCATGTGGATGCTAGGAATAGAACCTGGGTCCTTAATCACTGAGCCATGGTGTGAACGCTTATCACTTTTTCAAGCATGTAAATTACTGGGCTTTTTTCCTACAATAAACATCTTTACAGAATCTTTCTCTATTAATCCAGTTTCTCTTCAAGTTCCAGCTCTTTTCTATAGTTTGTTTTTAAGTGTACTCAGTGCACTGAGACACAAACATGTTCAAGTATTTCGAAACATCTAAGGAACTGCCGCTGCTTCCAAGTTAAAGCCAACATTTAGAAACTTGTTAGGAATACAAGTTTTCTAGCTTTTCCTCAAATCTAGAGACCGCAAAATCCAGCTATCTATATTTTGATAAATCTTGGCATTTCTGGAGTTTCAACTTGAGTCCCTCCCCCGAGCCTTAGATGTGCACCCCCCCAACCCCATTAGATAAAGTACTACTTCCTCTGGTCTCCTGACAGTTCATCCCTCATTAAAACAACGGTTATGGAATTCTATCTACTTGGGGTTTTACTTTAGGGTCAGTGATTGCTCAACCTACAATAGGCAGCAGCCGAGTCCAGTTCGTGCTTCGGGGTGCATGCACAGTAGGAGCCACCCTGGTCGCCGCGTGCACTCGACCCGGAACCCCGGGCACCCCGCCTTCGGCGCAGAGCCGGTCCTCAGAACAGGAACTACATCCGGCAGCGACCGGTGGGGTTAGAGGGTTTCCAAGGGGAGGTGCCGGAGGGAAGTGGCTTCCGGAGTGGGCGGTGCACGCGCGGCTCCCGTGTGGCTCTCGTGAGCGATGTCCCGAGGAGGCCGCGCTGGCGGCTACAAGGTAAGCGGTAGGCTGGGGAGGAGGCGCGAGTTCGGGTGTAGAGGCCCGGCGCCAGGCTTGTTGCCTGGAAAGGCGGAGGGCCGGACCTGTAGCCGGGGGTTGGGGGCGGGGCCTGGAGCCTAGGGGCGGGGCCTGGAGCCTGGAAGGGCCTGAGGGGGCGGAGTCTGGAGTACCCGGGCGGCTGCGGGTCGGGCCTGGTCGCGGGGCCCCGAGAGGCGGGCGGAAGGGGGCGGAAGGGGGCGGGGCCTGGAGCTCGGTGTACGGAGTGGGCGGGGCCTGAAGCCCAGGGACTGAGGGGGGCAGGGCCTGGAGCCTGGAGAGGCCGGCAGGGGCCGGGGACTGGAGCCCCAGGGATGCCAGGCAGCGGGTTTAGAAGCTGTTTCCTGGGCCGCATTTCAGGGGCGCAGCGCGCCTAGTCACTATGCCGTCCTTGTGCTGCCTCTGCCTTTTCAAAGTTCCCAGTTTACAGATTCCTGTTTCCTAATACTCCAAATTTAAAACAGCAAACGGTGCTTCCTGCCTCGGCCTACTCTTCATTTTACCCCCAAATTGCTGGAGAATATTTCACATAATTGGCTCCACTTCCTTATCACTACCATTATTTTTTAAGTAGTATTGATTGTCAGACCACTCCGCCAAGGGACCGGACCCGTGCCGCACATAAGTACTGATTTTACATCACATTCAATTTGGAAAAATTAAAAGATGAAAGAGTAGAAAATTAGAAAATTGCTGAACCATAAGTCATTTTATTGCAGCGTTGTCTTGTCACCTGCTTTCTTTTAAGCATCCCTGATGTTGCTATCACCTTTCATGACTATTCCCTTACTTCTTTCTTGCCAGTTCTAGATTTTGTCTGAGTTTCTCCAACTTTAGGAGCTTGCCCTAGATAGCACATTGATACTGACTGCCACTGCTGTGTGGACAGTTAACAATGTATTATGAACTCATCCTCCCACTTTTAGTCTCCCAGGTCCCGACCTAGAAGTATTAGTGTTTTTGACTTACTTATTTCTGCTTTCTTCATTTTATTATTTTTCCATAATTTTTCTTTTCAGTAGTTGAGTTTGATTACTGTGTAAAAATTATCTCAAAACTAAAGCATTGTGCAACAAATATTTTACTGCTGCTTGAGGGCCAGGAATCTGACTGGTTCAACTGTGGTTGTAGCCCCAGGTTTCCTACAGGATTTTCTCCCAGGTTGGCAAGTCTTTGTTTCCCTAGGGCAGCTCACAAGACAGGAGTTGACTTTCCCAACATCAGACAATGCAGAGGCACTGGTATCTTTTTGTTTTTAGAGAAAGGATCTCACCATATAAATGAGACTGACCTTGAACTTCTGATACTCCAGTTCTTGACTCCCAAGTACTAGGATTACAAGATTTTATTTAAACTTTTTTGAGGGGGGGGAAGGGAAGGAATTGGGTACCACTATGTGGCTCTCACTAGCCTGGAACTTGATATGTAGACCATGCTGACCTCAAACCTGCAGCAATTCTCCTGCCCCTACCTCCTTGGGGTTGGGATTACCGATGTGAGCCACCACACCAGATTTCATTGAATTCTTTGGAAAATCCTCCGAGGTCAGTACTACTAGTCTCATTTTATGGATCTTAGCGTTTATGGATCTCATTTTTCTGACTCTGAGCAGCAAGGTTTGGTGATTTGCCTGAAGTGCGTCACAGCTGAGTGAAGAAGCTAGGATTTTGTATCCAGGGTGTCAGTTACAGATCTTGTTTTCTGTCTGTGCTCTTTCATGGCTTCATGGTTTGGGCATGCCTGATTCTCTACTGAATAGCTTTCATCATTATTTCTCCTCTGGTAATTTAGCCTTCTTGTTGTTTTTGACTTGGTGTTTGCTCACATTCTTGACTTGGAATAATGTCATATCTCTTGTTTCTACCTACTGGTAGTCTTAACCATCCATCAAGGCCCACCTTCTCCCAAATCATCCCACTTAGGAGCTTTCTTCTGTATTCCTGTGAAATTTTGTCATTCTTAACAGCTTCATGTCTTGTATTAGGTTTATTTGTGTCTATACCTTTATTCCTCAATAGAGGCTGTAACATTAGGATCTGTGTCTCCAACCATGCTCCTTAGAGCAACTGCTATAATCACTTGTGCATATCATGAACCTAATAAATATCTGATGAACTTGTATTTCAGGTGTGAAGAAACATGGAAAAAATACCCTGGTTATAAATCCTGGATATCAGTCTCAGCTTTTCAACTTCTTGGAGATGCAGTTTTGGATAAGACACTGTCAACCTAAATAACACCTAGAGAGATATCTCTGAAAACTAATGATGCTCATTTGGGAATAACAGAATGCTTCATGACAATACATGTACATGTATTCAAAGAGATTGAGGCAAGGGGAATTTTTTAGAGGCAAAAATAAAGGTGGTGACTCAGAATTATTGAAATAATTCTTGGCCACAAGGATTAATAACCAGGGTAGTATCAGTCTTATGTTAGATTCTGGACAGATGTCTCTGTAGAAATACTTCTCATGTGAAGCTGCAATGGCCTTTGTATGTAATTCTGATAGAATCTTTTGTGATAGCTCTGTAAAGGTGAGTCTGTTTTCTTCATAATCTCTTGTCTTTTTCTGTTTTTTGTTAGGATTGCTACAAATGACTTATTTTGATTCCAATAACTTTAATACCATTTGGATATTTCTGGGCCATTAGGATGAAAGATGATACAAGTGGTGGTAGAATTGAGAACAGTATGAAGAAGACTGAGTTAATAGAGCACAAAAGGCAGATGAGATCTAGGCAGCTAAACTAAAAGATAAAGAAGAGTCCAGGCTGCAGAGGTGGCTGAGAGGTTAAAAGTGTGCACTGCTCTTGCAGAAGGACCCGAGTTCAGGGGATAGCACCCACATCAGGCAAGTCATAACTGCCTATAACTTCAGCTCCAGGGAATCTGATGCCGTCCTGCCTCTATGAGTACCTGCACTCATATGCACAGATATACATGAACACACAATTAAAAATCTTAAAATGTTTTCATTGTAGAGGTCTTTAATCTCCTTGGTTAGGTTTATTTTTAGATATATTGTTTGGAACTACTGTGAATGAGTTTCCCTCCTAATTTCTTTATTATTATTATTTTTTGAAAGTTGTTACTATTATATGGGAATATTGCTGACCTGAATTAGATTTACTTTTTATTATTGTGTCTGTGTATTGTGTATGATGTATTGGTGGGCACTCATGTCTCATGTGGTGGTCAGAGGACAACTCTGTGGGATTGGTTTGCTCTTCCCACTTTAACATAGGTTCCAGGGATGGCGCTCAGGTCCTGGGCTTGTACAGCCAGTGTCTTTACGAGCTGAGCCATCTCCCCAGCCCAAAGTTTTAACCATTTTCTTTTTAGAAATAATTACATTTATTAACGTGTGTGTGTGTGTGTGTGTGTGTGTGTGTGTGTGTGTGTACACAGTGTTATCCGTTTTTTTTTTATAGATATTTATATATATTATCGTGTGTGTGTGTGTGTGTGTGTGTGTGTGTGTGTGTGTGTTTGTACACATGGGGTGCTATGACACGTGTGAAGTCGGTTTGCTGCCATTCATGAATTGCTTCGCTCCTTCCACCATGGGTGCTCTTCAGCACAAGCTTTGCTCATTCTTTATTGAAACAGTATCTCCAGCATAAAATGGGGATGTGAAAGCCAGACCCTTACCTTATTAGAGAACCTTGCCCATTCAGATTCTTATACCTGGACCAGCACACATAACCCTGGATTCCTTCATTGCTTTCGATGAAATAAGCACACAGTTTAACATGTAAAATCATGCAGGTACACATTGATATACTATCTTGCATAGAAGGCAAGGAAGGGTCCTGAGAGATTAAGGTCCTATGCCCAGGTCACAAGAGGAGCACATGGCACAGTGAACTTTTTTATATTAGAAGCAAGCTTCAGATAAGAAAAGTCATTCCATGGGCTGGAGAGATGGCTCAGTGGTTAAGAGCATTGGTTGTTTTTGCAGAAGATGCAGGTTCAAATCCCAGCACCCATATGGCAGCTAACAACTGTCTGTAACTCCAGTTCCAGGGGATCAGACAGCCTCTTCTGTCCTCCACGGTCATTGCACGACACGGGTGCACTTACCTACATGCAGACAATACACGCATACACATAAAATAAAAATAATAAATAAAATTTTAAGAAAAAAGAAAAATCATTCCTTCATCCCCCTTTCATGGCCCTTCTAGCCTCTTGAGCTCTACACATACTCCCAGTTAAACACATGAATCTAAAAGTGCAAAGCTAGGGTCCGTCTACAGTCATCTCATGTTGTGTTTCTTACATCACTTAGTACAGTACTTCCAAGTTCCACCCATTTACCTGCAAGTTTCATTTTTCTTTACTGCTAAAATTTCCATTGTGTATATGTGCCACGTGTTAATTACCCATTCATCAGTTGATGGCCATTTTGATTCCTAGCTATTGTGAATAGAGTAGCAAAAAACATGGATGTACAGATATTTCTAATAGGCTATGGAGTTCTTTGGGTATATATCCAGGAGCGGTATAGCTGAATTTTATGATCATTTTATGTTTAGCATTTTAGAAACCACTGCCTTCTATAGGGGCTGTACCAATTCACACTCCCACCAGCAGTGATAAACATTCCATTTCTCCACATACTCGCCAGCATTTGCTGTCAGTTCTTTTCTTGATCACAGATATTCTGACTAGAGTGAGGTGAAATTTCCAAGTAGTTTTAATTGCATTTCCCTAATATTGAAAACTAAAAGGATACTTAAGTGGAAATTTGTATTTCTTCTTTTGAGAACTGTCTGTTCAGTTCCATGGCCCATTTTAAAAATTGGATTGTTTTCTTGATGTTTGGTTTCTTGAATCCTTTGTATATTCTAGATGCTAATCCTGTCACATATATAGCTGGCAAAGATGTTCTCTTATTTTGTAGGTTTCACTTAACTGTTTCCTTTGTTACACAAAAGTGTTTAAATTTCATGAGATCCCATTTGCTGATTCTTGGCCTCACTTCCTGAACAATCAGAATCCTCTTCAGAAGGTCGTCCCTGTGCCCATATCATGACACGCACGCCCTCCTTTTTCCTCTAGCAGTTTCAGAGTTTCAGGTCTTATCTTTAGGTACTTGTTCCATTTGGAATTGGGGCGTGTGTGTGTGTGTGTGTGTGTGTGTGTGTGTGTGTGTGTGTGTAGAGTGAGAGATTAAGATTTAATTTCATTCTTTTAAAAAGATTTATTTATTTTTATTTTCTGTGTATGAGTGCTTTGCCTGCTTGTATGTAAGAACACCTGTATGTATGGTGCTCTCAGAGACCATAAAAGGATACAGCATCCTCTGGAACTGAAGTTAAGGATGGGTGCTAGCTGCTGGGACCTGAACCCAGGTCCCCTGCAAGAGCATCCAGTGCTCCCAACTGCTGAACCATCTCTCCAGCCCCCAATTCTTGTACTTGTAAATATCCACTTTACTCAGCACAGTTTGTTAAAGAGGGTGTCTTTCCTCCAATCTGTGTTTTTGGCATTTTTGTCAAAATTCAGGTAGGTAAGTTTCATGCCCTTGTAGTTTATATTCTATTCCATTGCCCTCTGTGTTTGCTTTTAATGACAATATCATGCTGATTTGTTAATATGGTTCTGTAGTATAATTTGAAATCAGATATGGTAATACTTCCAGTCTTGCTCAGCATTACTTTGGCTGTCTGGAATTTCTTGTGCTTCCGTATAACTTTTAAAGGTTGTTATTGTTTTTTTAAATTTCTGTAACCCACGGAAGAGATGACTCAGCAGTTAAGAGCACATACTTTTCTTGTAGAGGACCAGTGTTTAGTTCCCAGCATCCATGTTGGGCAGCTCACAATGGCCTATAACTCCAGTTTCAGGGCATCCAACATCCTCCTCTGGCCTTTATGGGCACCTGCATGTACATATACCCACACACAGATACACACATATACATATAATTTTTATTATTTTAATAAGGGTAAATCTTTAAATTTCTGTGAAGTATGGCATTGGAATTTTGGTTGGGGTTACATTGAGTCTATAGATTGCTTTCAGATAACCATTTTCATATTATCTCTTCCAATCCATGAGTATGGGAGGTCTGTCCATCTTCTAATGTCTTCTTCAAATACTTTCTTCAGTGCTTTGAAGTTTTCATTATAGAGATCCTTCATAACTTTATTTGGGTTATTTTATCTAAAAATATTTTATTTATTTTATGTGTAGGAGTATTTTGTCTGCGTGTATGTAAGTGAACCATGTATATGTATGTAGTGGTTGCAGAGGCCAGAAGAGGGTGTCAGAGCCTCTGGAACTGGAGTTAAGTTTGGTTGTTAGTTACCTTGTGGGTACTGGAAACCCAACTCAGGTCCTTTGCAAGAGCACAGCCAGTTTCTTAACTGCCAAACCATCTCTCCAGCTTCTATTTTATTTTATTTTATTATTTTGTCTTTGAGGCTATTGTGAAATGGGATTGTTTCCTTAATGTCTTTTTTCAGTTAATTGTTCACAGGTGTGTATGGAGGTCAGCGATTTCTGTGTGCTAATTTTGTATCCTGTCACTTTACTGAAAAGTGTTTTATCAGCTCTAAAGTTGGTCTCTTTTGTATAGAATCAAGCCATACTTTGACGTCTTCCTTTCCTGTTTGTCTCCCTTTTATTTTTTTCCCTTGTCATATTGCTTTTAGCTAAGAGTGCAAGCACTGTATTGAATAGGAGTGGAGAAAATGGAACCTTTACCATGTTTCTGATTGTAGTAGGCATAAATGCTTTGAGTCCCATTTAATGTGATGTTGGTTAAAGGTTTGTCATGTAGTCTTCATTATGTTGAGACATCTTCCTTCCATTCTGAGTTTTTTCAGGACTCCCAGTATGAAGGGATGCTTCTATGGAGGTGACCTTGTGGTTTCTGTTCTTGAGTCTATTTATGTAATTTATAACATTTATTGATTTTATGTATATTGAACCATCCTGCATCTCTGGAGTAAACCCAACTTGATCGTGATGAATGATTTTTTATTGTTGTATTCTTGAATTTGGTTTGCAGTTATTTTCTGAGAATTTTTGCATCTAAATTCAGTGAAATTGTTCTGTAATTTTCTTTTTCTTTGCTTTTTTTTGTGTGTTGCCTTCATCTGCTTTTGGTATGAAGGTTATACTAGCTTCACAAAAAGAGATTGGTAGTGTGTGCTCCTTCCTTTTCTTGGAGTAGCTTGAGAAGCATTGGCGTTATTTCTTCTCTTCACTAATTTCATTAATTGGGGTCTAATTTTATTAATTTAGACTCCCCTTACAGCTCTACTTTTACTAATTTGAGTCTTCCCTTTCTTTTGGTTAGTTTGGCCAAGAGTTTGCTGATGTTTTCAAATAATCAACTTCTTGTTTAATTGCTTCTTTGTTGGTCCCCTTTCATTAATTTTTGCCCTAGTCTCCTTGATTCCTTTCCATTTACTGACAGGATTTGGCTGTTCTTCTTGTTTCATGTCTTTAAGGTGTATCATTAAGTTATTTGAGATCTCTCTGATTTCTTAATGTAGGCAATTAAAGCTTTTAACTTCCCTCTTAGACTGCTTTCTTTGTGTCCGTAGATTTTGGTATGTTGTGATTTCATTTTCATTCAATTCTATAGGTGTTTTTATTTCCTTCTTGATTTCTTAAGGGTCCATTCATTGTTCAGTAGCAGGCTCTAGGGTTTATCTTGCTGTTGATTTGTAGTCTTATTCAATTATGATAGGTAGAATCTAAGGTATTATTTCCATTTTATTTGGTAATACTTCCTTTGATTTGTTTTAGAGAAAGTTCTATAGGCTACTAAGAAAAATATGTATTCTACAGTGTTTGGAAGGAATGTTTTGTAAATGTCAAGTCCATTTAATCTATGATATCAATTAATTCAGGTATTTCCTCTTCCTTTCTGTTGGATGACCTGACAGTTAGTGAGCGTGTGGTGTTGAGGTAGCCCACTGCTGTTGTGCTAGTGTTGGTCTGCTGCTTTCCTCCAGCAGTACTTGTTTTTTGAAATTGCATGCACCTGTGTTTGGGGGCATAGCGTTTATAGTAGTAATGGATTTGATGGGTTCTTAGTCTGTGTGAGGTGGCCATCTTATCTGTTCTCGCCAACTTTAGCTTCAAGTCTGTTTTCTTAGACATTAGAACAGTGGCTCCTCTTTTTTTCCTAGATCCATTTGCCTAGAATATCTTTTCCCACTCTTTCATGCTAAAGGTGGTGCCTGTCTTTTGTGCTGAGGTGCATTTCTTGCAGTCAACAAAAAAAGCTCCTGCTTTTCTATCCAGTTCATGTCTTTTGATTGGGGAGTTAGTTTCAAAAGGTATGTGTTGGTTCCTGTCATTTTTAATTGCCCCCCCTTTCTCTTTTTTTGCTAGAAAAGGCCCATTTATAGGATCTGATATAGATGAGGTTAAGTAGGCGGGAAGGCAGTCTTCCAAAGAGAGAGTAGCTGGTAAAGCCATTAAAGAAAAAATTCTTGGACCTTATAAAATCTGTCAACTATCATAATCCTAGTCTGACTTTTTTTCTTTTTTCATCCTCTGAATTTGCCATAACATTTACATTTGACATACAATAGAGTATTGTGCTTCAAATACTCATAAGCACAGTCTGTCCTAATGAAGTAAAGGTAGCACACGAGGGAAGTAGGTATCCTGACCAGTCCAGAAAGCCTTTACAGCTGTCATTGTACTCTAACTAGGCTTATCATACGTTTTCCCCTTGTGTCTATGTCTTTGTACTTTATGAAATATTTTATTCATTTGGAATGTTTGAAATAATGCATTAACTATAATTCTCATTTTTCTTCTGACAAGTTTGACTCCATAGCCATGAGTAATCTTGTGTGGAGTGGCTAGCTCCAATTCTGGAAAGATGTATCTGCAGTATCTAATTTATTAGCTCTTATTTGTGGATAATAACTTGACCTGTTCTATTATCTTGATATTGCACCAGATTCCAGTTTGGGGAAGTAAATGGGGAAGTATAGGCTCCTAAGTACAGTGTCTTAAGTTACCAATTCTATCTGTTCTTTTCCATAAACTTTCCATAGATCATTAGCTCTAGCCTGTGCACTAAGCACTGACCATTGTCCCATAGCTATTTCAGATTCCACCTGTTTTAACATTGTCAACCATCCTTCTTGAATTAAAGTAATGTGGTCTTTTCCAGCTTTTGAGTTTGGGGAGTCCTATATAGTTTGTATAGTGTTTTTAATCCATTCTTATATTTTCCTTTAAAAGAGTTTCCTATCCTTTCCTTCTTCAAATAGCATTCCTTCTATATGTTCTATTTTTGAAAGTGAGTCCATTTCTAAGGAATGTCTGTTTTCATTTGCAGTGAATCCAGCTTCTCCTAAAATTCCTAGTCTAGTACTTACACTCCAGTAATATCTCTCTTAGTTCTAACAGTTGGCCAGATTTGATTAACACCAGGAATGCTGTTGTCATTGGACACTGACAGCTTTTTACAATTAGGATAAGGAGAGTCAACCCAGAACTTTTGGTTATCCCATAGTAGAGTCACTAGAAGTTACTCAAAGGTGTACAGAAGTCTGAATGTACGATAGGTGTTCCCAGGGCCTTCTGGATCTGATACTGTATTTGTATCATCTGGAATCACCAAGTTACTCCAATGAACTGAAGTTCATGTAGGTGGTAGGTACTGTTAAGTCTCATACTTTGGGTTATCCAGCCACATTTACAGGTTATGCTATGAAAAGAATCAGAGGCAGTTGCAACAGATTCATAGTTACATCTAGAACTTAGTTGTATGTCACCATTGCCAATATTGATGGCAGTCCAGTCACCTATTTGGTTGGATCCAGTTAGAATCCTTTTCTTTAGTGGGAAGACTTTCTGTTGTCTTGGCTATAGGAGTTGTGGTTATAAAATAGAGATACATCCCCCCACCCCAAGGAATTCTCTTCAGTAGAAAATTTGGACTTAGTCTAAACTTTTCTTTATCTGAATTATACTGAATAATAAGGGAGTCCTGCCCTGGGGGGTAGTGAAAAATTTAAATTTTTCCAACTTACAGACTTAGTTCAAGAAAGATGGGAGGTTTAGGTAGGGAGGCAGGCTTAACAAAAATATGGTTAACAAAGGGCATTTTATTATTAAAGTCTTTAAGATCAGCATGATTTTTAATCATTTAAGGAAATAGAAAAAAGCAAATTTTAAATCTCAGAACATTTCTTTTTCTTTTTTTTACATTTTATTATTTTTATTTTATATGTATGAGTGTATTGCCTGCATCCATGTCATGTAATACTCACGGAGGTCAGAAGAGGGCATTCTGATGGAACTGTTCCAGTTCACCTGGAACTGGAATTACAGATGGTTGTTAGCCACTATCTGAGGGTGCTGGAATTCAAACCTGGGTCCTCTGTAAGAGCAGCCAGTGCTCTTAACTGCTGAGCCATCTCTCCAGTCCCTCTGTTCTAGCTTGTTCATTGCTGTGACAAAATACTCTGACCAATACCAACTTGGGGAAGAAAGGGTTTATTTTATCTTATATCTCCTGGGTCACAGTTCATCAGGGAGCCCAAGGTAGGAACTTGGGGCAGGAACCTGGAGGCAGGAGCTGGAGCATAGACCATGGAGGAATGCTGTTTACTGACTTGCTCCCCTGGCACATGCTCAGCCTACTTTCTTATACAACCCATGACCACCTGCCCGGGGTGGCACCACCCACAGTGGGCTGGGCCTTCCCACATCACTCAATAATCAAGAAGATGCCCCAGAGACATGGTCACAGGCCAGTTCAATGAAGGCAATTCCCTAATTGAGGCTCCCCTCAACCCAGGTGGATCAAGTTGACACTGAAGCTCTTCAGCATAACTGACCCCTGTCAACTTGACACACAAACACATCAGTATTAAACCATAATCTTTCCAATTCTTGTCCCAAAGATAATGATGTTAACATTAATATCACAACATAAGACAGTACAAACTTAAAAGCCCAACATCCTTAAAAAAATCCAAACACTTAAAAAGTTCACAGTCTCTTTTAAAAGTCTCTTAATTGGGGGCTCCTGTAAAACCCAAAACAAGTACTTTCTTGTTTCAGAGGGAAGAATCGGGCACAACTAAGTAAAATCTAAGTCCAGCAAAGTAGCTCAAGGCTGGACATCTGGGATTCACTCTGGGCTCCAAAGGGTTTTGGCAGCTCCACTTCTCTGACTCAGCAGTCCACAGCACACACAGGTTGTCCCCCAGACCCAAAGCCAGCTCCATTCCACTCCTACTGCTGTCCTTGGTGGTCATCCCATGGTCCTGGCATCTCCAAAAAACTGTGGTCTCCATTGAAACTAAGGCTACACCTTCACCAATGGCCTCTCATTGACTCTTGGGGTGCAAAGCCTCAGATTCTCTCCATGATCCCTTCAACCTGGGGTCTTCACTGCAACTGAAGCTGCACATTCATTTATGGCCTTTCCTGGCCTCTCCTGAGTGCCAAGCCTCAGGTGCTCTCTGTGACCCCTTCACGATTTCAACACCAGAACCATGCAGGAGACTTTTACACATTACCAAGTCCTGCTCCTAGCTAGAGATGGAGGCTTGGGCCCCCTCTCGACCACAGCTTCTGTGTGCTGACCCTGAGGAAATATTTCCCAGAAGATTTACCACAGTGATGCTGGTCTCTTATTATTTACAGCTGATTTTTCAGCCCCAGCTAAACAGCATCAATTGTCCCAGTAAAGCAAAGGTTTTACTTCAGGTTCTGGTCTTTTCTTAATCACAGCTGATTATGCAGCCCTAGCCTACCAGAACCCACAGAGTCTCAATTCAAAATATTGCACAAACAGCCCTGATAGTCTCTGCTTCCCTTCGAAGCTTCACAAGCCGGGCCTCCATTGTCCTCAACTCTTTCAGTATAACTGTTCCAAGCTCCACAGCAACAAATTCTGAGCACTTAATGGCTTTTCCAGCCCAAAGTTCCAACCACTTCCATGTTAGATCTATCACAGCAGTGCCCCACTCTCTGGTACCAATTTCTGTTCTAGTTTGTTTATTTCTGTGACAAAATACTCTGACCAATACCAACTTGGGGAAGAAAGTGTTTATTTGGCTTATATCTCCCAGGTCACAGTCCATTACTGAGGGAGTCCAAGGTAGGAACTCAGGGCAGGAACCTGGAGGCAGGATCTGGAGCACAGACCATGGAGGAACACTGCTTACTGGCTTGCTCCCCTTGCCCCACTCATCCTTCTTTCTTATACAATGCAGGACCACCTGCCCAGGGATGGCACCACCCACAGTGAGTGGACCCTCCCACATCACTCAACAATTAGGAAGATGCCCCTCAAACATGGCCACAAGCCAGTCCAATGGAGGCAATTCCCCAAATGGGGCTTCCTCAACCCAGGTATGTTAAGTTGACACTAAAGCTATCCAGCACACCCTCTTTTTCTTTATTAAAAATATTTTAGCCAGGCATGGTGGTGCATGCCTTTAATCCCAGAACTTGGGAGGCAGAGGCAGGCAGATCTCTGTGAGTTCAAGGCCAGCCTGGTCTACATAGCAAGTTCCAGGCCAGCTTGGGCTACAGAGAGACCCTGTCTCAAAAAGACCAAAGAAAAATTTTTTTTTATGTAATCCCATTTGTTGATATTTGGGGCTAATTCCTCTGTTATTGAAGTTCTGTTTATAAATGTCTTGAAGAGTATTCTCTGTTTTCCCTAGCTGTTTCAGTGTTTATGGTTTTATTTAATTTATTTAATTTTTTTATTTGTATTATATTTTGCCTTAATGTATCTAACTAAGGGCACCACATTCATGCAGTGCCTATGGAGGCCAGAAGAGGGCTTCAGATCCCCTGGAACTGATGTTCTAATGATGGTTAGCCACCATGTGTGGGCTAGTTATCTCTCCAGCCCCAAGTCTCTGGTTTTTTGTACAGGGTGAAAGATAAGAATCTAATTTCATTCTTCTGCAGGTGGAAATCCAGTATTGCCATCACCATTTGTTGAATAGGGTTTTTTCTACTGCATGGTTTTGCTGCTTTTGTCAAGCATTAGATGGACATAGCATTGCTGGTTATTTCCAAGTCCTCTCTTCCGTTCTATGTGTCTACCTGTCTGTTTTTATGCCAGCACCAGGCTGTCTGTATCACCATGGCTGTGTAGTACAGTGTGGGATCTGGTACTGTGATATCTCCAGCTGTGCTCTTCTCCAGTAGGATTGCTTTGGCTTTCATGGTCTTTCCTGGTTCTGCATGAATTCTTGGATTGGTTTTTCTAGTCTGACATTGGAATTCTGATGGATTTTGCATTAAACCTGTAGATCAATTTTGGTAGTATAGCCATTTTGATGGTATTGTGCCAATGTAGGATCATGGGAAGGTCTTTCTGTCAGCTAGTGTCTTTGATCTCTTTTTTCAATGTCTTCAAGTTTTTCTTGTAGCAGTCTTGTTCTTTGGTTAGAGTTATTCCTATGTGCTTCATTTACTTATTTTTTGGAGCTATTATGAATGAGGTGTTTTTCTCAATTTCTTTCTCTGAGACTTCATTGTTGGTATATATGAAGACTATTTTAAAAAATTATTGCTTTTGTATCTCAAAACTTTACTGAAAGCATTTATTTGATCTAAGAGTTTTCTAATAGATTCTTCAGGGTCTTTTAGGTATAGAATCATGTCATCTGCAAATAGGGATGGTTTGACTTCTTCCTTTCCTGTTTTTATTCCCTATATGTCCTTCTCTTGTCTGTTTGCTATAGCTAAGACTTCAAGCACTGTACTGAATAAGAGAAGGGAAAGTAGGCGGCCTTGTCTTGTACCTGGTTGTAAAGGAGATGTGCTCCATTTGTCTCCATGTAGTGTGGTGCTGGCTATCAGTTTGCTACATAGAGCCTTTATCATTTTGAGGTATGCTCCAGTAATGAATGTTAAACTTCATCACATGCCTTCTTGATATCAATTAAGATGATTATGAGGTTTCTGCCCTTATTTATGTGTGCTGCTATACATTTATTGATTCCTATACATTAAACCATCCTTACACCTCCAGAATGAAGATGTATGCTATTCTTTTTTTTTTTAAGACAGGGTCTCCCTGTAGCCCCAGCTGGACTGGAACTCACTATGTAGACCAGGCTGGCCTTTAACCCTCAGAGATCTGCCTGCCACTGCCAGGCCCAAGATGTAGGATATTCTTAATGAGTTTCTGATTTTGGTTTGCCAGTATTTTGTTGAGAATTTTTGCATGTATGTTCATCAGAGAAACTGGTCTGTAGTTTTCTTTTTTTTGTTTTGTCTTTACCTGCTTTTGGTATCACAATAATACTGGCTTCATAGAATGAATTTGGAAGTGTTCCTTTACTTTCTATTTTGTGGAACAAGTTAGCATTTGTTTAAAATCCTCCTTGGAAGTTTAATAGAATTCAGCAGTGAATTTGTCCAGTCCTGGGCTTTTCTTTGTGGGGAGACTTGATTATAACATCAATCTGTAATGGGTCCATTTATGTTTTTTATCTCTTCTGGCTTTACTTTTGATAGGTCATATCATTTAGAAATTCACCTATTTCTTCTAGGTTTTCTAGCATTTTGGTGTATAAAGTTTTAAAATAGTCCCTGATAGTGTTCTGGATTTTAGAGTCTGTTGTAATGATACCCTTTACATATGTAATTAGTGTCTTCTCCCTCTTTCTTTTTTGTCAAAATGGCTGAGGGGTTGTCAGTCTTATTAGCTTTTTCAAAAAGAACCTACTCTTGGTCTGGAGAGATGGCTCAGTGGTAAAGAACACTGCTCTTGCAGAGGACCCGGGTTCGATTTCCAGCACCCACACGGCAGCTATGAGCCATCTTTAACTCCAGTTCCATTGGAATCCGACACCCTCTTCTGACCTCCACAGCACTGCATGACATAGGTGCACTCACATACATGTAGGCAATACACTCATACACATAAAAATAATAATTAAAAAATATATAAAAAGAGCCTACTATTTATTTGGTTGATTCTGTATATTATTCTTTTAGTATGTGTTTCATTAATTTCCTCCCTAACTTTTATTATTTCATGCCAACTACTGGGATTGCGATTGGCTGGTTTCTTTTTGAGAGCATTGAGGTACATTATTGGTTTATTTGAGATTGCTAAGACTTTTAAAATGTAAGTGCTGTAAGCTTTCCCCTAGGATTCCTGCTGCATCCCAGAGGTTCTAGTAGACCATTCTCACTTTCATTTGACTTAGGAATTTTTAAATTTCCTCTCCGATTTCTTGGATGACGTCTTGTTCATTCAAAAATATTGTGTAGTCTCCAAGTATTTTTGTAGTTTCTGTAGTGTCTCTTACTGTCGGTTTTTTGCTCTTATCTCATTGCAGTTTATCTCTGCTCCTTCTACATCATGAATTCGCAGGTTTGGCCTTCTGAATGCACCCCAGACTTCTTCTTCATGCTCTTTAATTATTTCCCCACGTATGTATGTATATGTGTGTGTGGGGGTGTGTGTGTCTTTTTGCACTATTGTCTCCACTTTGTCCAATGTTCCTGAAACTCTTCTGAATGGTCTTACCTGTCAATGGAACTTTGATGTGGTTTGTATCTGATTGGCTGTTTCTCTCTTTTCAAGTACTTCAGTTTGGTTCTTTTTTCAGTATTTGAAATTCTTTGTTGAATTTTTCCTCTATATAGTTAAAGATATATTTATTTATTTTTTGCGTGTGTGCATAGGGTTGCGTGGGGCAAGCTACTTGTGCCACAGAGCACAGGTGAGAGTTATAGGACTTGTAGGAAGTATGTTTCTTCTTCCACCATGTGGGTCCATGATGTAGAACTCAGGTCATCAGGCTTGGCAGCTGGTGCCTGTTACCTACTGAGCCATAACACCAGTCCTCTATATTTTGGACTTTTTCTTCCAGTTTACTCTTTCATTCACTTTGGAGACTGTCTTGTTGAGGTCCTAGATATATTTCCTTACTTTGCATCTTTTATATATGATCAATCATTCTTTTAAAAAGTAAGACTGAATTCTTTTTGGATATTTTACCTTCCTGTGGTTTTAGATTCCATTACTGGGGAGATGGTTGGTTGGGGATAGGCCATTGTTGGTGGTTGTGTCATATTGGTGTGTATCTTTGTTTTTTTGGTGGCTTTGTCTTTCAGTTTTAAGTTCCTCTTCTAACTCTACTTGGATGTTTTGTTTTCTGTAACTCTTCCTAGAGGGATCCCTGCATGAAGTTCAACTAAGGAGACTGGTAGAACTTAGGTGTTGATTGTCAAATGTAGTTGGTGAGGTAAACCTATCTTTGCTGTTTCAGTGGGAACAAGGCTGGTGCTGCAAGCTGAACACCAAGGCAACTGGATGTGCTCAAAACTCTAGTCACTCATTGGATTCCTTTAACCCAATGGGTGAAATCTTCCAAATGCCAGACCCACTGACATTTGTGTACCACCTTGGGGCCATGATTAGAATCACAGGCTGGAAATGACCTCTGGGACCACAGGAATATAGTCTTCCAGTCCTGCAGTAATTACTGGAATTTTCAGAAGTCAAATTACCAGTCTCACAGTGATGCTGGACTGCTGAAGCCAAAGCCCCAGTCTCTCAAGGGACTTTGGGCCCACTGGAGCTGAAACTCCAGCCCTGCCCTGATCTCTGGGCCCCTGGAACTGGAGGCTTGATCCTGTGGTGTACTCTGGTCCCACTGGAGCTGGAAGCCTACTTGTCAGTGCCCTCTGGTTGACCTGGAGGCCTGGTACTGCAGTGCTCTCTGATCCTGCCAGAGGAAGAGGCCAGGTCCCATTGTGTTCTCTGGTTTCATCATAGTTGCAGCTGACTCCTGGTCCCAAAATGTTCTCTTTTCCTGCTGGAACTGGAGCCAGAGACCTGGTCTTGCCTTGCTCTCTGTTCTCTCCAGATGCCTGAGGTCTCTCTCCTGAGGCCTGGTCTCATGGTGCTCTCTGGTCCAGCAGGAGCTGGAGCTGGAAGCCTGAACCTGCAGCTAGAGGCCTGATCCTGGCTTTGCTGGAGCTGGAGGCCTGTTTTCATGCTGCTCTCTTTATGCTATCATTTCATTGAAAGTATTTTCTATGCCTTTGGTATGGAATTCTTTTTCTATGCCTGCAATTCATAGGTTTGTTTTTTTCATGGAGTCCCAAAGATCTTGTGTGTTTTGTGCATTTAAAAAAATACCATTTTCTTTGACTGAATAGTTCAATTCCCCTACCTTATCATCAAGATTCTGGACATCTAGATATCTTCAATTCTGGACAACACATTATCCAAGATTATTTGATTTTTGATTGGTTAGATAGTGCTTGAAATACAGTTGTGAGAACAGCTGGTACTGAGTCATAGATGGGGAAGCTGAGGTAATCAACTGAAACTTGTTTAGGGAGAATGGGACAACTCATCTTATATCTAGTTACTCTGTGAGGGTTGGACAGTGTGTCAGGGTATTTTCAGTTGGCCTCTGACTTCATGTAGGAACATGGCTCTGAGTCAGTATGGATATGGGATGCCAGAGTTGGCTGGATCTGACCTCAACAGCAGGTGGGCTGTTTGTAAGGTTAGGTAGTACTGGCTCAGCTGCCAGAAGCTCCTAGCTCTAAGTACAGAGGGAATGGGGAGGACCTGGATGACACTCTCTGTCCTGTACCTTGGTGTATGCAGTTCCCTGGCTGCACAGCTCCTTGGTAGGGAGGGATGTTAGTTTACTGAGAAGCTTGCCTATAGCCCCAGAAGTGGGTGGGCTCTATGTGTGGTTCCTTGGTAGTGTGAGCTTCCAGCGTTGCTGGGCATTGGCTTCTAATTTAAAATGTAGAGGGGCTCTCTGAGTAGGTCCTTAGGTGGGGGTTGTAAGAGTCACTGGGGCACCAACTTCTAAACTGAAGAGCAGGTAAGCAGTAAGCACTCCATATGGTTTTTTTGTGTGGAGTAAGTGCTGGAGTCGTTGGGGTCCCAGCTTAAAATTCTGTTAGTGGAGTTCTCCCCTTGCTCTCTGGCAGGGATGGACTGCTGGAATCAACGGGGCAGTAGCTTTTATGCACAGAAGTGGGTGAGCTCTCAAAAGTAGATCTTTGGCATGGCCACCTGTAGAATTATGACCAAGTCCTGGGATGGCAGAGTTATAAGGGTTTTCTACCCATGGAGCTGTGGAGGAGTCTCAGAGCTGAGCAACAGGAGAGCTCTACCTGTGGAGTCAGGAGTCATGTTGGAGTCCTGGATCGGGAGTTAAAGGGTTAGAGTGCAGAGAGGTGAGAGGGGATGGCTCTACCTGTAGAGTTATATTGGAATCCTGGGATGGCAGGGTGTAGTATAGAGAGTGTATGCTGGGGCAGGGAATCCTGCAACCTCTATCTTCAGGAACTGGGTGCACATGGACAGTTGTACGTATGTGCGAGGTGTTGGTGCACATGTCCTCTCACTGTCCCAGTTTAGGTTTGTATTTGGGCATCAGGGTAGGGGAGTGGGTCATATTCTCTTTTACTAGCTGGGGTGCACATGGGCAGTCAAAGTGTGTGCCAGGGCTGGGAGGTCCCCAGACCTCTAATCTGCCTGGCTGTGGTGATTGTGCAGAACTGTGGAAGCATGAAAGAAGGTGGGAGGGCTAGTGACCTCTAACCTGTCTGACTCAGGTGGACATGGGGCAATAGAATGATATGTGAGAGGCAGAAGGTCTGGAAACCTTCATCTTGTCCTGCCAGGGTGGGCAGTGGGCTAGAGAACTGTGTATGGGAGGAATGGAGACCTTTAACCTGTCTGGGCAGTGTGATCTTGGGGCAATGGAAATGTTCATGAGGAGTCAGGGATCTGAAACCTGTCCAGATGGGTGGTGGTAGAGGCAGCAGGTGGTAGTGTCATATATTCTCAATAGGAGTTTCAAATCTCTTCTTCCTAGGGGAAAGGAGTGTGTCAGTTATTTGAGTACAGTCAGTTTATCCTCTTATAATTTATGTGATAAAAGGAATAAGTAGCAGGATTAAAGGAGTTGCAGAACAACAGGCAAACAGTTGGAAACAAGTAAAGCTGTGTGTGATGTGAATTTAGCAGAAGTTGTGTGTAATGGGGGGCTCATCAGTGGTGAGAGCACAGTCTAAAGTCACTCATCAGCTGTTTTCAGCAACACAGCAGTGGCAGAGATGATGGCCCTCTTAGGTGAGGATGTGTTTTGGCTTCAGGGCCTAATCGCTGATGAAGTACCTAGGGGCCTGCGTCTTTCCCCAGGTTTTTTTGAGTCAGCATGTCCAATACTTCCCTTAATGGAAAAAGGGAAGATTATAGTTTTGATACTATTATTACTTTCCTGTTGCTGTGATAAATCATGACTAAAAGCTTCTTAAGGAAGAGAGGGCTTATTTTGCTTTACAGTTCCAGAGGGCTGGAGTGCACCATGTCAGGGAAAGCATGGCACGCTGACAGGAATTAGAAGCTGGCTGGTCATATTGTATCCACACACATAGGAACCAGAGAGAAAGAGCAAGAGTGCTGTAAGGCTGCACATCCCCAGAGCTGAGCCCACCCCATCAGGTGCTTCTTCCAACAAGGCTGCACACCCCCAGAGCCCACCCCAGTGATGTACTTCCTCCAACAAGGCTGTACGCCCCCAGAGCCCACCCCAGTGGTGTACTTCCTCCAACAAGGCTGCACGCCCCCAGAGCCCACCCCATTGATGTACTTCCTCCAACAATGCTGCACGCCCCCAGAGCCCACCCCAGTGGTGTACTTCCTCCAACAAGGCTGCACGCCCCCAGAGCCCACCCATGTGAGGTACTTTCTCCAACATTTCTGACATTTCTCATTTAAGCCACTACAGATACCCTAGAGCAGGATTGGTTTTAAACTATCTTTAAGACCTTAATTACTGTTGCTTCTTTCTGCAGGTCTAGTTCTATGGGTTTGTCCTGAGTAGCCTAAGGCTAAGTTGAAAAATAATGAGCTAATTTCTTTGGGAAGAAAAGAAATTTGGGGTTTATTTTGGCTAACAGCATGGCTCATCATCAAGGGAACCTGGGGCAGGAACCTGGAGCACAGACCATGGAGGAATGCTGCTTACTGGCTTGCCTCCTTGGCCTGTGCTCAGTCTGCTTTCTTATACAAAACAGAACCACCTGCTTCGGACGGTGTGTGTGTGTGTGTGTGTGTGTGTGTGTGTGTGTGTGTGTGTGTGTGTGTGTGACCACCTACAGTGGGCTGGGCCCTCCTACATCACTCAACAGGTCAATCCAATGGAGACAGTTCCTCAGTTGAGAGTCTCCCTACACAGGCATGTTAAGTTGACAACTAAAGCTGTTGAGCACAGTTGGATCATTGGTTGGTTTTCTCCCTTAGCAACTTGCATAGTATCCTCTGATACCATGAGAGCTAGTCTTCAGGGAGGAGGCTTCCAGGTCAGATCCAGCTCTATTGCTCCAAGTCCTGTGTCTGAAGTATGTCCTGTCTTCAGCAATAAGTTCAGACATTCCTCCAGTGTGTCAGTCTGTGCTTTTCTGTGGCTTATCCTGCTTACTGCAGCCTTGCTGTCTTTAGCTTAGGAATTCCATGAGTGCCTGAACATTAAGAAGTCAAAGATAAGCAGCTTTTGTTTCCTCCAGCCCAAGGGAATGAAAGTGTCAGCCCGACAAAATATATCCCATTCTTGGGTCAGAAAGAACTTTATTGACTGTGCTAGGAAGACACACGAGCATTTGGTCACTCCATCTTGAACCCTCACAGTCCCATAATGTGCAGGATAACGACAAGACACAGGGGTGGGAAAATGCTCTTGGGGTAAGAGCCAGAGAGCCAATCCCAAAGGCAGCACATGAACCTGGTTCAAGTGACTTATCTCCTAGCTAACTTAGAGAACTCTGCAGTTTTCAGAAGGGGGAAAAGGAGCTAGCAGCTTGAAAGAACTATCTGGAAACAAACTGCCTTCTGCTACTCCAGCCAGTTTTTTTTTTTTTTTTTTTTTTTTTTGTCTTTTTGAGACAGGGTCTCCCTGTAGCCCCAGCTGTCCTAGAGCTAACTATGTAGACCAGGCTGGCCTTGAACTCACAGAGATCTGCCTGCCTCTGCCTCCAGAGTGCTGG
>NW_008348078.1:1000738-1001083 GCF_000622305.1 Nannospalax galili
AACATCCAAGAAGGTTAGTTCCACCATTCTGGCATTTTTAATTACTGTGTGTCTTGCAGATAAATCTTGGGTAATGACCAGTTGGTCTCAAATAAACCTTATCTAGAGATATTTTTCTTGATCTATTATGTATAATTTGTCAGTAGATTGTAGGAATAATATGGTTCCCTCTGGTTTTCGTGACTAGCTGGGCATTGTTTCTCTCTTGTATCGTCTCCCCCCTCTATCATGGTTTTCCCACTTAAGGTGTCGCCGCTTCCCCCCCTTTCTTCCTTACTAATACCCTTGCTCCTATGATCCTACCTCTGTTGAACTGCTTCTTTCTCCTTATCCCCTAGGTTCCTC
>NW_008348078.1:1004353-1010915 GCF_000622305.1 Nannospalax galili
GTAGAAAGTATGTCCTTTGGTGTTTGGGTGGAATACTCGGTAGATATCTGTTAATTCCTTATTCTACCCAAACACCAAAGGACATACTCCAGCCAGTTTTATGTGTGATAATTAGGGACTTTCAACCTGCAAGTATTTGGAAAAATGGGAAAGTAAAGCAGAGATAACTCAGATTTGTGGTTCCCTCAGTGGGGAACCTTTGAGATTCCAAAACTGGTATTTCTGCACAGGAAACTATAAGTAGCAGGCAATAAAACAAAAGATAATGGGCAGCCCACTTTAACTGGGATTTAGGAGTGACTACAAGAAGATAAAATTGATAACTTAGAAGAAAATTCGAAAGTTGTAGAAACAGTATCAGAATTGAAGAAAGATGCTGAAGGATGGGAGATTAATAAAATCTTAAAGGATTATGTCAAAACTAAAGATGAATTCTGAGGAACCTAGCTTTCCTCAGTCCTCTGCTCCCATCTGGCCCTCTCTAGCCATGCCTCCTCTATCAGAAGTTCAATTTCCCCTCCTTCATTTCCATTCTCTTCTACTTTCCAAATCTCTACCAGTTCCGAAGGGAAGAAAGTCTGACACTAAAAGAAAAAAATTGCTATGGCTCCTTTTAAGATAAAACACAATGTGTGTATGAAATTGTCAAAGAAAAAATTGAGTAGTAAAAAATTATTGGGAAAAAAAGATAAAATCAAGGGGAAAAGGGGACTCAGATACTGTTTATATTCCTTGGGCAAAAAGTGAGCTGAAATCATTGATTATGGGATTCTCTATGATCCATAGCAGGGCTCTCTAGGATGTGCTAAAGAAATTCTGATCACTCTGTTGACATATGAATCAGATTTTCTGACTTAAACCAGTTAACTCAAGTATTGGTTCTAGGAAGTAAGGGAGAATGCTTTTGCTTGGCAGACTGGAAGAAACCATTTGAGGATTTTAATGAAAAACAGGCTAATGCTAAAATTGACTGCTGAGTTGGGAAACCCCCTCTGCCCTATGATACCAAAATTATTCCCACAAATTATTGATTGGGCCAAAATACAGCAATGTAATATAAGGCCAGGAGAAACTGTACCTAACTCTTGTCGGAGTGGAAAAAAAAAAAAATCTTTAATCAGCACTCAGGACTGAGAACTGAGGATCACAGAAGTGATGCCCTAGTAAGTTCTGTACTTACCGCCACTTTGGTCAAATGGAATAATACAGCTCAGATCTCACTTCCCACAGATGCCCTTTTGCCTTAGCAGGTGAACTTACAAGAACTGTTATAAAAAAGAGAATGCTGTCATTACCACAATTATGAAAGTGCAATTAAGAGTTAAACTCCTAGACAAAGAGACACACTAACTCCTTCCATCTTAACAAACACATTATTCATAACTATTATAAAAGGCCTGGCCACTTCTCAAGGGATTGTAAGAAACTGCAATTGATGCTTTCCCCAAAGGTGGAGCAGGCTTCTGAAAGAGAGTTTGGGGTGGGGATGAGGGGGTAAGGGAAGGGCTGCTCTGAGAGTACCTAGAGAAGTTTTACTTTTCTCCTTACTAATAACTTAGGAGAAATAGAGATAATTGTTAGCCAAAAGGAAACAAAGACTGATAGATACTAGGGATACTCATCTGTTTTAAATCCCACCACATTAAAAACCCTCTTCCTCAGAATAAAAATAAAATTCAAATGGTGGAAAATTTTAACCTACCCATTACTTCCTTTAAAATGAACCCTATAAAATTTCAATTAGGAGAAACTGTAGGATATCACACTTTTCTACTGGTCAGTTGTGCACTTATTCATTTACTGGGATGTGACTTTAAAAACCTAAAACATGCCGGGCGTGGTGGCACCAGCCTTTAATTCCAGCATTTAGGAGGCAGAGGCAGGCAGATCTCTGTGAGTTGAAGGCCAGTCTTGTCTACATAGTGCTAGGATTCCAGGCCAGCTGGGGCTACGGGGAGACCCTGTCTCAAAAAGAAAAAGAAAAAGAAGAAAAAAGCCTAAAACACTTGTATCTCTACAGAGCTCCCCTTTCCCCGTTTCTTCATTGGAGGCGTGTATCAGTCCATTTTCTGTTGCTATAATAAAGTTATTTATCTCACAGTTCCAGAGGTGAGTACCCTTTGTAAGATGTCAGCCCACGTGGGAGCATGGGAGAGGGAGACATCATTTGAGAACAGGAGCCATAGAGTGGGTCAGTTTTTCTCTTCCATAACAATTCATTCTTGTGGAAATAACTGGTGTCTTGCCAGACACCTGAACCCTTTCCAAGGGTAACATCCCATGACCTTCCACTAGGTCCTGCCCCTTAAAAATTTAACCCTTCTTACTTCACACCAAGACCAAGTTTTCAGCACAAGAGCCCTTCAGAAACAACCGCTACTTATAAGCCTCAGTAAGATGTGTGGTAAGATGTTTAAAATTGCTTTTCCACCTTCTGTTTCCTCTTAAGACATTATCAGTGACAGGTTATTTGTCCTTGGATTGTTTTGCTTTCATCCCCTTTCCCTAGATGATTTAAAATTTTTTATTCTTTCTAAAGTTTTGTCATTTCATTTCTGGATTTTTTATCTGTATATTTTGCCCTGTTTTGAAATGCAGGGTACTGGTTTACCATTTTACCTGTGTGGTGTGTCTTGAGTGTGCTTCCTTTTTGTGTTGGGATATTATTCTATTCCTTATTTTTGTCCCCCAATAGTACTTATATATGATTTGGCCTTGATACTCTTTTGTAGTTTATTTTTACATAATTATTTCTCTGAAACTTTCAAAGTGGGCAGGATTTGGAAAAGTTTCTGTACATTGAATTGTTTTCTTACAGCTTACAAAAATGTGACCACCTGGTCATGGCTTCAGAGATGCCTCCTGGCTCTCCCTTCTGTTCTGATCAGTTAGATGCTGTCTTTGTTTCTGTCACCCCTGTACTCCTGCATGGCTTCCACTACTGGTACTTTATCCTCACTATGGGGACAAGGGAGTCATGGCCAGACAGTTTGACCATCCTGTGCTGCCTCTAGCATTCTCTTCTGAGGGCAGAATCTTTGCCTAGTTTGGTCACTTTTTCAGTACCACTTTCTACTGAGCAGTGGCTGTCCACAAGGGCGGGGTCTTTGTCCTGCCCCTCTGGCTTCTTCCCCTCAGATATGGACACATGGAGGATGTGTTGGATTGTTGTTGGTACTTTGTCTTCATTCATTAGTATTTTTAAGTTTGTTAACTAGTTGTTATTGATAGTGAGTTTTCAAATTGTTTTTATTGAATTTTTGTGTATTTCATACACAGCATCTCAGTCTTAATCATCTTTATGCCTCTGTCCATACCGGCATCCTCCCGTAGTCCCCCCATCCCACCCCCTACTGGAGCCCATATACTCTGTCATCTCTGGTAAGGTCCACTGTGTCAAGTAAGTGTTACTGAGTTTTTGATTTTGCTGATGATACAGGAGAAAATGCGGTTCTCTTTCAGTGTTCTTAGTCTCATAAGAGAATTTAAGAATGGACTCAAATGGAAGCTTTAGAACAATTTTATTAGAAGGTGAAGAAAAGTCCTCAGGATAGGCAAGTTGTAAATCCCAGCAACTGCCCAGAGGAGGAGAATAGAGGGAGAAGGAAAAAAAACCCCAAAACTATACCTCTTTAGAACTGCCATGGGAGCAGACCAGAGAGATGGTTCAATGGTTAAGAGCACTGGCTGTTTTTGTAGAAGACCCAGGTTTGAATCCCAGCACCCACATGGCAGCTAACAACCATAACTCCAGTTCCAGGGATTCCACACCCTCTTCTATCTTCTGTGGGCATTATAGTTGTTTACATGCATGCAATGCATGCATACACATAAAATAAAAAAAACAAAAACAAAAAAACCCCACACAAAAACAACAGCATGAAGGTCTATCAGCTGCATGGTTGAGAGTTTTAAAGACAGTAAAAAAGCCCAGAATATTAGGGAAAGAATGGTTAGAAATGACATAGAAAAAAGGAGAGGGTATACTTTTCTGAACAATTTAGAAAAAGCTGGGCAAAAAAGCCCAGTCTGTAAGCACTCACAGGGGGTGGGGACTCCAGGCAGGAAAAGGTCACCATTTCATCAAAGCACCAGGTACTCCACCTGTTTAGCATGATGTAAGGAACTTACCTTTCTAGGGTTGTTCTTTAGCGGTGGTTGACTTGGGAAGTGAAGGCTCCAGCCAGGCCAGAGGTTTTTATCCTCTTGACCATTTTCTCTTAGGAGGCTGCTCTGCTCCTGTAACACTGTCTAGTTGCTGTGTCTGTTTGAAGATTCAGAGGAATTAAAAAACCACCTTTGCTGCCACCATTCCTGGCCTCTAAATTGCTGGTTGTGGTTTTAATGTACATATAACAAATTTGATTTTCTTTTCTTTAAAAATCACCTCTGCAGAGGAAAAGGAATTGGGATATAGAACACTCATCCTTTCTAGAAGACCGGCCACAGCAGTTGAGAAGAACAAGTCTCAAGTCAGTGGGAACAGCTGCCTCCCTCTCTAAAGCATGGCTCAAGTGTGGAGAAGGATTTCAGGACTCTGCTGAGACTTTGGTAATGTAGCCATAACATTGTTTTGCCTATGCAGAAGGTAAATCCTAAGAGCCCTGGGTATGACGTTTCTTTGGAATTTCTTTCAAAACATTACTTTTTCTCATTCCTTGAATTCCTTTAATTATTGTGACAAGTCAGTATTCCTCTCCTTCTGCCACATAGAATTTCTCCATGTGTTTGTAAAAGGAGGATGCATACCAAGATGCTGTCACATTATGAAACTACTGTGCATACTACTGTTTACAAGAAGTGTATTTACAAAATACTTATATATTCAGAATCTTTTGCCTGGTGGTTCCAGTTAATTTTTATATGTGGTAACTCATAATATAGAGGAGTGCTGTCATAAACTAAAAAGATAATATAGGAAGTAACATGTGGTCAGAGTCATATATATGAAAATGAATAATATTGAATGTTGTGTGAAATGTTTTACAAACAGTTTAAATTCTGGAAGAGTAGGAAAATGAGTTTATGTGTCTATAAGGACTGCATGTCAAGAATAGTGAACTGGTGACTATTAAAGGAAAGCAGAGGAATATGCAAAGTAGGGGTAGTATGAGGCTGAGTGCTTATAAAATGTTACTGTCTTTTAGCCTTTGTCACATAAATTATATAAATCGCATTATTTTTATTATTGTTTTGCCTGCAGCCATTAGTAAGTGAAAAGGCAACTGTCACTGAAAAGCAGCGTGAATTATCTCCAAGACCAGAGAAAGGTAATAACACTTTCTTGACCGCCCCCCCCTTGGTGTTGGAGACTAAAACCAGGTCCTTGAACTTGTGAGAAACTGCTCTCCACTAAGCTAAATCCCAATTCCTTATTTGTTGACTGTTGGCAGATAAAGCTGAAGGCTATTTTTCTGTGATTAAATTTTTTTTTTTTAAATAGTTGCTTACCCGGGCATGGTGGCGGACGCCTTTAATCCCAGCATTTGGGAGGCAGAGGCAGGTGGATCTCTGCGAGTTCAAGACCAGCCTGGTCTCCATAGTGAATCCAGAATAGCTAGGGCTACAGGGAGACCCTGCCTCAAAAAGACCAAAAAAAAAAAAAAAAAAAAAAAAAAAGTAGTTGCTTGCACAGTTTTAATAGACTGTATAGTCATGGGTAAAAACAATGTGAAAGGTATTTTTCAGAATTTTGTCTTTCATCTCTATCATCAATCACGGTATTCTTCCTATTTCTTTTTGCAATTACTAACTTTATTGTGTGCTCTTACTGGGTTCACATTTACCGTAGAATCTTAAAGGTTAGCTCAGGCTCAGATCTTCAGGTAAATAGTGGATGAATGACTGCCTGGGCTAATCCCTAGTACTATGAAAAAATTTTTTTAAAAAAAAAGAAGAAGAAATTCATTTGGAAAAATAAACATGACTTATGCTGTAATGACTGTACTGCTATAAGCTATACAATTTTTACTTGGTGAAGTAATTAGGTAAGCTTTCCAATTACAAATTCAAGGAGATTCTGTTTATATATAGTAGGGATTGAATTTATCTCCTGCAGCAAGATAGACTGATTTTTGAGCCTCACACTATTCGGATAGGATTGCTTCTCTGGGGTGTAAGGTGTAAAGTGGCAGCTGGGTTTTCTGGGCCAGATTCTAGAGAAGACTGTGGGTGCTGAGGGATTTTCATTGAATGAGCTTTGTCTTTCTTTGGAAGATATGCCTTCTTCAGGACTTTGACAAGAACCTGTCACATAGGGTTATTTCCTCTAAAGATGGTGTGGTAAAGCTGCCAGTAAAATTAGGGTTTGTTGTAACAGAGAAGAGTAGGCACGCATAACATGCTACTGGCTTTGTTGCTGTCATTGGTCAGTTACCCTTGGGTAGATTAGAGGGATGGGTGCTTATAACTTCGTGATCTCTCTTCACTGTAACCTTGGAAAAACAAGCTAAATGCTGTAGTCTCAGATTCTGCTTCTGGAATCTCCCTCTCCTCCACTCCCCCTCTCCTCCCCCTCCTCCTCCCCCTTCCTCTCCCCTTCCCTCCTTTCCTCTTTCCATCC
>NW_008348078.1:1011471-1030633 GCF_000622305.1 Nannospalax galili
TCCCCTTCCACTCCCTCCCTCCTTCCCTCCATCCCTTCCCTTCCCTTCCTCCCTTCCTTCCTTCTTCCTATTTTTTTGAGATAAGGTCTCATGTAATCCCAGTTTACTTTGAGCTTGCTTTGTGCCTGAGGCAGACCTTGCATTTTTGATCCTCTGGCCTCTACTTCCTGAGTGTTAGGATAATGGACATGAAGCACCAATCCTGGCTAATTGGTGGGCTCGATGCCTGCTAGGCAAGTACTCTAGCAAATGAGCTACATCTGTAGCCTGCATTCCTTTTCTGTGCAGATTAAGAATATAATATTCAAAAATATTTTTTTATTTATAAAACACTGCCTTAGAATAAATCAGCACACATCTTTTTGTAAGGTGTTCTGATAGTAGTAGAGAATTTTATATTAATTATTAGTGCCAAATGCTGTGATAGGCATATCAATTTAGATCTGACTTTTAAAAGATAATATATGGAGAAAAGAGTATATTTCTTTTTAAAAAACATTTATTCTTTATGTGTGTGTGTGTGAGCCTGTGTGACTTTATGTGCACTACGTGCATGTAGGAACCTGCTGACAGTGCTGGAACCCCTGGAACACACTACAGCAGCTGTGAGCCACCATGTGGATGCTGGGAGCTCACCCCAGGTCTTCTGTAAGAGCAACAAGTGCTGTCAACCACCGTGCCATTTCTCCAGCCCCCAGTATATTTAAATAGATGTGAAAAAATTAATAAAAAAAATAGATGTGGCTATATATTTTTCTGAAGTTGTAGTAAATTCAGTTTTGAAAGATAATTTAAATAATAAATGAATTGCTACTGTATTTAACTACAAAAGAATCTTTTGAGATTATTTCCCCAGGCCAATGCATATTTGACTTGCAATGCCGTACTCTTCTGTTTAGATGATCAGTATATCCTAAAAGTCTGTAAGAGTTTGTGTCAGTGTACCTGCTTTATAACACATACAGCTTGGTTAAGCCAAGACAGTATCATTAACAACTTAATAAAGGCTTACATAGAAGCTGATGGGAAAAGTACATAAAGTATTTCCTAGAACTGGTTCATTTAAAAAATAGCAGCTCTTAAAGTGTTAGTTTAAAACAGTCTACTAGTAAAAATTCCAAGGTCAAAACAAAACAAAACAAACACATTTAGTGTCAGAAACAAATACTCTTCTGAGAACTGGAAACTAGAAATAGGGAACATACTTTTGCAAAGTGTGCATAGGGTCAGAGGCCTGTGTCCATAGCTGTTTCCTCAGCTTTTTCTCTTTTTCTTTTCTTTCTTTTTGTCTTTCATAACCTTTGTTAACTACTTTTTCTTCTTAGAACTTGGCTTTAATTCAAATAATCCCTGCAAAGGATTCCATGTTATACATGGAACATTGTTCAGGAATATTTAACATGACATTGTTTTCACTATCATTAGAGTTTTCTGTTTGTGGCTGTGACAAAATGCTTAAAATCTCATTCTGATAAATAGTAATTGTCAGCTGATAAGATTGATTTCTTTTTTCTTTAACAGAAACTACATCTAAGCATATAAGTGACCTTGGAAATATAACATGGAGTTCCAGCTCAGATGAAGATAAGACACTTTCTAAATCACAGCGAGATGGGCATGGCTCTAGAATACACAGGTTTCATAACAGATCTACTCCATGTCCAGAAGATGGCGCCTCTGAAGGTACATTGCTAATTTTTAAGAAGTCCAGTTTTTGTTAAATATGATTTTACTGTGTTCTATCTTCTATACTAAGTCCTCTATAAACAGTTTCGTATATTTATCACGACAACTCTAAGAAATAGGTATTATTGTGACTTTTTGTTCATTTTCTTTGTTTTTTTAAAAATTTTTATTAAGTTAATATGTACGAGTGGTGGTTTTTGCCTGCGTGTATGTTGTGCAGTGCCCACAGAGGACAGAAGAAGGCATCATGTCTCCTGGAGCTGGAGTTACACATCTCTCCAGACCCTTGTTTTTCATTGTTTGAAGCAGGTTGTTGCTTTCTACTTGTGTAGTCCAGGCTGGCCTTTAACTTGCCGCACTTGGCCACTACCTCCCAAGTGCCGAGATCACAAGCACGTACCATCATACCTGGCTTTATTGTGCTGTTGTACAGTTAATCATTTAGGCTTGATTTGTTAAGACTTGATTGGGATTCCATTTTCAGTCTTTGATGTCAACGCCAGTTCTCCAGTTCCTGCACAGTGCTGCACCCGTGCTGCCTTCTGGCTAGCACTGCTATGAGAGCCAGTGTATGGCAGAATTAAATTTCTGTTGGGATGGCGTTTTAGAGTATGTCATGTTTTGGATAATTAGAATAGGGTTTCTCAACCATAGCACTTAATGCTTTCAAAATAAGCTATGGCTTTTAACTGATGGTTCATGCTAGTTACTTAGCCAAGGTTGGGTTTGGTCAGACATCTTCTCTGGAGGGTGATTTAAGTACCATCGACCACTTTGCATGCCAGTTTGTTAGCTGCCGTTGACATTTTTGTAGTCATCTGATAAAATGATGTTTTAAATTATGCATAAGTAATTCGGTCATGTTGATTGATATTCACTGTGATATAACTGTTAATCTTCACACAATTCAGGACATAGTTTCAGTATTAAAAATGTGCTTTATATGAATTATATCTCAATGAAACTGCTGTTATATATAAAAAAAACACTGTTGCCCTCTTCTATTAAAGAGATGGGATTGAAGAGATGGCTCAGTGGTTAAAAGCACATACTACTCTTCCAAAAGACCTAAGTTTGGATCCCAGCACCCCTGTTGGGCAGCTCTTAACTATCTGCAAATCCAGCTCCAAGGAATCCAAATTCCTCTTCTGGCCTCCTTAGTCCCACCTCCCCGCCCCCCAATGTAACACACACATACATATAAATAATAAGTAAATCCTAAAAAGTATTCATAAAGTTCTAAAATCCTGTTTATAAATGGAAACATGCTCTGAGCCAATTACTTAAATTATTTATTTTTATTTTATGTGTATGAGTATTTTACCTACATATATATAAATGCACCATATGTGTGCAGTGCCCGACGAGGGTGTTGGAACCCCTGGAACGGAGTTATGATTGTTAGCCACCATATGGATGCTGGGAAACAAAAACCAGATCCTCTGCAAGAGCATCCAGTGCTCTTAACTGCTGAACCATGTGTCCAGCCCCTGAGCTAATTACTTAAAATGAGTTAACTCCCAGCACTTCAGAGGCTGAGGTAAGATGGTTCCAAATTCAAGGCCAGCCTTGGTACACATGGAGTTCCATCCAAGGCTGAGTTATATATTGAGATCTAGCTTCAGAATGCCAAAAATTAGGGGCAGTGGCTAGGCATGAGGATCTAAGGTCCATCTTCAGCAGGCACATAAAAAAGCTGAGCACAGTGTATGCTTGTAATCCTAGCATTAGGGAGGCAGACATAGTGGGGTACCTGGTGCTCACTGACCAGCCAGTTAGTTTACTCAGTGAGCTCCAGCTTCAGTAAGAGATCCTGTCTTGAAAAATAAAGTTGAGAGTGATAGAGGAAGACACCTAATGTCTGGCCTCTGCACACATGGACACACACAGATATCCTCACATACACCAAAGCGAGTAAATTAAAATTTAAAATAATTGAAAATAAAATGAGTTAGCATGTAGTTGGATTTTCTTATAAAGTTAATCTTAGCTAAAATGTAAATGACTGCTTCAAGGTTTGTGGTTATGGTGTGTAGGTGCCAGACTGCCTCCTACTTCTCCTCTGTTTCTCTTTTCTCCTATTCCTTCCTTCCTTTTTTTAAAACCTTTACTAGATGATAGATACTACTGTTGATCCAGACTTTATTGTGCCTAAAATGCTAAGCTGGATATTAAGATGCCATTTCCTTTTACAGTTACTGTATCCCATGAGCTAAGAAGTATCCTCATTTTATTAAAAGAAAATTGGGACTTAGAAAAGTCAGACACTTGCACATTAATAAGAGCTCCAGTTGATAATTCAGACCTAGTGATGTCTAGCTTCAATGCTGTGTGCTGTTGCAAAGCCTAGCTTTGTAGCAGAATTACCTTTAAAAACAGTGTCCAAGAACTAGGATTAGAGTGTCTTGGTTATAAGGTCCAGGATTGGGTTTAAGAAGGAAGAACTCAATGGGGCTGGAGAGATGGCTCAGCGGTTAAGAACACTGGTTGTTTTTGCAGAAGACCCGGGTTCAAATTCCAGCACCCACATGGCAGCCAACAACTGTCCGTAGCTCCAGTCCCAGGGGATCCGATAGCCTCTTCTGACCTCCACGGGCATTGCACCACATGGGTGCACTTACCTACATGCAGGCAATACACGCGTACACATAAAATAAAAAGAGTAAATAAAATTAAAAAAAAATTTTTTTAAAAAGAACTCAAAGTGAAATTTATCAAAAAAATTTTTTTTTAAAAAATTACCCTTCCAGGAACTGAAGGCATAGTTCAGTTGGTGAACTAGACTTGAGTGCCATACCTAGAACTTACATTTTTAAAAAGCCAGGCATGGTGGTGTACACTTGTAATCCCAGCACTGGGGAGGTAGAGATGAGCAGATTCCTGGGTCTTGATGGGCAGATCCCTGGGCTCCCTTGCTAGAGTGTGCAGTGCCAGTAGCAGCTCTGAGTGCAGCTGTGCTCATTCTTGGGCTCGGCATGATCTCCCGCTGTGGTGGTTTAGCAGCCTGGAGGATCTGTCATGTAATTCCTCACCTGGCTTCATGTCTAAATGTGAACTGAGGTACAAGGAGCAAAGGCTGAGATGCATCTGCTTCTCTCAGCACTGGCCTAACCTCTATCTAGTTTTTTTGTGATCACTACAATTGCCTTTTACTGTATCTTCTCAAACCTTAGACTGAAAAAAAGAGCTAAATACATTATTTTATCTTTATGTGTATGTGTGAGTGCCTACATGTATGTATGTGTACCACATGTGTGACTGGTGCCCTTCTGAGAGGGCACTGGATTGCCTGGAACTTGAGTTATAGGTGGTTGTGAGCTGCCACTTGGGTGCTTTGAACCAAACCTGGGTCCCCTACAAGAACAGCAAGCACTTTTAACTGCTGAGCCATCTCTTCTGTCCTACATCCCATATTTTAAATTTAGTTTATTTATTCTACCTTTAAAAAAATTTTTAAATTCTTGTCAGGTACTAAAATGAGTACATTTTTTATAAATTACTTCACTTTACTGGAGGAGAGTTGGCATATTGAGACTTAATTTTTAATAACTGCTTTTAGTTATTTAGGCATAGCGCATTGGAATTGGCATATTTAGTCATGTGATACAGAAACAATTTAGTGTTCTGTCCTAAAATTTTGCTGAAGTAGTTTTGAGACAGGGCTTACAAGGTAAAATAGAAATAAATATACTTTGCTTTCTTATTCATGAAGGAATTCTAGAAAAAACTATTGGATGAAGGCATTTGAAGAAATTATTTTTAACAATGGACTATTTAAATAAACTTTAGATCATAGATACAATAGAATACTAAATTACAGAGAAGAATGAAGGTACCCCCTCCTTGTTGATAAGGAATAATCTCTTAATTACTGTAAGTGAAAAATCAAGATGTATAAGAAAGTAAGAAATAATATATATCTTATTTTCTTGAACATAGTGGATATTTCAAATCCTACAGTTTTCAAAACCTTATGAAACTTCTTCTTTGTACTCATCATATAATATTCTTGAGAAATGAGAAATAAAGGACCTGCCTCATTTATTTCTTCCTAGTTCTGTCCTTTCATGTAAATGTCATATGCTGGTGGTGGTGGTGACAGTCAGTGCAAAGTACCCTCTGTGGGGCCAGCCTCCGTGGCTCAGGCAGCTCTTCTCTGTAGACTTCTGTCCTGGAAGGTGCTGCTTGCTCATGGATAGAGCGATATGATATCCCCCACTGAACTTGAACCAAAGCTAATCTGATTTTGAAACTGTGCACTTATTAGATTTCCACATGGACGTTTACAGTGTCACCTGAGTTCCTTTTTTTTTTTTTTTTTTTTTTTAATTTTAAAATTTTTTTTTTGGGAGAAATGGCTCAGCAGTTAAAAACACTGGTTGTTCTTGCTGGGTTCAAATCCCAGCACCCACATGGCAGCTAACAACTGTCCGTAACTCCAGTCCCAGGGGGATCCGACAGCCTCTTTGACTTCTGCAGGCATTCCATGACATGGGTGCACTTACCTACATGCAGGCAATACACGCATACACATAAGATAAAAATAATAAAATTAAGAAAAATTCTTTTCTTTGACAACTTTGTACATGTGTGTATCTTTCTTTAAGAATTTTGTACATGTGTGTATTTTTCTTTGACAACTTTGTACATGTGTGTATCTTTCTTTGACAACTTTGTACATGTGTGTATCTTTCTTTGACAACTTTGTACATGTGTGTATTTTTCTTTGACAACTTTGTATATGTGTGTGTCTTTCTTTGACAACTTTGTACGTGTGTGTGTCTTTCTTTGACAACTTTGTATGTGTGTGTGTCTTTCTTTGACAACTTTGTACATGTGTGTGTCTTTCTTTGACAACTTTGTACATGTGTATATTTTTCTTTGACAAATTTGTACATGTGTGTGTCTTTCTTTGACAACTTTGTACATGTGTGTATTTTGACTATAGTAACCCCCACTGTCTTCTCTTATTCCCCCTCCCACTTCCTCTCAACCCTTTCTTAATAAATCCTTCCCAATAATTCAACAAAAAAAGAATTCAAAAACAGTGAATAAAAGTAGTTAACTTGGACTTGGGGTGGGGGTGAGTTGGGAGAAACAGTGGCTGCAGATGGGAGCTGGGGTTCTTCACTGTCTGTATACTTTTAACAATCAGTGTCATGGATATATTAACCACTGAGAATAAAATAAATTTTATAAAGTTAGTATTAAGGGGATAGAAAATTTAAAAAGTTAAAAATGTATTTGTAGATGAATTACAGTTTATTGACTGGGAGAGTAGCAGTGACAGTGAAGATGCTGGTGAATACAGTGAATGTGAAGGCGGTGAGGGAACCATGGACATCTCAGATTGTGCTTCTTGTGCAAGTAGTGATGGCAGGCTACATCAGCTTCAGGTAAGAATGTGTTATTTAAAACTTTATTCTCTTTATAACATTTGGTAATTGTAGCATTTTGGTGCTTTTAATCTCAGCCCTATCTTTTCAGAGACAGTCCCTTTTAACTCTTGGTGGATCATTTTAGTCTTAACTCCCCAAGTTAACAGGCTTGTGCCCCAGTGAGCTCCTTTGTATCCGCTTTCTAGCCCTTAAGCTGTCCTTGTATTCTCCAGTGTAGATATCAAGATGTGTGACTAGTATTCAACATTTTCATGATTGTGAATCAGTATTGATGGCACAGAGGTGGCTGATTTTTTTTTTTTATTTCACAGCTTTTCTTCTTTTCCTTGGATTTAGTAAATTACTTTGCTTTCTTATTTATCCAACTTAGCACTAATGATTCTTGATTTGTCACTGTTGTTTAGCCCCGTTTAAGCTTTTTAGACATAACAAGCATTATCAATTTTGTTTTCTTAGTGAATTCTAGCTTATAACCTCCTAGCCCCTCCAATTTGAATACAATGCTTTTTCTAGCTGTGGATGTTGTCCCCTGGGGGACTTTTTCATAGCTTTAACTAAACTACCCAAGAAAACAACTTAAGGGAAGAAGGATTTATCTTGACTCACTGTCTCCAAAGGTTTGGTCCATAATTGCATGGCCTCATGTGCTTGGGCAGAATGCCATATGGTAGAAGAATTGGGGGGAGGTACTTCACATAGTGACAGGAAGAACCAGAGAGGACTGGGGACCAGGTGTGACCTTCAGACACATACCTGTCTCCTGCTTCTTTCAGCTGGTCTCCACCTCTAAAATCTCCTGAAACACTGTGACCAGAGAAGCCAAGCACACATTCAGCATACAAGCCTGTGTTCTCTGTGGAGAGCTTTCCTTCCTGTTCAGGTCCCATCGCCATCTTTCCAGAAGCTTATTTAGTCTAGCCTGCATTTAGCGTTTCCATCATTTCCACCTTCATTCTGATTGGATGTCTTTTCTCAGTTGTCTCTGAGAAAAGAGTCATAGAAGATAATTGTTTTTATCAGCTGTGTGTGGTGACAGTGTCTGTAGTCCCAGCACTGGGGAGGTTGAGACAGGAGGATCATGAGTTTAAGACCAATTTGGACTACATAGCCTCAGAAAGAAGAGAGAGATTTTATAATACATTGATGTGACCAAAAAGCTGTATATACTTTTAGATTGAAAATGGATTTCCTTCAAAGATTTGAAAGCATTGCTTCATTATCTTTTAACTTGTGCCTGAAGTATTCTCATTCTTGATATTTTAAGATTTTTTTTTTATTATTGCCAGTTTTAAGCAATTTGATTGTTATTTGCCTTGATATGGTATTCTGTTCAGTATTTGTCAAGATTCTGGTGAATGCAATGAATGTGCTTTATGGAGTCCTCAGGATCAACAGATCAATATTTGTTATTCATCTTTTGTTGGTTCAGGAGAGGTACATGCTGATGGTCTGTGAATACCAGGCAAATAATATACCACTGAGCTATATCCCCTTTAATCGTTTTTTATAGCAGTTATTTCAGCAAATATTAGGTAATAGTTTGTTGAGATTAAAAAAATATTTATTTTATTATTTATTTATGTTTGTGTGTGTCTTTGTGTATATATGGATGTATGTGCACCCACAGAAGCCAGAGGAGGGTATCAGATCTCCTGGAACTAGAGTTAGAGGTGGCTGTGAGCTGCCTGATATGGGTGCTAGGAACTGAGCTCTGGTTCTGTGAAAGAGCAGCGAGTGCTCCTAACCTCTGAGGCATTTCTCTAGCTCATTACTGGGATTTTAATTTGCACTTCTTTGAAGACTACTGTTGATTTGCATTTTTCATTTGTGTTGATCACTTATATGACTTCTTAGATTAAGGTTTCTCAACAACAACGAAAAACACTGAAAAGCACAACTACTCTCTGACCCTGCAAGCATACTTCTGGGTATATATTCTAAAGGAATTGAATCAGTATGAGGAAGAGATAACTTCCCTCCATATTCATTGCAGGATTATTCATCATAGCCAAGATAGGGAAGCAGCCCAGAGTCTAAACCTGAATGAATGGATAAATAAAATGTATTGTATATATGTAATGAATTGTTCATCTTTTAAAAAGAAGAAAATTATCAATAGCAGCATTGAAGAGCTTGGAGGACACTCTCCTTGCTGAAATAAATTAGGTGCACAAAGGCCAAATAGATTTTGTACCTTATTTGAGATGTTTCAGATGAAAGTATTTTGGATTTCAGATTGTTTTTATTTTGGATATTTGCATACATATAATGAGTTATCTCAGGTATGGGACCAGAGTCGAAACATGAAATTCATTTATATTTGGCATGTAACTTCATACATAAAGTCTGAAGATAATTTAATGTACTTGTCTCTTGACTGTAGTCTAGTGCATGAGGCCAGGTATGATGGAATTTATGACTTGGGGTGTCTTATCAGGACTCAGAAGATTTTGGAATCTATAGTTTTGAATTAGGGGTATTTGACTTGAATTCTTATGGGACAGTTTGGGAAGGAACACTATTAACATGCTTTCAGCTCACTAACCCACTCCATTCTTGAGAGGGCTTGCCTTTTCTTTTCTTTGTTTTTTTGAGCTGACCTGGAACTCACTATGTAGACCAGCTGTCTTCAGACTCACAGAGAGCCACCTGCCTCTACCTCCTGAGTGCTGAGGTTAGGGCGTATGCCACCACACCCAGCTTGATGTTCTCAAAGTGTTTGGTAGAATTCACCATGGAAGCCATCAAGTCCCAGGCTTTTCTTTAATGGTGTATTATTCTTTTTTAAATGACTGAATCATTTTCCTCATTGATCTGTATATGCTTTCTGTTTCTCTGTGATTCAATGTTGATAGGTTGTCTACTTTTTAGGAATTTATCCATTTCATCTAGGTTACCTAGTGGGTTGGTGTGCAGTTGTTTATAGTAGTCACTTATGTTCCTTCCTATTTATGTGGTATCAGTTGTAATGGCCTTTGAGTCTCTTTTTCCTTAGTCTTTCCTTTTCCTTAGTTCATTAAAAAAATATTTTCAAAGAAAAGCAATTCTTCTTCTGGTTGATCCTCTATTATTTTTCTAGTCTATTTATTTCTACCCTGATATTTATATTTTATTCCTTCTATTCACCTTGGGCTTAGTTTTTTTCTTCCTTTAGTTCTCTGATATACAGCATTTGAAATATTTCTTTTTTCTTTGTTTTGTTTTGTTTTGTTTTGTAGGATCAGATCCAGAGCCACCTGTGTGCTAGACAATGCTCTATCATTGAGCCTGCTTTCCAGCCTCATCTTACTGCTGCCTTACAACCTGGTTTTCCTTTTTTAAAAAACATGGTCTCCCTAGTCCCAGCCCAGCTGGAACTCACTATGTGAACCAGGCTGACCTTGAACTCATAGAGATCCTGCCTCTGCCTCCTGAGGGCTGGGATTAAAGATTAAAGGCACTCCCGGACACACCTGGCATTACATTTTTTTTTTTTAAGGTTCATTTGTTTTGTTTTGTTGACACAGGATCTCAGTGGTCTGGGACTTGCTATATAGCCCAGGCTGACCTCAAATTTCCAATTTTCTTGCATTTGTATCCTTGATTATAGGCATAACTATAACCTGGCACCTGGCAGTGACTGTTCCTTTTCTTCCCCTTATGGTCCCTCTTCCCTTTCCTCCCCTCCTGTTCTTATTTTTTTCTTCTTCTTCTCCATCATGTTTACAGGATCTCACTGTATCCCATGCTGGCCTTGAAATTCAGTCTTGCTGCTTAGTGCTGGGATTACCACAACAATCAGCCTTTTCTTTCTCCCTCCCTCCCTCCATATTTATTTTTGCATTCATTTATTCTTTGTGGTATGTTTAGAGGGATGGATGTGCTCATACATGGTGTTTGTATGGTGGTCAGAGGACAACTTTTGGGAGTGTGGTTCTATCATAACACCATGTGGGCTCTGAGGACTGAACCCAGGTCCTCAGACTTGGCAGCAAGCGCCTTACCCTCTGAGCCATCTCACTGGCCTCCTTTCTCTTTTGGTATGTGTATTTACTGGTATAAACTTCCCTATTAGAGAAAGTAGGGGTTTTTGTTTCTACATCTCATAAATTTTATGTTTCCATTTTTTGTCCCAAGAGATTTTCTTTTGATCTATTTCCTTTGTCCCAGAACTCTGCTGTTTAATTCTTACATATTTATGACTTTTCTCTAATTTTTTTCCTGTTTTTGATTTCTACTTTCAACCCATTATGGTAAAAAACAAACAAAAAATATACTTGATAGGATTTCAGTCTTGCAGTTGTTAAAACTTCTTTTGCGATCTAACATATGAGCTATACTGGGCCATGTCCTCTATGAACTTGAGAATGTGTTTTCTATTGTATAAAGTATTGTTTTATTTCAGTGTCTCCTTATTAATTTTATATCTGCATTAAGTGTTTTGAGTATTCAACCTGCAGACCACATGCATTTCAGAATAGCCATGAAGGTGGCCTAACACATTTATCATGGCATTGTATTGCAATGTCAAAGGTTGGGCACCTCTAATTCACACCTAATTCTGGTTGACCTGAAAATGGGTATTAAAGAACCTTACTAATTGTATTACAGTCAATCTCTTCCTTCAGATATATTAATATTTGCTTTACATGTTTAGGTGATCTGATGTTGAGTGCATCGGTATTTGAAATTATAAATTGTCTTTGTTGACTGACCCTCTTTATTACATAAGGAATTTGTCTGTTTGAAACAGTTTATGGCTTAATGTTTATTTAATCCTCTCTAAGTCTAGCTACTTCTGCTTTCTTTTGGTTTCTTTTTGTATTAAATATCTTTTTCCATCTTTTACTTTCATTCAAAACGTATCTTTAATCATATAATGATTGGTACAGCATTTGGTGGGTCTTACTTCTTTTTAAAAATCCATTTAGCTACTCTGTCTTTTAAGTTTTATTTGTGTGTGTGTGTGTGTGTGTGTGTGTGTGTGTGTATTTGTAGAAAATGCAGTTGTGTGCATGTCACAGCATCTATTTGGAGGTCAGAGGATAACTTTCAGGACAGATTCTTTCCTTCCATTGTGTGTTCAGGGATTGGACTCTGGTATCAGTATTGTTACCCTCTGAGTGATCTTGTGAGCTCCACTCTGTCTTTTGACTGGAGAATGTAATTTATTTAAATTCAAGGTAATAATTGATAAGTAAGAACTTATATTGACATTTTGTCTTTCCTTTTTTGTTGCTTTGTAGAGCCTTTGTTCCTTTCTTCCTCTTATTATTATCTACCTTCTTTCAAAGTTTTCTCTGTCACTCTATGCTTTGATTCCTTTTTTGATGTAAGGAATGAAAATAAGGAAGATTGTATCTCCTATAGTTTTTGCTTGAGGTTGCCATAAACGGCATTTTTTAGTTCTAACAAGCTACTTTTAGTAGCTAATAGTTCTAAACAATTTTTAAACATCTACAATTTTACCCTCCCCTCTTATGTTTTTGACATTACAGTTTGCATCTTTTTATGTTATGTATGCCTTGGCAAGTTATTATAGCTTTTATTATTTTAAAAGTTTTAATTTTTTTAGCCTTAATACTAAGATATAAGCAATTTATGGTGTTAGAGTATACCAAATTTGGCTATATAGCTTCATTTGTAAGTTTTATGTTTTTGTAGCCCAGATTGGCTTCCTGATTCCCTAGCCTCTGTCTCCTGAGTTCTAGGGTTACAGGCGTTTGCTCCCATGCCTGGCTCATAAATATGTCAGCAACTTCTTCAGCATTTCCTGTAGGCTAGATCTCGTAGTGAAACATTCCCTCAGTTTCTGTTTCTCCTTCACTGTTATTTCTTTTCTTTCTTCTTTTTCCCTCTGTCCCCACCTCTCTATGAGACAGGGGCTACCTTGTACTGGAGACTGGTCTGGAACTTGCTGTGTACCCTAGGCTGTTCTCAAACTCATGATCCTTCTGACTCAGTCCCTCAAGTACCTGGATATTATAAGCATGTACCCCCAGTTGATGGCTGTGTTTGGGAAGATTAGAACCTTTAGGAAGTAGCGCCTTGCTGGAGGGAGTAAGTCACTTGGGAAGGCAGTCAGGTTTCTGACCTGGTCCCATTTCCTGTTCTCTCTCTCTCTCTCTCTCTCTCTCTCTCTCTCTCTCTCTCTCTCTCTCTGTCCTTCCTTTGTGGAAAAAATATAATCAGCCATATATTAGCTATTTTTCTGTTGCTGTGATAAAGCATCATGGCCAGGCAACTTATAGAAGGAAGAGTTTATTGTGCTTAGGGTTCCAGAGGGATGAGAGTCCATCATGGTGGGGAGGCATGGCAGGAGGCAGCCGGAGCTGAAAGCCAAGTACTCATATCTTTAGGCAGGCACAGGAAGCAGAGAGGGCAAAATCAAAGGAGATTAGGGGCTCTCAAAGTAGTATGTGTTTCCTCTAGCATCACTTTGGCTCTTAAAGGTTCCACAACCCCCCACCCCTTAAACAGTATCATTAATTGATCAAGCGTTCAAATACTCAGAGCCTGTGGGGAACAGTTCTCATTCAAACTCCACAAGCCAGCTTCCTGCTTCTGCCCCATGTTATCCCTGATTGCTGCCACACATGCCTTGCCTGCATTGTGGACCTGTCCCTCTGGAATCCTAAACCCAAATAAAACCTTTAAGTTACTTTTGTCAGAATATTTTAGCATAGCAACAAGCTGGCCTTGAACTCACAGAGATCCTCTTGCTTGTGCCTCCCAAGTGTTGGGATTAAACACATGTGCCACCACACCTGCCTGTCTTTGATTTTTGATGGTTTGATTATGTAACTTGGTATAGTTCTGTAAGGATTAAATCTTTAAAAAGTTTATGTATTTTTATTCTTTGAGAATTTCTTCCCTCCAGCTTCCCTGTATCTCCCTCAGTATGTCCCCTCCCAGTGTTCTGTCATCTTCTTCCTTTATTTCATAGCCCAGTAAGTCCAGCTACTGATGCCCTATGTGCATGGGTGTGAGCCATCCACTGGTGCATAGGAACTCTCCCTCTTTCTGTTTCTTGCTTGTTTTTCTTTTTTCCTCTCTGGGTAGTTTCAGATGACTTGTCCTCACACCTTTCTTTTTCTCTTGGAGTCTCATGTAGCCCTCCCTGACCTGGAACTTACTATGTAGGTGAGACTGGCCTTGAACTCCTGATCCTCCTGTTTCTGCCTCTCAAGTACTGGGATTACAGGCATGCACCACTATACCCAGCTATTTACTGTTCTTTCTTCTGTTTGTTTGAGTTTGCTTTTGAAGTTCTCCCTGGAATTTTATAGTTCATTGTGTTATTTAGCTTTGGAATTTTGTGGTATTTTTTTAGACAGGGTCTCACTACGTAGCTCCAGCTTGCCATGGATTCATTATGTAGACGAGGCTGACCTAGAACTCACAGAAATCCACCTGCTTTTGCCTCCTGAGTGCTGGGATTAAAGAGTGTGCCACCATGCCTGGCCCTTGTTCTTCTTTTATATTTTCATTTTTGTTTTATATGTATCAGTATTATTATTATTATTATTATTATTATTTTGGTCTTTTTGAGACAAGGTCTCCTTGTAGCCCCAGCTGTACTAGAACTCATTATGTGGACCAGGCTGGCCTTGAACTCACAGAGATCCGCCTGCCTCTGTCTCCCGAGTGCTGGGATTAAAGGTGTGCCCCCCCCACTCCCTGGCATGTATCAGTATTTTACCAAACCTAAGTCCTCTGGAAGGGCAACCAGTACTCTTAACCATTAAGCCATTGCTCCACTGCTTCTGTTCTGTTTTTAATGGATTCTGTCTTTTTGTTGAGATCATTTCATTCATGTATTGATGGTCCTGATTTCATTTAGTTGTCTCTTTTCTTTCTTATAGCTCACTGAACTTCTTTAAGTGGGCCTTTAAATGGCTGACTACTTTTATCTCATGTTCCTAACTTATAAATCACTTTTCTTTCTTTCTTTCTTTCTTTCTTTCTTTCTTTCTTTCTTTCTTTCTTTCTCTCTCTCTCTCTCTCTTTTTTGTTAAATATTTTATTTGGGGGCTGGAGAGATGGCTCAGTGGTGAAGAGCACTGGCTGTTCTTGCAGAGGACCTGAATTCAGTTCTCAGCACCCATCCATAACTCCATCCACCTGCAGTTCCAGGGGATCCAACACCCTCTTCTGATCTTTGTGTGCATTGCATTACATGGGTGCACTTATATATAAATATACTTAACTTTTTATATATTTATTATTTTTTTTATGTGTATGAATATATTGCCTGCATGTGGGTGCTGAAAATTGAACCCGGGTCCTCTGCAACAACAGCCAGTGCTCTTAAATGCTGAGCTGTGCCTCTGGCCTGTCACTTTATTTCTTTGAGAGAGGTGTGCTTCCTGTTTGCTTTATTTCTCAAGTTTACTATTATTTTAATCATATATTACCTAGTATTTTATGAAAAATGCTGTAACAGTAAAATAAAGGAGTTGTTAAGTTAACTTCATGCTTTGCAGTGAAGAGATTGAGGAGCGTGAAGTTGAAGGTAGGACCAGCCATCACTGAAGGCATGATAGAAAAGAACACATGTAGAATATCATGTTTAAGTAAATCATGTTCAGGTGCGCCTCAACTTACCATGTTTCTTAAGCACCTGGCATTTACATATTATCTATAGAGTGCAACTGCCCTTTTCTTCTGACCTTAGGCTATACTGTACTGGCACAGTTACTACCATTTTCCTAGCACATTCTTTTTAAAAATATTTTTATTGATTTGAAATTGATTACAATGTATCTTGATCATATGCAGAACTCCTCCCCCCTTCTACCTCCACCTTACTCCCCCTGACCCAACTTCATATCCTCCATTATTATTTGTCTTTTTTAAAAAAACCAAAACATTTTAAAGGCCTGCTGACTCTAATATGTGATTCTCACATGTTCTTAGGTGTGGGTCTGTCCTTTGGAGTCTGTTCAACCTACCAGGTGTCACACCAGTAAGGAAAGTGACTCTCCCTCTCCCAGCATCTATCAATTGCCAACAGATCCTCACCTAGGACTGGGGCTTCCTGACCACCTCTCCCATTCATGCTGGGCCCCTGTCTGGCTTGGGTTTGCACAGATCTTGTGTATGCTGCCACAAGTGCTGTGGGTTCATATGTACAACTACCCAGTGGTGTCCAGAAAACAGTTTCTTTGTATTCATCTGCCACCTCTGGCTCTTACAGTTGTTCTGCTCCCTCTTCCTCAATGATCTCTAAGCCTTGGGAGGATAATGTGTGATACAGGTGTCCCATTTAGGGCTGAGTACTCTGCAGTCTCTTAATTCTTTATATGTTGACCATTTGTGGGTTGCTGTGTTAATCACCATCTGCTGCAAGAAGAACCTTCTCTGGCAAGAGGTGAGAGATGCACTAATCTATGGGTATAGCAATAAATCATTATGAGTCAGTTTAATATTATGTCTATTAGCAGAATGACAGTAGTAGGTTCTCCCCTATAGTCTGTGACCTGTCTAGCCACAGGTTCTTGGTCCTGATAACAGTGTTAGGTATGGACTCCCTATTGTGGAGTGGACCTTAAATCCAATTAGAAGGTGGTTGGTTACTTCCATAATATTTGTGCCACTATTGCATTAATGGGCATATTTTGCCAAGACAGGTGTTATTGTAGCTTGAAGTGTTCACAGCTAGGTAAGATTGATGATTCCCTTCCTCTGCCGATAACATGCACAGAACCTTCTGGTAATATGAAAGTTAGTTAACATCTTGACATGTAACTTCAACTTGATCCTTATTTGTTCTGTGACTCAGGTATGTAGTGTCTTCAACAATAGGGTGGTACCATCAAGTTCTGGTGAGTAAGTAAACACAGTGGCAGTAGCCAGTATTGTTTGACTATCTATGGGATCTCTGGGCAACAACTCCAAAATTGGGAGTCCATTCCTGGCCTTGGGCTTTTCATTTGCTACCCTGTGGTGTCTATTAGGGCCACTGAACCCTTGTTACAGGATAACTACATTTAAACTTTTTTATATTGTATATGTGTATATTGAAAGAAGCTTCTATAGTAGGTTTCCCATTGAAGATCCAGATTTAAGTCCATGCACTCACAGTAAATAGTGCTGCTCAAACTGGATAGCTACATGTCTCTCACCCTCCACAGACCCCAATTCCAAATGGGTCAGGGACCTTAACATAAGACCTGATACCTTGAATCTGATAGAGGAGAAAGAAGGGACTATCCTGGAACTTACAGTCACAAGAAAGGGATTTCTGAACATGACTCCAGTAGCATAGACATTAAGTCCAATGATTGACGAATGGAACCTTATGAAACTAAAAAGCCTGGTACAGCAAAGGACACCATTATTTGAGTGAAGGAGCAACCTACAGAATGGGTACAAGTCTTTACCAGCTACACCTCTGACAGAGGGTTAGTGTCTAGAATATACAAAGAAATTAAAAAAAAAAAACCAAAAAACTAAACATAAAAAAATCTCAATTAAAAACTGGGATAAGTAGCCGTAAGTGACACATACACAATGGAACCTCTACATCGAAGGCTCATAGAACGTAGCAGAACAGGAGGTAGAGAGAACAGTGATGCATCTCTCAACTCTCACCAGTGAAGCTTCCTCATGCACACAGAAGGCCACAACTGGCCAAAATGTAGAGAATAAGAGACTGCAGAGAGTGTGTCCCCAGACAGGACTCCTATGTTAAACCTCACCCATGGCTCAGGGACCATTGTAGAAAAGGGGTTGGAAAGATTGTAAGAGCCAGGGTTGGTGCATGATCATAAGGAAACAGAGTCTTCCAGGCCTCTGGAAACTTGCTCATGTGAACTTAAGGCAATGGTGACACAAGCATGCACAAGACCCATGCAAACTCAGTCAGACAGAAACCCAGCATAGAACTGGGGACAGGTAGCAGGCCTCAACCTTAGCAGAAGAACTGTTGGCAGCTGATTACTGCTGGATAAGGATGAGTTAATTTTCTTTAAGGGAGCAACTCTAGATAGGCTAGACTCCAGTGGTTGAGTGGAGTGAGCACCAAGGGACATCTGGGTATACAAACTTGACTCGATAGGCCTTAACAAAAGTGACAGAGTGCATAGAATTTGGTTGCGGGGGAGTATGGGGGCTCTGGAGGATGAGGGGGTCTAAATATGATTAAGATGTTTTGTATGGAGTACACAAAAGTTCAATAAAAAATACATTGAAAAAAATGGGGGCAAGGAACTAAACAGAGAGTTTTCAAATGATGAAACACAAATGACTGAGAAATATTTTTTGCAATGTTCAACATCTTTCACCATCAGGGAAATGCAAATTAAAACTGCATTGAGATTTTATCTTACTCCAGTTATAATGTCTAAGGTCCAAAAATCAAGTGATGACAAATGCTGGTGAGGATGTGGGGAAAAGAGATGCTGGTGGGAATGCAAACTGGTGTAGCCATTATGGAAATCAGTGTGGAAGTTCCTCAAAAAGCTAAAAATAGATCTCCCACATGATCCAATCATACCATTCTTGGACATATACTGAAAGGACTCTGTATCCTACTACAGAGATAGCTGTTCATCCATGTTCATTGCTGCCCCTCTCACAATAGCCAGGAAATGGAAACAACCTAGATGAATGGTTAATGAAAGTATGTTACATTTACACAGTGGAAGATTATTCAGCTCTTAAGAAAAACAAAATCATGAAATTCACAGATAATGGATGGAACTTGAAACAGCCATCCTAAGTGAGCTAACTCAGACCCAGAAACAAATGTGGTATGCTCTCTCCTAAGAGGATGCCAGGTCTCAGTCCCAGCATGTTCTTCAAACAAGACTGGCTACATACATGAGCAGACATTGTAGAGCATGTAGGTAATCTACATATATGAGCAGACATTGTAGAGCACGTAGGTAATCTACATACATGAGCAGACATTGTAGAGCACGTAGGTAATCTACATATATGAGCAGACATTGTAGAGCACGTATGTAATCTACATACATGAGCAGACATTGTAGAGCACGTAGGTAATCTACATACATGAGCAGACATTGTAGAGCACGTAGGTAATCTACATACATGAGCAGACATTGTAGAGCACGTAGGTAATCTACATA
>NW_008348078.1:1031055-1064594 GCF_000622305.1 Nannospalax galili
AAGCAGACATTGTAGAACATGTAGATAATCTCCATACATGAGCAGATGTTGTAGAATACATAGGTAATCTACATATATGAGAAGACATTGTAGACCATGTAGGTAATCTTTTAAATAAAATTTCCACTTATAACTGTAGTTGCATGGACTTGGAAAGTACCAAGACACATTCTTCAAGCCTATTATTAATGTGATGCTTAATTAAGTGGCTGCTGTGTTGTCCATGGTAACTTGTCACTAAAGAAAGGTTTTAAGGATTTTAACCTTGTTTTATCAAAGTTAAGTCTCTCTCTCGCTCTCTTCCTCTTCCTCTCCCTCTCCCTTTTCCTAGTCCCTCCCTCCCTCCTTCCCTCCCTCCCTCCCTCCATCTTCCATTTACACTGCCTAATATAAATCCTACTGTTTGAGGATATAGAGTTCATTTATTGAACTATTTTCCCCTCAAACTTTATATGGAATGTAAAAATCTAATTGTGGTATAATTAAGACACAAAATATGAAAATACCATCTCTCCAGCCCCCAAACAAAGGTCACCTTATTGTTGCCCCCATTTTTGGCTCTGTCTGTCTGAGAGTTTGATTTTCTTATATCCAAGCAGAAATTTTTTTGATTTATTTATTTTCAAGTGTATGAGTATTTTTCCTGCACATATGCCATTGTGCCATGTGCATGGCAGTGCCCATGGAGACCAGAAGAGTGTGTCAGATCCCTTGGAACTGGAGTTACAGACTTTTGTTAGCTACCATCTGGTGCTCTGGACCAGGTGCTCTTTACTGGTGAGCATCTCTCCAGCCCCTAAACTTTGATTTCTTGTTCCTAATCCTCAACATGGATGTTGGCATGTCACCAAATGTTTATTACATGGATGAATTAACTGTTAAACTGAGGGTTCACTGTACATTGATTGCCAACTTTCTAGAGTATTGTAAGGTGAAGCACACTACACACAGGCTATATGGATTCAGTTTGTTACTAACAGGTAAGTAGCAGGGATGAGAAAACTCTTGGATTCATTGTGAACTCAGCCCCCAAAACTCAAGAAAGCAGTGAAAATACCAACATCTGAATTAAAGGCTCATAAACTATGTCAGTTTATTTGCTTGTTTGTTTATGTCTTTATTTTGGTCAGCAATAAAAGTGGTAAATTAAGACTGAAAACTACAGGATTTATAAGTAAAAGCAAAGTATAAACATCTGTCCTTTTCATTAGTGACCAGTGTCCTTAAAGAGTTGTGCTCTAGATCTTGTTTACTCCAAATAGTCTTTGATGCATATGTTTTCTTAGAGTAGTAGGAGGTTGTGATAGCTTTTGCAGAGGGTTAGGGAATGAGCTATTGTATATCAAGGATGGCATTTTAGGAGACTACAGATTTGAAGTAGGAAAAATGGAGGAGGGTAAAAACTAATAGAAAAAGTTATTATTTTTTTTTTTTGCTGAAAGTACAAATTACACCTTATGTAAGCCAGATGATATTTTCTTTGCTTTCTCATTTTCACCCCACCTTTGTGGCTGAGTCAACATAACTATGTGAATGACATAACCTTATTACCTCTTAACTGCTTGAGTTGCGCCAAGTGACAGAACGCACCTATTTTTCTCTAGGGCTTTCCACAGGAGTGAGTCAACATACTGCTTCTGGTTTTACTTGTTCTCTCTCCCTAATACTCTAGCTTATAGTGTTTTGTAATTTTCCAGTATAAGAAGAGAAGTGGACCAGGACGAAAGCTGGAGTGTAGGTTTAATGTGCTTAGAGGTAAGAGTGACTGTTCAGGGGAGCATTGCAAATGACCAAAATGGAGTAAGAACTTTACATTTATTTGAAATAAATATGTACCCAAACACTGAACGTGCCTTTATTATATTTAAATACCTTTTACCATTATATTTAACAATGGGCTTCAAGTGTATACTGAGATTCATGAATTCTAGCATATTTGTTTTGTGCTCTTGCCAAGAACACAGTGTTCTGTTAAATCATTCCGTGATGAAGATTGTTAACTTGCTGCCAACTGGGGTCAGGTTTATTCAAGTAAGTTTCAGTGTTGGTTCTGACTTAGTGAGGAATGCTCCTCCTGTCTTTGCACATGAGGTGGTCTGGGGAAGTGTTTTAAAATAAGCTTGTTAGCACTTCTGATTTTCATGGTTTCAGTTTTTTTCTTTTAAAGCTTTAGCACTGGTGTCACATTTTTGTTTATCTCCTGGCTTGTCATGCTTGAGTTGGTTTAACCTGGCTGAATTAGAATCCACCATAGAGGCTGGAGAAATAGTTCAGCAGTTAAGAACACTTTATAAATTTGGTTCTCAGCACCCACATGGGTTCCCAGTACCCATATTGGGCAGCTCACAGCCACCTGTAACTCTAGCTCCAGGGGGATCTGATACCTCTGGTACTCTGCAGGTACCTACACAGATACAGACACAGACACAGACACACACTCCTTTTCTTTTTTTCTATTTATAGCAGTATTTAGCCAAGCTAGGAAGTTTCTGGTGATGAAGGTGAAAATTTTACAAGAAGGTGTGCCTTAAAGTCTTGGAATGTAATCATGGAGAGTTTCTCTCTGTTAACCTGTTTTATGTTGGTCATGCACACACATGCGCATGTGCACACAACAAATTAATCCTAAATGTGTGTTTTTATATATTTGAACTTAATATATATATTAAGTTTTAAAACCGTATTCTTGGGGCTGGAGAGATTTAGAGCACTGACTGTTTTTGCACAGGACCCAGGTTTGATTCCCAGCACCCATATGTTGGCTAACAGCCATTTGTAACTCCAATTTCAGGGGATCCAACGCCCTTTTCTGACCTCCATGGGCACTGTGTGACAGGACTGTACCCACCTACATGCAGGCAATATACTCTTCTCCATAAAATAAAAATAATAGATAAAATAAAATATTTTAAAAAACTGTATTTTTGGATCCCAGCACTTGGGAGGCAGAGACAGCGGATCTCTGTAAGTTCAAGGCCAGCCTGGTCTACTTAGAGAGTTCCAGGCCAGCTGGGGCTACAGGGAAACCCTGTCTCAAAAAGACCACCCCCCCAAAACAACAACAACAACAACAACAACAAAAACCCACAACAAAAAAATTCAATATATAACTGTTTCTTTGGAACTTTTTTTTTTTTTTTTTTCGGTATGAGTTATATTGACTGAACTTCAAGGGTTCAGTAATATTTCAGCAACTTACTTTTCCATTAAACATTCTTTCAGCAAAAATACTAATTTATATTCTTCCAAGTGTTAGAGTGGGGATCAGACTCTGGTAGACACCTGCTGGGAGTTCCAAGTTCTATGTCTTAGAATAAGGAATTGGACCAGAGACCTGGACGGTGGTACTAACAGAAACAAAGGTAGTTTGTTAAGGGAGAAGAGTTCTCCAAGATTGGAAGTGGGCCAGAGAGCTGGGAAGGGTTAAAAGCTCAATGGAGTTTCACCATTTATGGGTCATAGCATGTGCCTTTTGTAGTTATAAACAATGGGCTTTTCTCACTGGTGCTGTGTCCCTCACAGACTGCTTTTGGTTCGGGGTTTCCAGTCTTGTTCCTTTCATTGGTTGCTTTCATAATAATCTTGATGCAACTTTCTCTGCCCTGTTCTCTTGCCACATAAAGACCTCTGAGCATAATTCGATTTATAAATATAGAGTGTATTTGCATGAGTTTCTCAGAAAAACCTTTGAATGTGCAATCCTGGAAGGTGTATACTCCTTTTTTTTTTTAAACCTCTTCTCTCAAAATGGATCTGCTAAAGTTAGTTAAAAGTTGGGTTTGGTTGAGAACTATGACTAGTTCAGAGGCTTCACAACAGGTGCTGGGGGTAGAAGACTTGCCTTGTATCCACCAAAAAAGATGTATGGGGATGGAAACACTAATTTCCCTGCTTGACAGTAGCTCATGGCACACGTGTATCATGTATCATACCTATAAGAATGGACAGCTAACAGAAAGTTTATCATAAGAGCCCGCCTACTTCCATACCCTGGTAATCACTGCCTTACTTAGCTCTCTCCACAACTAAACTACTAGTGAAGAGACAGATGAATTAGTAGAGATAAGACCCATGGATAGGTTGAGAGGTGGTGGTGTTAATAGTAGCAAGCACAGCTGCCTTCCTGTGGATAGGTAATGGAAAGGAATTTTTTTTTAATTGGGGCAGAGACTTATGTACCTAAGAATTTGGTACCTATATCTATAAAGCATAGTTAGATAAAATATTTTTTAAAATGTATTTTATGTGTCTGAGCGTATTTCCTGCATGTGTGTAAGTGCACCCATGTTGTGCAATGCCCACAGAAGTCCCTGGAACTGGAATTACAGACAGCTGTTAGCCTCCATGTAGATGTTGGGAACCAAACTGGGGCCCTCTGCAAGAGCAGTCAGTGCTCTTAACTGCTGAGCCATCTCTCCAGTCCCAGCAGATATAAATTTTAAGCAGTTTTCATAAAAATAGAATTTAGATTATACCTTTAGATTTGTGTTTATTTTCTTAAGTTACTCTACTCATATCAGGCAATGCCTTTGAAATGTGAGTGATAGGATCAAATTAATGGATTAGAGTTGTCATGAGACCATAATTTCTTACTCAGTGAAGACTCAGTGGACTTCATCATTACTGAGGCAGTGATATTATAGCTAAGAATGTTTGCATGTAGTGCCCATGGAGGCCAGAAGAGGGCATCAAATCCCCTGGAACTGGAGTTATGGGCAGTTGTTAGCTGCCATAGGGATGCTGGGAACCAAACCCAGGTCCTCTGCAAGAGCAGCCAGTGCTCTTAACTGCTGAGCTATCTCTTCAACCGAACAGTAATGAACCTGTAATCCACATTCCATGGACTGAGTTCCATTACTGTGATTCTTATGGCACATCTCCAGAAGGAATTTTAATGTGACCATTGTTGAATAGACAGCACATTGACAGTGGGAAGGGGACTAAAAATTTTGGATACTAACTTCAGTTTTGCAACTTGTACAGTAGTGACAACTGTTACTTGTAGATATATAAATAATTTGCTACTTAATTTGTGAGCTACTAAAGAATCTTTTACAGTGTTTTCTCAATCAGTTTCTACAGTATCTACCTTTATTTTGTGTATGTGATTAGTTGGCTGCGTATCCAATAATTAAAAATGTGCTCAGAATTTCTTTGCTGAAATTCTAAAGGGCGAAATGAGGTCAGCCATGGGTGTTTTTAACTAGATTGTAAGAGAACAGGAATCCCCTGGTGTGCTTCTACTGAGTTCAGCAGTCATGTCAAACTTTCTTAAAAGAGCAGGAAACAAGGGAATAAAGGAAAGGATGAATTTACTTGGGAGGCTCACAAGGACATGGCTCACTTGCTTACTTCTGGTCCGTTGTTGCCTTGTGTAGGGAAAGTGCTGCACCAGAGCCTTGGCACACTTTGGTCTTTGAATCTGCTGGAGGGAGAATCATTCCACCAGGTTCCAAGTCTCCACTCCCAGAGTGCCTGTTAAAACGTGTTGGTCCTGGCCTGTTCTAGAAGTTGTCACACTCTGCTCTGCTGAGTGTTTGTCGTGGGGTTGAGAGTCTGCCAGGTTCTGCTTGTGGAGAGCAGAGTAGAGAAGAGGTAGATGACCAGGAGCAGGTTTGCTTCTCACGCATCCTGCTTTGCTCCTGTCATTTCACTGTGGTGATAGGTTGCATTTTTTATCATATGCTGGTGTGAGGCAGTATTCATTTCCTTACCACATAGTATTTAGTTTGCTTTAGCTGAACTTTAGAAAGACCACACAATGAGCCATTTCCATAAATAAATACTTTTGTGTTTTTTTGTTTTTTTTTTTTTTTTGAGACAGGGTCTCCCTGTAGCCCCAGGTGCCCTGGAACTCACTACGTAGACCAGGCTGGCCTCAAACTCACAGAGATCTGCCTGCCTCTGCCTCCGAGTGCTGGGATTAAAGGCGTGTGTTTTTAAAATATTTTTATTATTTTTATTTTATGTGTAGGAGTGTATTACCTGCATGTAAGCGCACCCATGTTGCACAGTGCCCACGATGGTCAGAAGAGGGCACTGTGAATTTCCCTGGAACTGGAGTTATGGATGGTTGTTAGCTGCCATGTGGGTACAAGTCATCAAACCCATGTCCTCTGTAAGAGCAGTCAGTGCTCTTAACCTCTGAGCCATCTCTCCAGCCCTTGTTTTGTTTTTGTCTATAAAAAAATACCTGAAACCCGAAATTTAGAATTCTGAAAAAAATTAGATAAGAAAAATAAGGAGGAAATATGTAGGAAAGACTCTATGTGTTGAACACAAATAGTTTAAAGCTTCATGAAAGTTATCAGTGACATTAAAGAGAACTAAGTAATATGTGTTTATCTGTGATATGAACAGGTTTGTAGGTGTTCAGTCACTAAAAGTGTGGTTTGTATTTGCTCTGGAAATTTTTGCTGTTCACCCTGGCTTTATTTTTTTTACAGAAAATCTATTAACAAGTACATTAACTATCTGGTAGACCTTTTAATTCTATACCTTAAATTTAAAAAATAAATATTCTGGTAAGCTGTGTGTGGTGGTATACACCTGTGATCTTAGCATTTAGAAGGCTAAGACAGGTGGATCACAGGTTAAAGACTGGCCTGAAATACATAGTGTGTGGCTAGCCTGGGCCACACGGAGGGACCCTGTCTCAAAAACAAAAGGGCAGTGATCTCACCTTTCCTTCAAATAACTTTATTTAGACATAACAGATTTATAATGTTCTTTCACACAAGTTTGACACATTTAAATTCCTGAGGCTCAGAAGATAGGACCTAACCCAGGATTTCTGAAGGCTGAGCTCTTCACATCCTCCCATATCTGTGCAGTGAAGAGAGCATTGTGCAGGGAAGCTGAGCAGTCCGTGAGGCTGTGCACGGCGTAGCTGTGCATGACGCGTTGGCATGGAGAGTTGGAATTTGTTTCTCAGCTCAAGAGCATTTGCTTGATCCTTATATTACTTAAATGAAGTATTTTTAAAGACTTTTGGTTTATTTGTATAAAATGTGTTTCTTGCTGTTTTGTGGCCTTTCCTCCTGCTGATATGTACTTTTATATGAGGTGTAGAATGTACGTATACACTCGTATGCTGCTGAGTTTTCTCTTCAATTAGTACAATAACATATAACCACAATGAATTTTCTGTAGCCCACTGAGATGGAGATGATTTGAATTATCATTTTTGTAAAATTTATTTCCACATTAGGGTACCAACTCTAACATGATCAGGATTTCACAAGCATCCGGTGACAGAAATGTGCAGCCCCTTTCACTTTTACAAACCTTAGAGATAGCTCTGTTTTATATTATTCATTTTTGTATATTCAGTGAAAAATTTAAATCCCCTCTGTTACTGCTATAGTGGGACAAAAGTCTTAGTTTTGAACTTTGCCATTCTTTGCAAAGTACTTTGGGTCAAGGCTTCTATTTGGGAGACCCAGGTCCTATATATTTCCTCAAAAGAACCATGTCAGCTTTCTTTTTGGCTGTCCCTTAAGGGACAAATAGGGAAAAATGCACTGAGGACAGTGTAGTGATTTTACATCATATTTTTCCTTCTAGGATAAGGGTAGGGAATGAATTGAACATTGTCCCCATAGTTCTGGAACATCAGCTTTAGCAATGCAGACAGACAGTGAAATTTTGATCATCCAGCATGGTGTTCTAAGGATACTGTAAAGATCTCATCTCTGAAAAAAGTATGGTCATTTCTGTATGTTGTGTGTATTTTTTGTTTTGAGCATGTTTTAGAAATAGTGAAATCATTTTAGAATATGCCACAGTCGCTTCCTCCAGAACACAGATGTGAGTAACAACAGGTTTCTAATGGTGTATTAGGGCTGGCTTCCATGCTGCAGTGTGTGTGTGTGTGTGTGTGTGTGTGTGTGTGTGTGTGTGTGTATGTGTGTGTGTGTATGCATAAAAGGCCAGGAACGGTTTTCTGTTCTCCATCACAGAAATATAGGAGCTTGCTGTCCTCGAAGAGAAGCATCAGGAGCTAGGCTCTCCTTCTGTGTGGCTGGTAGTTTGCTTGTCATTTCTCAGGAGCCACTCTTAAATTATATTTGGGTGAGCCTGGGAACATGTACTCTGCTCAGCCTGCTTGTTATTGGTCCTCGTGATCATGTGAGTGCAGGCTCTAGAGCCAGTAGTACAGACCAGGAAGCCTGGCCTACCCTGGCCCAGTAGATTAGCTTCAGTCACTGTGACTATTTGAGAGTATGATTACAGTGTTCTCAGATCCTCTCAAATCCAAGAGTACTAGTCATCCAGATCTGTGTGTGAGACATCATACATTCTCCATGTTCACAGGTAGTTCAAATCAAAAGTAAAGAAATTACCTACTGGTCTACTGTGCGTCCAGTGCTCTCAGGCATCTTCTGAGGTCTTCATCCTTGTTTTTGGAATTGCTGGGCCACAACCCTTGCTACATTTGTTTGCATGGTTGAATAAAACTCTACTTGAACCAAATTTATTGTGTGGTGAGCAGTCACATATTTCACACATTTCTTTAATAATATTATACTTTCTAGTATTGAAAATAGTGAGTCATGCTGATCAAACTGTAAAAATGTGCAACTGATAATGGACTGCATGAACATCGTGACAAAGTGGCCTGCTAGATTCCTAGTAAATGTGATCTCAGGTAGGCTCATACCCCTTTGGCTTCTGTTTTGTCATCTCTAAAGTGTTATTTCTCTCATTGCTCACAGAACATACCTGGATAAAGCAATTATGGTTGGTTTGGCCACTGCTTTTGAAGAATACAGTCAATCATGGTGTGGAAGACATGGTGGTGGGACCATGAAGTAGCTGGTCCTGTTGTTCCTACAGTCAGGAAACAGAGAGATGGATACTGGTACTTGGCTGGCTTCCTCATTGACCCTAGTTTATTCAGTCTAGGCCACATTCAGGGTAGCCTTCCCTCTTCAGTCAGTCATTTCTAGAAACATCCACACAGATAGACTTAGAGATGAGACTTGTAGGCAATTCAAAATCTGGTCAAATTCCCAGTTAAGATTAACCACCAAGCTTATTTTAGAACATACTGTGATATTTACATGAAGTAATAGGATGAAAATATTTTGTAAATGGGAATAAATTATTGATTTTTAAAGAATTTAGTTCAAGCCATGCATAGTGGTGTGCTTCTACAGTCCCAACCCCTGAGGAGGCTGAAGCAGGAAAATCTCTGTCCAGGATTTTTAGGCAAGCACACACAATTCAGTAAGATCATTTGTTAAGTATTTTTTAAAAATTTGTATCTTTTCATGTGTACGAGGGTTTTACCTACATATATGTCAGTTCACCAATGCATGCAGTGCCCATGGAGACCAGAAGAGGGCATTGGGTTCTCTGTAACTGGAGTTACAGATTATTTTTAGCCACAATTTGTGTGCTGGGAACCAAACCCAGGTCCTCTGTAAGAGCAGCTAGTGCTCTTAACCACTTAGGCATCTCTCCAGCACCTCCCCACCTCTTCTCTTTTTAAAAAAGAAAGAAAAAAAGTTTTAAGTTCAGCATATACTGAGTGCCTGCATTAGCACCTATACATTAATTAGGAAGATGCAGGATGAGCTCACAAGGATACTGCTTTAATGGATCTGTGATATACTGTGATACACAGTCAGGGTTTGGAGGGGGGAGTCATCTGTAGTCCCAGAAAAGGTTATAAGCCTGGGGTGGATGAGTCTGGGTGAGGCAAACAGGATTGAAAACCAAATATTCAACAACTTGGGTAGAGCTGTGGTTCTCAAAGGCTGGATCCCTAGCAGTCAGCACCTGAGAGACTGTTATCCAAATTCTCAGGCTTACCACAAATATCTGCTCCAACTTTGGGGTGAATCCTAGCCATCCTTGTTTTAATAAGCTCTGCAGGTGATTCTGTGGTTTGATAGTCACTGGGGCAGAGGACCGTGCTGAGAAGAAGGAATGTGGATGGGAGGACTGGGTGGAGACAGTATGTTAAGGGAAGCAAGGAGTGCAGGACCTGTGAGGGCAGGAGGTTTTGTTGTTTTGTTTTAATTGACTTAGTTTGCCCAAGAGAGCAGGCCTTTCTTTCATCATGAAAGTCAGGAGCAAAAGGTCTCTAGCTCCCAGCGCTGGGCATCTGTGTGCTTCTGGGCACTCTGTGCACCACATTCTTTGATGTAGGTCCTGAAGTTACCTGAGGGGCCTCAGAACAACCTTTCAGAGTAAGAGCATGGGTTTGGGGTCTGGCAGATGGGGAAGCAGAACAGTGTGGTAGCAGTGAGTGTGGATATTGTGTGCATGCGCGCGTGTGTGTGTGTGTGTGCGCGCGCATGTGAGTGAGGCACACTCCTTTGAGGCGTACTCCCTCAAAGCCAGCTGAAGAAATGACCCATAGTGTCATAACCTTAGAGTTTGATGTGTGTTGTACTTGCATCACTTTGAAAGGTCTACAATGATGGGGATGTGCACAGGGTCAAGAGCTCCCATTCTAAATGCTATTACAATGTCACTGATGTCTGGCTTGATGAGTCCTCCTGTGTGGCCTATGGTCTCTGAAACTGCTCCCTAGATCATATCCCCATGGTACAAAGTGGCGAGGCCCAGCTCCATCTTAAGCATTTTCTCCTGTTGCTCTTTGATCACGTGCTAGCTGGGTCAGTTTTCTACCACTTCGTGTAAGTTCTTTGTATATTTTTGTTTTACATGAATAAAGCAAACACACAAAAATGTAAAGAGGAAAAGCACTATCTAAACAGTGTGAGAATTAGAACATTACAGAGACAGTTTAAGCCCCCTTTGCCTTCTTTACCTGCACTCTTTTTTCTGGTAAAGATCACTATATTTGTCCAGTTGTTGTTACTATAATGAGATATGCAAGGCAGGACATTTTATTTTTTAAAAAGAGGTGTTATTTATGTTAGTGTTTGGGAGTTGGTAGTCCAAACATCTTGTGCTCAGCTCTGGGAGTGCCCCTGGCTTGCCAGCCACTTTGCCTCATGGTGCACATTTGAGAGGGAGAGACAGATAAGAGTGGATCCAGTGTTGCTCTTATATAATAACTCACTCTGTGAGCCCACCTCACTTCACAAAACCAACATGAAGTTTGCCTGAGAGCAGCATCTCCAGTGAGAGTCACTGTTCCCTGGGCCCCATCTCTCAAAAGTGCCACCATTTTTTACATTGTCACACTGAGGATCAAGTTTCCATGAATCCTTGGGGATACATTGGAACCATATCCAAACCATAACAGTTATCCTGTACAAATCAAACCTGTGCTTACTAAATATTAACCTCTTATCAGATGCTCAGCTCAACCATCCTTGTTTCTACCCCGTGAGCTGACAAGGTAATGAGTTTATTAGGGATGCACAGGAATCTGTGAGGCAAGCTCATGTGGTAAAAGCATCTCAGAGGGAATAGGCATAGACAAGGAATATATATATATAGTAGAAGAACATTTGAAATTCAACATCTTGGTTTCTTTGTTTATCTGCCCTAGCCCCTAGCAATGATGACTAGGGAAAAAACTTGGAGTCCATTTGGCACCACAATGAACAGTTACTCATATTATTGAAATATTTTTTAAAACACTTTCTGATTCTGTTCTCAAGAGTAGAATCATACTTGGTGTTCCAATTTGGCATGGGGACTACTGACCTTACATATTAGAAGACTGGGGTTGCCTCCTCTCTCACACACACGCATTGGTTGGTAAGTAAAAACAGAGCTTTCTTACAAGCTGTTTTGGAACATGAAACAAGGTGACTGATATTCCTGTAAAGAGTCTGCTGTACTTATTCAAAGTTAAGGTTGCAGTTATTCAAAGATAAGAATTTTTTTTCAGTACTGGGGATTAAACCCATGGCCCGCGTGCTAGCAGACACTCTACCGCTGAGCTTTATCTCCAAGCTAGAACCTGTGTTCTAAATACACAGGCATTGGGGCTGGAGAGATGGCTCAGCAGTTAATAACACTGGCTGTTCTTGCAGAAGACCTGGGTTCAAATCCCAGCACCCACATGGCAGCTAACAACTGTCCATAACTCCAGTTCCAGGGGATCCGACCACCTCTTCTGTCCTCTGCGGACATTGCACGACACAGGCACACTTACCTACAAGCAGGCAATACACGTATACACATAAAAATAAATAAATAAATAAATAAATAAATAATAAATACGTATACACATAAACATTTAATCCTGTGTCGGCTTAAAACTGATCTTAGATAATTCCAAACTCTCATGGCTTCCACCCTCCTGGATATCAATCCACATGCATAAGCCAAGTCTTCTTTGCTTTTAGTCTTCTTGCCTCCTTCCCTCAGACTTCATCTAGTAGTTCTCAGTTGAAGTTCACTTGAGAAGTCATTGCTATCATCTCAGGAATGAAAAAGAAAAAGAATCAAAAGCACTAAGAAAGCACAGGCCTGTCAGCCAGGAGGCTAATGCTCAGGAGACTGAGGCAGACGATCATGAGTTCAAGGCCAGTTTAGGCTGTAAAGCTAGGCTGGACTGTCTCCAAAACAACAACAAAATCAATCTGAAGGACCCTGACTCTTTTTCCAAGCTGCTTTTGAGCTTGTAAGTTTTGTTTTTTGTATTTGTTAGGTATAGAATTTGCCCCTGAATATGGAAGACCTCATGCTAGTTAGGTCTGCTCAGTTGTTGAGTTAGCATCAGCAGGCTCATCTGGAGTGTATTAAGTGTTTGCTTGGTTTCCTTCAGCTGCAGTGACTTACAGATGGGATTTGAGTTTCTAAAGTACTGTGTATTTCTTAAGTCTTTCCAATGGCATTCTAGTAATGAATGCCTCGTGATCAAAATAAAAATCTTATTAAAAAGCAGATCTGCTGTAATCATTACACTTAAAAAAATTGTGATCATGGGGCTGGAGAGAATGCCCAGCAGTTTAGAGCACTGACTGCTCTTGCAGAGGACCTGGGTTTGGTTACTAGCATCTACATGGTAGCTAACAACTGTCCATAACATCAGTTCCAGGGATCAGATGCCCTTTTCTGGCCTTTGTGGGCACTGCATGCACTTGGTACAATTACATATACATGCAGGCAAAATGCTCAAGCACATAAAAAGTAAAAATAAACCAAAAAAAGTTTAATTATTGTGTGAAATCTTAGTAAGCGATTTTCAAATGTTGAAACTCTGCAATAATACATTTATTTCACATTCATTTTTAAACTATTTTTCATAAGGTGAAAACTCTTTTTTCACCTAATTTTTTCCATGGTTTTCTCATGGTGTCTAACAAACATCTGTAGCTCCAGTTCCAGGGAATCCAACACTCTCTTCTGACCTTTGTGGGCCTTGCACGACATGGGTGCACTTACATACATGCAGGCAATACACTCATATACATAAAATTAAAAAATTGTAAATAAAATATTTAATATAAATAAATAGAATGTTAGAAATTGTTATCAGAGCTTCTTTGGATTTATAAATGCTGCAGAGTCCCAAGGTTTGCAGTGTTCTCTGTGCGTTTAGGTGGGTGGCAGCTGGAAGGTGTTTCTCATGTAGCTCGTCTCACCTGGTGAAGTGCCAGAGCAGAACTCCACTGCTCTCATCTGTCACTTACATAGGCAGCTAGCTGACTCAGCCCATAGCAGAAGGAGGAGCACACAAGTTTTAATAGTAGTAATACCTGCATAGCTTGTTTCTTCCAGAAACTCTAGTCCAAGTAAAGGCATACATGCATATTTCCTTTGGAAGCATCAAGTCCTTTCTTGGCACTGAGCTTTATAGCCCCAGGTGAACTGTCCCAGTTTCTGTGTTAAACAGGAGTCACTCTGCCACCCTTATCAAGGACTGTGTTTTCACAGTCTGTATGGCCTGGGAAAGAGTAGGAACTTCCTTGTTCCTGTCTCCTGATAACCCAGAATGCTCTTCCCCTAATAGGTAAGCATTTACTGAGGTTTTTTCAGAGTGTTAAATAAATGAATATAAGAATCTGTTGTCTGCCATTTACACACATGTAGCAGTATACTCAATGGTTGGTATGCATGTGCCAGTCAAGTAGTAGAGGCCAGAGAACACCCAAGGGGGTTACGGATGAGAACAGTGAGCAGAGTGTTTGTACAATTGCCTTTTCCTGGTCAGAGTGTCTGCCTGAGAGACTGGGTCAGGAAGGTGGGCTATCCCAGACTCCAAAGATGTAGTATTGGTATGAAACTGTATGCTGAGTCTGAAGTACTGAGTTTGGGACTCAGGGGACAGGTACTGGCCGCAGCTCCACCTGAAGGAGGGCCGTTGTGGGTTCTGAAGGGAACATTGAGCACAGTATTGGAAAGTTGCTCATTAGGAATGCAGGATGGGCAAATGGGCACACGGAGGAAAAAGAAAGAAACAGCAGGAGGTCGGCTTAGGAGATCAGTCAGTTGCATTGATCCTGTTCTTGATATGAGGGATCCTTGAGAATTGAGAGGAAGAGTGACCTCTTGATATTTATCGGGACTTACTGTCATTTTGACATAAAGCAGCCATAGAGTAAATGATTGATAAAATCTCCATTTGACCGTGAGAACCTGGAGTACCAGAATCCAAGTGGTGTAATAGAAATCTGAGACAGGGAAGAGTATTTCAAGTTTGGTTTTATCTTGTGAAGTTGAGATGTTTCCAAATATAAATGTCTTTTACACATTTTCAAAGATCAGTAGGTTGAAGCTAAAAGGGCTAGGCCTAGGTCCAAAGTTTGCCTGTAACTTTCATGGTTGCTACAGTGCCAGAATTGGAAAGGACAATTATAAATAAAGAGAACCCAAGTTCCCATCTCTCATCAGTGCCATAACATTCTTTTTGTTTGAGACTGGGCCTGGCCATGTAGTTCAGGATGACCTTGGACTCAAAATCCTCCCATCTCAGTCTCCGTAGGATCGTAGGTGTGCTACTGCCTTGCACTGCTATGACATTCTTCTAGATGCCCAGTATTTGTGTTTTGTTTTTTAACTCTGGTAGGTAGGATTCTAAATGACTTCTATTATACCCATTTACTACTCTGCATGGCAAAATCCCTCGGCAGAGCTGGGTGAATTTTACTACTGTGGTTAAGCTTCATTATATGGTACCTTTAGTTTTGAGAAGGTGCTTTATCCTCAGTAGGTTTGACCTAACCCTCAGAGACCTTAGATGTGTGTCTAGTACTCAGAGGCCAAGGAAATCAGAAATTCAAAGCAAGACTGGTTAATAGGCTGCTGATGTGAGGATGGTGGGTTCCTACCACAAGGAACATGGCAGCCTTTCAGAGCTTAAAACAGACCCAGCTGTCAGCCAACAAAGAAATGGGACCTTTGTCCTGTAACTTGCAAGGACTTGAATTCTGCCAACAAGGATGAGCTTGGAATTGAATTTTTGTTCAGAGCCACCAAAGGAGAAATAAGTCCAACCAATAGTTTGATGTCAAGTTTGTGGCAATGAAACAGAGAAGCCAGCTGAAATGAATCCAGTTGCTAACTGAGAGCTAATGAATGGGTACTGCTTTAAGCCTCTATGTTTGTAGGAATTAGTTACCCAGCCACAGAAAATTAATACAAAGCTTGTGAACAGTTGAAGTATAGATAGTATGGACCATTATGTATCTCACACACTTAGTGGGAAAGAAAGAAAGAAAGAAGTTAGATGGTGGGCAAGAAGCGCTACTCTGGCCTCCATTCCTTTCCTTCCCACCAGTCCCTTACCCTCTCATAGCACTTAGTGCACGAGGTTCAGAGACAGTTTGAGTTGTAGCGTAGCAGCAGCATCTAGCAGAAGCTTGGTGTTCAGCAATCTTGTCAAACTATAAGGGTATGGAAGGAATTATGTGGAGATAAAACACAGCCGAAGGAAGGGAAGATAAAGATCCTGAGAACACGGTGTTTCAAAAGGCAAATTAGAAGCTTTCATGGATGTTATCTTGGTCCATTTGGACTGCTGGGAACAGATACCACAGGCTAGGTAGCTCATAAACCACAAAAATGTATTTTTCACAGTTCTGGTAGCTGAGAAGTTCATGATCAGGATGCCAACTGATTTAATTATCTCACTGTTTCTGGTTCTAGGTGTGGCAGTACTAAGCTACATTATGGTTACTCTTTAATGGAAAAACAACTTAACTCTAGGCAGTAGTTTCAAGGCCACCTCCTATTCCCCACTCCACCCCACTCATTCCTTCAGCTATTTCATGGAACTGTGCTCTGGAGCCAGGCTTCACTCATTCTTTATTGAAACAGGATCTCCAAAATGAATTGGGAAAGTAGAGCTAGGATCTACCCTTATTTTATCAGAGAATCTTGCCCTTTGATCCCTAGGCCTAGAATCAAACACACAATATCAAACAGACTTTACAATGAGAAAAACATGCTGCTTCTAGTGCTTTGATGTGTAAATCATTCATATCAGCATTCTTATATAAATTCATCTTACACTATCTTGGGTGAAGGGCAAGGAGGGGTCCTGAGGGATTAAGGTCATATGCCCAGGTCATAAGATGAGCACTTGGCTTAGTGAGCTTGTTTACACTAGAAACAGTAACTTTTTGGTTGCATGGTTAAGTCATTAGTCCAGATTCTATACATATTGTAGAAGTCATTCATACACTAGGCAGCTGTCTTTATACCATAACTTCAGCTAATGAAAGGGAAAAGCCTCTTGTATCAAGGCACAGAGCCCATTATTGAGGGTTCTGTCCCATGGCCTGATCGCCCTCAAAACCCTCACCTATTGATACCCTCACATTGGGACTTAGTATTTCAACACAAGTTTGAAGGGACATGCATATTGAGTCCGTAGCAGATGTCAGTGGTTACTATCAGAAGCAGAAGGAGCTGAGAATTTAAAAAGACAATTTTGCCAGAAATGTGTCAGTAACTGAGTATAAATGATCTCAGTGCAATAGTGAATGTTGAAATTAGACTTCAGCCATGAGAATAAGAAAGGAGACCTAGAGCCTCCTGTTTCACTGATGTGAGTGTGTGGTCATGACATAGAAAGAAAGGCGTCTTTCCCGCCTACCTTCCATATACACATCTTTTCTGTGCAGAAGTGTTTCATGAGTGGTCACCCAGAGCAAAGAAAATCACCAGTGATCTTTTAGGAATTGATATTGACAGTTTGCTCATTACTAACTATTTTCTCTATTTATAAAGCCTGTTATTGACTATAAGACATATATGTGATGTCAAGCAGACTTCTGTCAAACAGAAGTCACAGTGATATCACTGTGACAGATACCTGACTGAAGCACATGAGATTGAAATTTGCTCGTGGTTTCAGAGGTTTCAGTCTTAGTGTTTGGTTCCATTGCTATGGACCAGAAGTGAGGCTGAACGTCATGGAGGGTTGCAAGTGGGAGAGCAAAAGCATTGTATCTGATGGTAGACAGGAGGCGGAGACACAAGTAAAAAGGAGTGGCCAGAAGATGAAACAAATCCTACAAAGGCATGGCCCAAGTGGCCTACTTCCTCTAATGAAGTCCAGTGATGTCATTAAATTATGAGTTCCCAAATGGGTTAATATATTCATGAAGTCAGAACCTCATGACCTGATCACTTTTCCCAAAGCCCCTCCTGTGAATACTGCTTGTATCATGGATCAAGACTTCAATACATGATCCCTTAGCAAGATATTTCATATCTAAACTATAACACATGTGATACTCAGTCCTGCTCAATAGTGGAAAAGGGCTTCTCTGTCAGTACTTTGAAGCATTAGGAAAAAAATATTCTGGGTCCAATTAAAGAAATAGAAAAGCTGCTCTGCTTTGAGCTCTTGTCCCAGTGCCTTCCCTGCCTGCTGTCATGTTCTCTCCACCGTGACGGACGGTATCCCTCCTCAAACTGTGAGCCAAAATAAACCTTTTCTCCCTTGAAAAAGAAAGGAAGGAAGGGAGGAAAAGAGAAAGATGGAAGGAGGGAAGGGAAAGCAGGAAAAAAAGGAAATTGAGACAAGTAGATGGCTAGGTATAAATTTCCTATGAAGTTCAAGTATCTACAGAGAAGGACCTGGAAACAACTTCTTACAGGTTCCTCAAACCTTATTGTGAAAACTGAATTCAGTTAAACATTATAGCTGTGCTGCAAAAGAAATGGTTGGTATTGTATTCTTTTCCTAGGCGTATGGAAATGACCTTTCAGTGAAGTTAGACATTTAGCATGTAGAGACAGGATACTCCAGGGTGTGTGTGTGTGTGTGTGTGTGTGTGTGTGTGTGTGTGTGTGTACCGGGTGAGTTTATATCTGAAGAGGACTGTGTAGGTCAAATGAAGGTGGACACGACCAAGATACTGACAGTGCTAGGAGCAAGTGAGTGAGAGCAAAGCCCCTCTGTCCCTTCAGTTGGTGTCACTACCAGGTATTTTTGAGAAAAGATTCTTAAGGAAGTAAAGCTGGAGATAGGTAGTTACTTCTTAACAGAATAAGATTTATACAGACATGATTTCACTTTCTTGGGCTGTCTTTACCTAAAGTACAAAGTACATTGTTACAGTTTAAATATATAATTAAGGATAATATGAACTACTTAGTATTTTAGTTGTATTTGAGACCACAAATAGTCCCTTCAGTATTTTCTCAAGTACTTAAAGGCACTTAGTTCTCCCTCTGCTTCCTCTTCATCCTAGACACTGCAATTTCCTTTGTGAGGGACAACTTCCTGTTGGTGCTATTCTCTCTGGTCACTTTTATCTTGGGTGCTGTGTGTTTTTATCTAAAGCACACAGTTTGCAACACTAACTGGCCATTGCATCATGATGGGAATTGAGAAAGTCTAGCAGGAAATCACAAATGGACTGTCCCCTGTACAAGCCTTTCACCCTCACGTTTCTCAGTTGCTGTGTCATGATGGGCAGTTGGTATTCTGACTGGCAATGGTAAAAAGGACACTTGTAGGAAGGATTCCTTTGTGGACATGCATTTATGAGCCTGTTCATCTGGAGAGCAAAATATGCATGGAAAGAAGACATTTTCACACAACTGACAAATAGTGTATGGTCTAGTGGTGTTTACTCCTAAGGCTGTATTAAGTTTACTAATTTTCAGTGGTGACTTTGCTGTTTTGTTAGTTTTTCAAATCTTCCATCTCTTGTAGGAGAGTCTTTTGCTTTAATGGTGTGGAAATTCCCCGTTTCATCTTCTGTTCTCTCCTTTTGTCAGTGCCACAACTCTCTTTAATTGTTAACCTCCTCTGCTTTTGTGAGTATCTCTTGAAAACAATGATTTTGTAGGTACAGAATGAGTCACAAGTGGTTAACTTGGAGATTGAGCAATAGCTTAGGTTGTGGTCTCTGGAGGTCTATCCCTGTGTGTGATGTAGAAAGAAGTTTGGTGCTCTGCTCACAAGGCAGAGGGAGCCTCTGCCCTTTGCCTCTCTGTCAACTCCAGAACAAAATCGTATAAAGCTCTTCATTGCTATTCAGAAGTTGCTCTGCCTAGCACCTGAGGAGAAGGTACATTGTGAACAAAGAGTTTTCCTTGCTAGAGATCAGATGAGCAGGAGTTTTCAGTAAGTGAGGTGAAGATATACTTATGTCATATCTTTTCACAGTAGAATTTTTGTACCAGACTATTCTCAGCCAGAAACATAAAATCCAAATCAGGCTTTCAAGGATCTCAGTCTCAAACAAGGAAGAGATATGTGGACAAATAATTGTAGTACAAATAAATTCAATAATAGAAATGGGCACATGTGATGGTGACGAACCCTGTGTGGGTTAAGAAGACCTGTAGTATATGATGTTACAGCAGGTATGGTTGAACTCATGGATGAACCTCACTGGATGATGTCTGGGTGCTCACCCCAAAATTCATTTAGAATATTGATGTGGGAGAAAGGCATCATATGAGGAACACTTGAATGAAGTCTATAATATTAGGGCTGGGGCTGTAGCTCAGTAGAGTGTGTGCTTAGCATGCATGGGACCTGAATTCTATCACGAGCCACACCCCTCCACAGCCCATCCCCCACAGACATGTAGAGTAGGGAAGAAAGAGGAAAGAGACTTCAGTTAGAAGAACTAGTGAGCGGAAGATGTGAAAAACAAGTTACAAGATAGGCTTTAAAAACAAAACAAAACAAAAAACCAAGATCATGAAGCTCTTGAATGCCAAACTACTAGCTTTTTATTTGTACTTCTGAAAGAGAAAAGTCTTTTCTTATATTAAAAACGACCACAAACAGAAGCTTATGCCTTTCCCAGCCATACTGCTCCTACCACTCCTGGCTTACTGCTATACTCCCAGTTAAAGCAGAACTCGAAGCAGCTGTTCAGATTTGTAACCCTAGTGTCTCCCTTCTAGCCTCTCTTGCTGCCTGCAGCCAGACTCTGCCCCTGACCCCCATGGTGCTGTCATCAAGGATCTGCACAAGGTTCACTCCAAAAGCTGGAGTTTCATTCGTCTTCCTACTTGGCTAACTCTTTCTGTTACTGGTGCTCTGGTTTTCTGTTGCTTATATATTACAAGTTTCTTGATGCAGAAATAAAGTCTTAGTTATCTTTTGTCCCCAGCTGCAAACAATGCTTGGAGAATAGTAAATATGGAAATCATATATAAGGAGTGTGTGTGAACAGGAAGACGTGCTGTTTGCATTGTATTGCTGGGCATTGGAATAAGTATAGCAAGATGTTCTCCTGTCTTGGTAACCTGACCATGCTTCTTTACTCTTCCATTTAATCTTCATGAAGTCTGGGAAATGTTTTTTTTGTTTTTTTTTTTTTTAAAGAATAGCTTCTATTTAGTCTTTGACAATTTCATACTATCCAGTGTCTTGATCCTATCCACTCCTAACTTCCTTTCAGTACCCACTAGCATGTCTCCTTGTTTGTTTGTTTTTTGTAACCTATTGAGTCCAATTAATGCTGCCTGCTAGAATATTGACTGATCTTGTTAGACTGACCTTGTGCAGGTAACCGTAGCTATAGTAAGTTCATGAGTGCATTTAATGTTATGTCCAAAAGACCAAATTTCACAGTTATCCTTCTAGTCCCCCCACTTTTTATATTCTTTCTACCCCCTCTTCCACAATGTTCCCTGAGCCTTGTGGGGGGGGTGGCAGTTAATACAGGTGTCCCATTTAGGACTACACACACTCAGCAGTTACTTACCTCAGCACTTTGACCAGTTAATTTTCTGCATTAATTGCTAATCACTACAGAGAGAAGCTTCTCTGACCAAAGTTGACAGTAGCACTAATTTATGATATAAATATAAATATTTATAAGGAATTTTGAAAACATGTCCATTTAGCAATATAAAAATGGTAAGTTTCCCCTTTAGGACTTATAGCCTTCTGAGCTATGGGCTTTTGACCAGGTTTGCTGTACCAAGCATGAATTCCCTGTTGTGTAGTGGCCTCAGGTCCAATGAAAAAGGGGCTGATTATCCTCATAACTTTCTTGTCACTGTTGTACCAGTGTGCACATGTTTCTTGGCAGGTTGGTATTATGGCATTTGTGGTCCAGTGCTAGGTAAGACCATTGAGGGCTTTCTCCCACAGCGTCCTGCATAGCACCTAACACTGTGAAAGCTAGCTAGCTGAGAGGACATTTTCAGTTCAGCTCCTGATTGGTTTTTCTATGTTCTGTAACTGAAGTGTGTTGTTTCTTCAGCAATAGGGTCTTACCATCTAGATAAGGTGAACTAGCAATTTTGTACTTCTATATGAATTACCCGATTTTTAAAAAATAAAGTGGATTAAAATATTTTTACTGATTTCAGAATTTTATACAATTCTTTTCGATCACATTCAGACCATCCTTCTCCCTCTTCACCCCCTCTGTACCATCCCCTCTTTGGACTTCATGTCTTTCATTATTAGCTGTCTTTTACATGTTTGTTTGTTTTTAAAGGCCTATCAAAGCCAATCTATGCCTCCCAAGTACTTCTGGTTGTGGGCCCATCCGCTGGAGTCTGGTTACCTACTAGGCATCACACCAGTAGGAAAACTTGACTTCCTATCCCAGTGTCCATCAGTTGTCAGTAGGTCCTCATCTAGGACTGGGGCTCCCTGTCTAACTACCATCCATACTATGCTCCTGTCTGGCTTGGGTTTGCACAGGTCTTATGCATGCTGTTGTAGACACTATGAATTCTTATGTACAACTGCCCTCTGGTATCTAGGCAGCACAGTTTCCTTGTGCTTACCTACTGCCTCTGGCTCTTATAATCTTTGCACCTCCCTCTTCTTCAGTGATCCCTGAGCCTTGGGTGGAGAATATACAGTATAGGTATCTCATTTAGGACTGAGTACTCTGCAGTCTCCTATTCTCTACATGTTGACCACTTGTGGGTCTCTGTGTTAATCACTAGCTGCTGCAAGGAGAACCTTCACTGGTGAGAGTTGAGAGATGCATTAATCTACGGGTATAACAGTAATTAGGAATCAGTTTAATTCTGTCTTTTTAGTAGGCTGATAGTAGTAAGTTTTCCCCTATGGCCTGTGACTTGTCTAGCCACAGGTTTTTGGCCCTGATAAGTGTCAAGTATGAACTCCCTATTAAGCAACAGTCCTTAAATCTAATTAGAAGGTGATTTGTTAACCCCGCAATATTCCTATTCATACCTATAGGCACATATTGCCAAGCTAGTTGTTATTGTAGCTTACAGGGTTGCCAGCAGGCTAAGGCTAATGATTATGTTTCTCTCTCAGTAGCATGCATAGCACCTTCTAGCCAGCAGAGATATAACTTCAAGGTCAGTACCAGCTTGAAATGGATATTCTTACTATTCATTTTATGTTTAAGACTCAGAGAGGCTTAAATAAAACAGAATAAAACCTTGTCCAGGTCACACAATATTAGGTCACTTAGTGGACAGTAAGATGACAGTTTCTAAAATCCTTCATAAGCTTTATGTACTGTACTTGTAAATGGAATGAAAAGTGGTGGGTTAGAAGGCTAAGATTAGAATTAGTCTTTCAAAGCTGTTCTTTACTTATCAGGCTTGTAATCTAGCTGTGCACAATGAAGGGGAACAAGAGGGAGTTTAGCACTTTGCTAAGGAAAGTCATCAGGAATGCTAACATAAAGCTACAGATCTCTCATTCTTTGGAGAGTAGTATTTTGAAGAATAGTTCAAATAGTGGTGCTATAGTACTTTAAAAACAGTGAAGAGCTCCTCCTTTTCTTAATTGAAAAATCCACATTTTTTAAATTGCCCATGTTTATTTTCTCTTAACTGAAACAAAGTTCAAATTTTTACTTATAGATGTCAATACAGACAGCTCAGTTTTTACCTTTTATTAAAGATGAGCACAGGCTTGTCAATTATACTGAAATAATGCTATTACAAACATAGTTTTCTGGAAATAGTTTAAATTCCTAGTAAAATATATACTCAGCCATGTGTAGTCTTGCATGCCTGTAATCCCTGAACTCTGGAGGCAGAAGCAGAATGATCCCTGCAAGTCTGAAGCCGGCCTGGCCTGCATAGTGACTTCCAGGCCAGCCAGAACTGCATAGCAAGACCTTTTCTCAATAAAGCAAAGAAAAAGCTGTATGCCGGAGCATATTAAACTCTGCTATATACTCATGTAATATGCTATCTCTGGTATGTATGGCACAGTATATACTATACCATACAATATGATACCATAGCTAATACATACATGAAAAAATTCACTTTTTTGAATAATCACATTTGTTAAAAACTTCATAGACTAATCTCTTAAATTGCTAATCCATACTTGAAAAGAAGTGGAGACTATCATTTTGTAACTTTTCTTTAGAATACGTTAAATATTACTGACCCAAGAAAAGTTTTACCTGACAGTATGAAAAAAATTGGGTGCAAGGTTTTTGCATGTTAGCAGTTAGCCTGATTTTGAAGGTGATATGCATTAATAGTTCCAAGGTTTAAAAGTTGCCTCTAGCCTTGGTAGAATTTTTTTTCTCTTTGAAGCCTATAAATGTCATTCATTATATAAAGTATGTATGTGCTCTGGCCAGATTGATTCAGTGATTTTTTTTCAACAGATTCAAAGTTAGCACCATTGATTTGCAAATCAAGAAGAGTTTTAATGGTAGGCACAAACCACTATTATTTAAAATGTTTACAACCCGTACAGTAATATTTAAATGTGTCAAAAGGTAATATTCCAGCTTAAAGTTCTTTTTTTAAAATATTTTTTATTTATTATTTTACATGTATGTGTGAATTGCCTGCATGTAGGTAAGTGCACCTGTGTCGTGCAATGCCTGTGGAGGACAGAAGAGGCTGTCAGATCCCCTGGAACTGGAGTTATGGACAGTTGTTAGCTGCCATGTGGGTGCTGGGATTCAAACCTGGGTCGTCTGCAAGAACAAACAGTGTTCTTAACCTCTGAGCCATCTCTCTAGCCCCTAAAGTTCATTTTTTAATGTCTATTTTTATTGAGTTTTAGTGCATTTTATATAATCTTAATCGATTTATATTTTCCTCCCCCATTCACACCCACCCATAGGTTCCCCACACTCCCACCCACCCACAGGATTTCATGCACTCTCATGTGTCAAAGCCTATCCAGTCAAGTTTTTAAAAAAATATTTTATTTATTATTATATATATGTGTATATATATATATATATATATATATTAACAGATCAAAGGAGCAGAAGGGTGGCTTCTCCCCCCCCCCCCCCATTTACAGCTGCGCTGGCAAGTCCACACGCAAATATAGATCCTACCTCCTCCTGACAGCTGCACAAAATGGTAAGAGAAGTACCTCTTGGTGTTCTCAGCTTATATATCCTTTGCCCCCCCCCCACATGCAGCTAAGATCTACTGATTGGGTGGGAGGGGTAACTGACTACCCCCTTGACTCCTTGATGAGCATGGGAAGGAGGCTGTGACTATAGCTTGCCAGCATAGTGGTCAGAGGACATTTCCGGTTAACACTCTACCCCTTCCTCCGGCTCCTACATTCTTTTTGCCTCTTCCGCAAAAGTCCCTGAGCCTTGGAGAGGGTGGTAGGTGTGGGATGATTTCCTATTGTGGCAAGGCACTGAACTTTCAGGTCTCTGCATCTCTGTTTTCCATGGATTGTTGGCCAGTTTCAGTGGGAGTCTATCACCACAGGGAGGCTGGATCCAGGTGCTTTCAGGTGGTCTGCTGAGTTCTCAGCCTCTAAGCCAGACGGAGGCCAGAACAGCCACACTCTCCAGTCAAGTTTTTGTGCCCAGATGTCCTTCAGTGCAAGTTCATCCACTGGCACCTGTTCGGGTTATCTAGAGTCACTCCCTTAAAGAAAATCAACTCCCCTTCACAGTAGTAATCAGTTGCCAGTAGTTCCTTGGCTAAGGTTGGGACCTGCTGCCCATTTCCCCAGTTTTATGCTGGGTTTTTGTCTGATTGAGTCAGCATGGATCTTGTGCATGCTATCACCATTGCTGTAACGTCATATGAGCAAGTTCCCAGAGGCCTGAAAACCTCTGTTTCCTTATGTTCATGCAAAAACCCTGGATTTTACAATCTTTCCATCCCCTCTTCTGCAAAGGTCCCTGAGCTGTGTGTGGGTGAGGTTTAATATAGGAGTCCTATCTAGGGACATGCACTCTGCAGTCTCTTATTATTTGTTGTATTAAGAAACTCATCTGGGGCTGGAGAGATGGCTCAGCAGTTAAGAGCACTGACTGCTCTTGCAGAGGACCTGGGTTCAATTCCCAGCACCCACATTGCAGCTACAAACCATCCTTAACTCCAGTTCCACAGGAATCCGAAGTTCTCTTCTGACCTCCGTGGCATTGCATGACATGGGCGCACTCACATACATGCAGGCAATACACTCATACACATAAAATAAAAATAATAAAAAAAATTTTAAAGTTAAAAAAAAAAATCTCACCTTCAAGGATAGGTACTGCCTTAGTGTGAAAGGATGGAAAAAATATTCCAAGCAAATGTTACTAAGAAACAAGCAGATGTTGCAATTCTAATATCTGACAAAATAGACTTCAAATTAGAACTAATTAGAGGGGATGAAAAGGGCCACTTTATTCTGATCAAAGGAACAATTGACCAAAAAGATAATGCAATTGTGAACATATATGCACCAAACTCTGGAGCACCTAATTTCATTAAAACAGTACTCCAGGACTATAAAACACAGAGTAACCTCAATTCAGTAATAATTGGTGACTCCAATACCCCACTGTCTCCAATAGACAGGTCAACTGGACAAAGAATAAAGAGATCTGGATTACATGACATCATACATCAAATGGACCTAATAGACATCTACCAAATACTCCACCCAAGCACCAAAGAATACACTTTCTACTCAGCAGCCCCTGGAAGTTTCTCAAAAATTGACCACATACTGGAACACAAAACAAACATCAATATCAGCAAAACAAAATTAAATAATTCCATGCATTCTATCAGACCACAATGTAATAAAGCTTAAAGTTAACAGCAAAAGAAGCTCTAGTAACTACATGAACTCATAGCAATTAAACAACACACTCCTGAATGATGAATAGGTCAAAGAAGAAATTAAGAAAGAAAAATATTCCTAGAATAAATGAAAATGAAAATACAACACAAAAAAACCCTCTGAGATACTTTAAAAGCAGTCCTAAGAGGGAAATTTATAGCTCTAAGTACCTACATTAAAAAAATCAAAAAGAACACAAATAAATGACTTAACAGTACAACTCAAGACTCTGGAAAGGCAAGAACGAATTAAACCAAAATCTAGGAGATGAGAAGACATAAAAATCAGAGCAGAAATCAATGAAATAGAAACAAAGAAAATAATACAAAGTATCAATGAATCTAATAGCTGGTTAATTGAAAAAGAGAAACAAGTTAGATCCTTAGCCCAATTAACCAAAAGAAAGCAAATCTAAATGAACAAAATCAGAAATGAAAGAGGAAACATCATAACAGACACCAAAAAGATCCAGAACATTATAACAGAACACTTTAAAAACATGTCCTCTATTAAATTTGAGAAATGAATTTCTAAATCCATAAAAACCACCAAAGCTAAATCAAGAAGAGGTCAATAGCATAAACAAATTCATAACAAATAATGAAACAAACAGTAATACAAAACCTCTCAACTAAAAAAAGCTCTGGCCTAGATGGAGTCACAGCAGAATTCTACCAGGTAGTCAGAGATCTACAACCAGTACTTCTTAAATTATTCAATAAAGTAGAAATAGAGGAAGAACTGCCAAACTCCTGTGAAGCCAGTATCACTCTCATACCAAAACCAGGTAAAGACCAAATAGAAAATGGTAGACCCATATCCTTATATCCTTTTCTTTTCTTTGTTTTTTGAGACAGGGTCTCCTGTAGCCCGAGCTGGCCTGGAACTCTCTATGTAGTCCAGGCTGGCCTTGAACTCACAGAGATTTGCCTGCCTCTACCTCCCTAGAGCTGGGATTAAAGGCATGAGCCACCATACCCAGCTTGGACCCATATCCTTAATGACCATAGATCCAAAAATTCTTAACAGAATACTCACAAACTACATACACATACAGTTTAAAAGATCAAAAAGATCATTCAGATAAAAAAGATCATATAGATTAAAAAGGATCATTCACCATCATCAAATCAGCTTTATTTCTGAATGTTATTTCTAAAAACTCAGTCTTACCAAAGTTATACAACTTTGCTAGATTGCTAGAATTTTAACCCTCTTATTATTGAAATGATGTTGAAATAATATAGTCCATAAATCATGTGTCTGGAGTAGCCAAGACAACTAAATTCTCTGATCTTTATCTGGGAGGAATCATAGGACTCAGAAACAGGTATCTTCCCTGCCAATGTTTATTGCAGGAAAGGAAGGAAAAGAGTGACAGTGCTCCAGAAGCAGTCCAGAGAACACCAGGGTGATGTGCACCAGACATGCTTAGTCTTCCTAGCAGTCCAGAGAACTCTAGGGTGATATGAACCAGACATGCTTAGTCTTCCTAGCAGTCCAGAGAACTCCAGGGTGATGTGTACTGGACATGCTTAGTCTTCCTAGCAGTCTAGAGAACGCCAGAGTGATGTGCACTGGACATGCTTAGTCTTCCTAGCAGTTACTTGTGGCAACAGTCAAACTCTCTTAGTCCTAAAATTTCAAGAATTTTTATTTGGGTTTATTTTTGTAGTGCACTGTTTGCTTGCCTGGCAGTAGTTATCAAAACTTTAGTATCAAAAGGAAAGCACAGACTATTTAAACAAGAAGCATAGTGCAGTCAAAACTCCAGCATCCAAAGTTCCACTAGAGTGTTCGAAGAGCTCTGTTCTCAGGGTCCAGTTGCAGTCAAAGACCAACCAAGAAAGTAACTCATCTGTCAGTATGTGAAATTGGAACAACTTAGATTGCTGAGTTAACATCTTCCTGAATATGCCATGTTGAGTCCTCAGTGGTGTATACTTGAAAAACTGTGTCCTGCTACTTTAATTCCATCTTGAGTGTGTTCTGTTAGTGATTTTACTTGATCTTACATTATCTTATTTCAATTATTTACATTATCTTATTTTTTTGGTAAGAAATACCTACATAAATTTGTAAAGTAATCCTGGGGTAACTTTATGCTATTGTAGGTCTTAAACTTGATTAATGTAATTAGTTTCTGTCAACATGAGACAAACGAAATCACCTAGGAAAAGGGAACCTCAGTGGAGGAATTGCTTCTATTGGATTGACCTGTGGCTATGACTGAGGCATTTTCTTACTTGCTAATTGATGGATGAGGGACCAGCCTATTGTAGGCAGTGCCACCCCTGGGCATGTGAACCTGGGCTATAATAAGAAAGGTAGGTGAGCAAGCCAAAATGTGCAAGCCAGTAAGCAGCGTACCCCCTATGACCTCCACTTCAGTTCCTGCCGTGGGTTCCTGCCCCGAGTTCCTGCCATGACCTTCCTCTGAGATGGACTGTAAAGTGTAAGATGAAACAAACCCTTTCTTCCCCACATTAGTTTTGCTCAGTGTTTATCACAGAAACAGAAAGCAAACTATAACTGTAATAGCATGATAACATTATTTTGTTTCAATTTACAATTTAAATCAAGTGTCTTCCTGAGAGCTGATTTTCTAGCATTACCTTGACATTTCTAGTTTTTGTAGGAACTCAAAATGTCTGGCTGTTTTCCCCTTATAGTTCATATTCTTGCATGAATATTGAAGAGTAATTTTCAGTGTTGACTTATCTCTATACTAATATTTTAGATTATTGTAGCCAATAAAATTCACCACATTGTATTAATTATCTTTTAAAAATATTTTATTTACTATTTTTATTTTATGTGTATGTGTGTATTGACCACATGTGTATAAGTGCACCCATGTCATGCAATGCCTGAGGAGGTCAGAAGGGGATCCCCTGGAACTGGAGTTATGGATGGTTGATAGTTACCATGTGGATGCTGGGTATCAAACCCAAGTCCTCTGTAAGAGCAGCCAGTGCACTTAACCACTAAGCCATCTCTCTTGCCCTAAACATTATCTTTATCTATTGAGACAATGGTGAAACAAGCATTATGAAGCATCCTTTAATTACATCCTTTAATTTCCTTAGTATTAGATTCCTTGCTATGTCACCTTTATTGAACCTCATAGTTGTGGAAAATATATTGGACAAATTTTTGTCTTTAGGTATACCTCATTTTTCTTTTTGTCATGTATAGAGCTATTGAAATTAAATATATACAAACATAGGAACGTATTGTCCCCTATTCTCCTGCCTCCTGTGTTTTATAGATAGCAAAATGTGTGGAATGCTATGGAGATAGTGGGCTTCTCAAGATTATTCTTTTGATTTTTGTGACTCATTTAATCTTTTAAGTTTATCTCCTTTGCTGCCTTTTACTTCCAAGTAATCTCATGAGGATTATTTTTTTAATTTTTTTAATTAAATTTTAATGATTTTCATACAATATAATTTGATGATATTTAGATACCCTCCTCTATCTGCACTTTCCCTTACTGCCCGCCACCCAATTTAATATATTATATATGCGTATATATATATATATCTATTTTTATACATAATCCTGTAGCATCAAACTTGTCCCCAAATGCCTTTTGGTGTGGGTTCATTCCCTAGAGCCTGGTTAACCTACCAAGAGTCACATCCTTGAAAGACACTGACTCTCCCCATCCCAGCAGCCATCAGTTTCCAGTAGTTCCTCAGGTAGGGTTGGAGTTCTTACCTACTTCCTCACATCTATGCTGGGATTCTGTCTGGTTTGAGCTTTCATGGGACTGTGCATGCTTTTCCATGGCTGTGAGTTCATATGAATAACTGACCAGCTGTCTAGAAGACTGTTTACTTATGGTCATCTACCACCTCAGGCTCTTGCAATCTTTCTGCCTCCTCTTCCACAGTGATCCCTGAGCCTTGGGAGGCAGAAGTTTGATTCATGGATAAGTACTCTGCAGCCTCTTCTCTGCACGTTGGCCAATATGTTAGTCACTATGTGCCACATAAGGATGCTTCTTTAGTGATAATTGAGAGATCCATTGCTATAGGTATAACAATAAGACATTAGGAGTCAGTTTAATCCTAAAACTACTTAATGGAAAAACTAGCATTAAGCTTTTTCCTATGCCCTGTGACCTGTCTAACCTCAAGTTCTTAGGCCTGGTATCAACATTGAGTTTGGCTTCATACTCTGAAGCTGATCTTAAATCCAGTTAGAAAGTGGTTGGTTATTCCCTTTTGCACCAGTGGACATATAATTCCAAGGCCAGTTGTTGTAGTTCACAGGACTGACAGCTGGGTAAGGTTGATTATTTTTTTCTTTCTGGTAGCATGCACAGGACCTTCCAGGACTATGAAGGCTAGCCAGTAGAGATGAGACTCTGAAGTCAGCACCAGCTTGATTTCTCCTTGTTTGTCCCCCAGCTCATGTATGTAGAGTCTTCAGCAACAGGGTCTTACTATGACGTTCTGGTATGTATCCAAGAACAGGGCCAATGGCAAGTCAAGTATTAATTATTTGAGGGTCTATGGGAGCACTGGTCAACAGCTTCAAGAGAAGGAGTTCGTTCTTGGCATTGGGGTTTTATTCTGGTAGCTTACGGTGTCTAGTAGACACAATATATCCCTGTTATAAGGTAGCTCCTTTTAATCTCTTTATTATGTGTATGCTTTAAGAAGCTTCTATAGAGGGAGGTTTCCATATGGATTTTCTAAAGGTCTTTAGTGTTGGTTGTCCTTCCCCATACTCCCTCCCCTATTCTGCCCTCCCATTCCTGACCCCATTTAGCCCTTCATACTTTATAGTTATTCCTCTTACCCATTTATATTACTGTATTCTAACATCCCTCTCAGGAAGTTCCCCTCCCCCATAGCAATTTATTTGTTACCTGATTTCTCTGGATTTTCAAATTGAAGCATGCGTATCTAGGACTTCAAAGCCAGCACATTCAGTAAGGAGAGAGAACATGACATGCTTGTCTTTCTGGTTCTGGGTTACCTTACTCAGGATAATTTTTTTCCAGTTCAATCGATTCACCTGTGAATTTCATGATTTCATTTTTAAACAGATGAATAATATTCCATTGTGTAAATGTAACACACTTTAATTATCCATCCATCACTTGATGGACGCCTAGGTTGTTTCCAATTCCTGGTTATTATGAAAAGGCCAACAATGAACATGGATGAGCAGGTATCTCTGTAGTAGGGTGTAGAGGTCTTTTCGGTGCATGCTCAAGAATGATATGGCTGTATCATATGTTAGATCAATGTTGATCTTTCTGAGGAATCTCCACACTGATTCCCACAGTGGCTACACCAGTTTGCACTCCCATGAGCAGTGGGTAAGAGTTTCCCTTTGTTCACATCCTTGCCAACATTTGTCATTGTATTTTGAATCTTAGCCATTTTCAGTGGGGTGTGATAAAATGTCTAAGTGGTTTTAATTTCCATTTCCTTGATAACTAAAGATGTTGTACATTTCAAAAATATTGCTCAGCCATTTTGTTTCCTCTTTAGAGAACTTTTTGTTCAACTCCTTGATCCAGTTTTTAATTGGGTTGTTTGGGTTCTTTTCTTTTGACATTTAGTTTTTTGAGTTCTTTGTATATTCTAGACACTAACCCTCTGTCAGATCTATAGATGCTAAAGATATTTTTCCTAGGGATTTACTCAAATGATGTACAGAAGCTTTTTAGTTTTAGGTGGATTCATTTGTCAGTTGTTTGACTTAATGCTTGTGCTGTAGGAGCCCTGTTCAGATGTTTCTAGTTTTCTAGTGTAGCACTTAATGCTATAAATTTTCATCCTAGTACTGTCTTCTTTGTGTCCCAAAGGTTTTGGTATGTTGTGTTTTCATTTCATTCCATTCTAAGAATTTCTATATTTCCTTCTCTGAATTCTGCCATGATCCAAAGTTTCTTTCAGTAGAACAAAGTGTGTTCTTTGGTGTTTGGGTGGAATGTTCTATAGATGACTGTTAGTTTCTTGTGATTTATGGTGTCATTTAACTCCATGGTTTCCCTGTTTAGTTTTTGTCTGGCTGACCTGTCCATTGTTGCCAGTGAGGTATTGACATTACCAGTATTGCTGTTTTGGAGTCAGTGTGAGATTTTTAGATCTAATAAAGTTTCTTTTATGAAATTGGGTGCCCCTGTGTATGGTGCATGTATATGTTTAGGATTGTAATGCCTTCTTGGTGTATTTTTCCTTAATGAGTATGGAGTGACCTTGTGTGTCTTTTCTAATTAATTTTAGTTTGAAATCTATTTTGTTGTATATTAGAATAGCTACACCTGTTTGTTTGTTAGTTCTATTTGCTTGGAATATCTTTTTCTATCCTTTTACCCTAAGTTGGTGTTGATCATTATTGGTGAAGTGTGTTTCTTGGATGCAGCAAATCAATGTATCCTGTTTTCTAATTTAATAAGTCAGTTACTTTTTACTAAGGAGTTGAGAACATTAACATTGAGGGTTATTATTGATTCCTGTTATGTTGGTATTGTAATGCTGTTTTCTTACACCTTTGTTTACTGTTCTGGGATGATTCATTTATTCTTTGTGCCCCCTTGAGAGTGTTTAATCTTCTCTTCTGACCAAAATATTCCATAGAATATTCTCTGTAGAACTGGTTTTGTGAAACTTAAATCTTTTTATCATGGAAAGTTTTTCTTTCTCCTTTAATTACAACAGATAGTTTTGCTGGGTATAGTAGTCTGGGCTGGAATCTGTGTTCTCTTATGACTTGTAGGACATTGGTCCAAGCCCTTCTGGCTTTCATAGTCTCCATTGAGAAATCAGCTCTTATTTTGATGGGCCTGCCTTTATATGTGACTTGATCTTTTTCTTTCCCACAGCCTTCAATATATTTTCTTTGTTCTGTACATCTACCATTTTGACTATTATATGAGATCAGGGGTTTCTTTTCTGATCCTGTCTACTTGGCAGTCTGTATGCCTCTTGTACCTTGATAGGTATCTTTTTTCCTAGATTTGGGGAAATTTCTTCTATGATTTCATTAAAAATATTCTTTTCAGCCGGGCGTGGTGGCGCACACCTGTAGTCCCAGCACTTTGGAGGCAGAGGCAGGCAGATCTCTGTGAGTTCAAGGCCAGCCTGGTCTACATAGTGAGTTCCAGGACAGCTGGCACTACAGGAAGTACAGGAAGACCATA
>NW_008348078.1:1064718-1103936 GCF_000622305.1 Nannospalax galili
CTGGAGTCACTATGTAGACCAGGCTGGCCTTGAATTCACAGAGATCTGCCTGTCTCTGCCTCTGGAGTGCTGGGATTAAAGGCATGTGCCACCACACCTGTCCTAAAGGTTTGGTCTTTTTATGTTGTCCTGAGGTCTTGCATAGTCTGATCCTGTGTTATTTTAGATTTGACATTTTCTTTGATTGAGTGATTCGTTTTCCCAAGCTTGACTTCAAGATCTGATATTCTCTGTTCCATTTCTTCTACTTCCTTTCCATTTCTTTCCTCTAAGCTTTTTGAGTTCTTGAGTGTTTTTTATTTCATGTTTTATTTTAGCTTTGTTTTTCTTCAGAGATCTGTTTATTGAATTCTATTTTATGGGTTGTTTTGTTTTGTTTTTAGTTAGTTTATCAAACTCTTTTGTGTTTTCATGGTCTTCATTCAGTTTTTTTTATTCATATACTCTGAGTTCCTCTAACATTTATAATTGTTATTTTGAAGTCACTTTTTGTGCATCCACTAGGTTGTCATTCTCACGAAACATTACGATGGGGTGTTAATTTTTGTGGAAGACATATTATCTTGGTTATTCACGTTGTTTGTATTTTTTTGATGAAACATAACACCTGCACTTGTATGGTGACATTGCTAGTTATGGGTAAGTAATCTCATCTTAGTTGAATGTCTGTATCTTTGCTGTTTCCCCAGCCTGTCAGGTTATGACCCAGATTTTGCCTTGATTTAAAAGCAGCCTAGTTCATATCCAGAAATAGCTTATGGTGCTGAAGGTATGCTAATGGTAAAACACCTGCCTAGGATGAGTAAGGCCCTATGTTCCAAATCCCCAGTACTCAGGGAAAAGTCATAGAAATTGCTCATATATTGCCTCTGCCTCATTTTGGTAAATGAATAGACTTATTTCTAAATCACGCTATCATAGTTGCTTCTCTACTCAGGTCTAAGACAGATGACCTTCAGCCTCCACCAGACTGAGGAGACTGTTGCTCCTGCCTGAGCTGGTCTTGAAAACACTTCGGGCTATGTTTCATTGAACATGTTTTGAAACAGAGTATGGCCATGCAGATTCTATCACAGTTGTATTAGAATTCCAGTTTCTATATTATTTTCTTTGAAAAAGGTGGATGCTTTTCTTTCTGTTCTTCTCTGATCACTACAGACACACAAGTACCTCAGAGGCTCAGAGACTGTAGTGCTAGGCAGGATCTTGCTGTGTGTGCCTGTGACATCTTCCTGGCCTTGGCCATGCTCAGTCTTCCCTTCTCAACTACTAATTTATGAGCGTTGACTGAGGTAGCAGGTTTCTTCCTGGAGCACTGTGATTCTCTCTCCCTTCTCTTCTCTTTAGGTACATCTTTGCCCTGTATTTCTCATCTTTCTTCCCCTTGGGTACCTCAGAGTGAGTGCTTTGGATATGGAGATGAGCTGGATCAGCACTTTTTCAAGCATAATCTGGCAGAACTTGAGTTCTTATTCTCACTAGGCTGTTACTTGATGTTGGAAATATATTTGATTGGAAAGCCAAGCCAAAAAGTTTGCTGAGGTGTAAGACGTAGCTTGTTAAACCTGTTTACCTCAGAAAAGGATTTATTTTTTCTTGAATGTGAGAAAAACTATGGCTTTTGCTTTGCCCCTCACTATCTGACTTTGATCTTTGTGGATCCAGGGTCAGTTCCAAAAAGCACATCATGTAATCAGTAAAAGTGTATCTCTTATCAGTAGTGTATTCCTTTCTGTTGCCTGGTATTATGCTGATTTCAGTTATTTTAATCCCAATAGAATATAAAATTGTGTTAGCAACTGGGAATTTGGTATGTTTCCATTTTTGTTTGTTTTGTTGTCCTTTTGCACATAGCTAGGGAACTTCTTGATGATCAGAACACAGTACTCATTAATTATGATGTGTGTGCTGATATTCTAATTAAGAATTTGTTCTAATTAAGAATTAGTTACTTGAATTGTTGCTGTGAGAAAATACCTGACAAACGCAGCTTCAGGAAGGATTTATTTTGGCCCAGTTTGAGGGGTTCTAGTCCATCATGGTATGGAAGGCATGGTGGTGGGACACTGCATCCCTTGGTCCCATTGTGTTCACAAGCAGGAAGCAGAGAGAAATCATTGCTAGCACGTGGCCGGCTTCCTTCTTCTTTAGCCTGGGGTCCCCAGCTCCTAGAATGGTACTGCCCACATTTAGGGTAGGTCTTTCCACCTCCATTAACCTAGTCTAGGTAAGCTCTCTTAGACATGCCCAGAGATTTATTTTCATGGTAATTATAATCCCACCAAATTGACAGTCAAATTTAGCATCATATTCCCCATATCCTTTGTACCCTGAATGGTCCATGATGCATTATAGGCACCCAGTTAATTTCTGAATCTTGTTTTAGAATTGAGAGTAGAAATGAAGGTATTTGGCATCCCGATTTGTTGGTGTGTGAACCATCAGTCCTCTTTCATTTCTCTCAAGATATAAGATTTTATCAGAATGGTATGACTTTAGCAGTGTTTCTATTGTTGCTCTGTCCATGCTCCTTAAAAAACTGTTCAGGCACTTCTGAAATTCTCTAGCTTTTTTCTCTAGTGCTGCTGATCATTTTCATTTCTGCTATGATTTCTATGAATGGAGACAAACTGAGTGCTCAGCCTAGCGCTGCTGAGCCATCTCCTATGAGCTTAAGAGCACAGGTCTGGGCCTGGTCAGTAATTAGCAATTAGGCCTTAGGATGGAAATCTGTTTATGCCTGACAGGATGTGGTGTGGGAGCCTGAGAATCAAGGCTCAGTCCACATTCGTCCACTCAGCACCAGGATATAGGGGGGTCTTCCCAGAGCTGCCCAGAGCACGTTGGTTGAAGCCCAAAGACTTCATGTTTGTTTTTGCATGGAACATGAATCAAGTGAGCAGTTATAATTGGTCATCTAAAGGAAAGATTGTAGTCCTCTTACTATCATCCTTTACTTTGTTTTGCCAGCTAAGTAAGCATTGGGCTTTAAGGTGGGCCCATACAAATGAAGAGGTGATTGCTTCTTTAATATGACTGTGATATTATACTGGGTGACCACTATCAATTTTTAGAACCTGAAAGTCTTGTAGCCTTTAATTTCTGAATGTTTAAAACACACACACACACACACACACACACACACACGCACGCACGCACGCATGCACGCACGCACGCACACACGCACGGACACGCGCGCTCAGAAACCACTGGTTTTGTGGCTAATTTGCATCACTTGCATCTAGGCAACCTGACACAAAGGCACTGCTTCATTGTACAGTTGCATTTTGAGGTCAGCCTGTGCAACTTAGTGAGACCAGTCACAAAATTAGAAGGGGCCAAGCCGACAGTTGCATATATTACTATTATGTGGGTGAATTTTTAATGTATATTTTTAATTGAATTTTTGTGGACTTCATACAAAATATCTTAATCTTCTTTATACCCCCTCCCCCATCTGCACCCCCCCATGCTCCCTCAAATGGATTTCATGCATTCTGTCATATGTGTTAAGGCCTATCGTGTCAAGTTTTTTTTTTTTTTTTTTGCCCAAATGTCCCTCAGTGCAAGTGCATCCACTACAGCCTAGTCAGCCTATCTAGAGTCTCTTCCTTAAAGAAGATCAACTCTCCCTCACTCAGCAGTAATCAGCTGCCAATAGTTCCTCAGCTAAAATTGGCGCCTGCTGCCCATTTCCCCAGTTCTGTGCTGGGCTTTTATCTGATTGAGATTGCATGAGTCTTGTGCATGCTGTCACTATTGCTGTGAGTTCACATGAGCAAGTTCCCAGAGGCCTAGAATACTCTATTTCCTTACATTCATGCACCAACCCTGGCTCTTACAGTCTTTTCACTTCCACTTCTGCAATGGTCCCTGAACCGTGGATGGGTGAAGTTTAACATAGGAGTCCTATCCAGGGACACACTCCCTGCAGTCTCTTAGTCACTGCATTTTGGCCAATTGTGGCCTTCTGTGTGCATCATACTTCATGAGGAAGCTTCCCTGGTGAGAGTTGAGAAATGCGTTAGAATTCTCCCTACCCCCTGTTCTGTTATGTTCCATGAGCCTTAGGTGTAGAGGTTCCATTGTAGATGTGTCATTTAGGATGGGTCATCTCTCAGACACTTATTCTCTGTGTGTGACCAGTTGTGGAGCTCTGTAATACCTTCCATCTTTTGCAAAGGAAGCTTCTTTGATGAGTGGTGACTGGCATGCTTGTCTATAAATATAAGGATCTGTATTTAGCATACAGTGAGACATTTCATTTGTCTAGAGATGAGAGAGATCAGTTTTTCTCTAAGATCTATGTCCTCTCCAGCCATGTGTATTTGGCTGTATTTACAGTGCCATCTATGAGTTCCTACCCATTGAGAGGGCTTTAAGTCCAATTAGATAGCTGTTGATTACTCCCAAGAAAAAATTTCCACTACTTATTGCTTGCTGTGCTGGTCATTCTTGTGGTTATTAGGCTTTAAAGCTGGGGCTGCACCATTGATTGATTTTTCTCCCTTAGCAGCTTGCATAGTGTCCTCTAAACTGTGAGAGGAGGGTACTATGGGACTTCAGGGAAGAGGCTTCCACATCAATTCCAGCTCCATTGCTCCAAGTCCTATGCCCAAAGTATGGCCTGTCTTCAGCAACAGGGTCATACCTTCAAGTTCTGGGAAGTGATTAAAGGCTGTGGTAGTAGCCTGTGTTATTTTGGGAGTCTCTTGGACTACCCTGACCAACAACTCGAAGGGTGGTTTCTCCTGTCTGGCACTGTGCTTCTTGTTCTATAACCTCAGATGTACCCATGCATTCATGTTCAAGTGTTGTATATGTAGTTTGGCGTGGGCTGGGGGGCGGGGCACGGTGAGTTAATACATTTTCCTCTGGCTTTTCTTACCACCTAAGCATTATTTACCTCTCTGTTCTCTCTCCCTGTCTAATCTCCCTCCTCCCTCCCCAGTTTAAGTACCTCCTCTTCCCCCATGTTCCCCATCTTCCTCTAGATAATGCCTGTCTCCTATTATACCACCTCTCTTGAGCTCTTTTTTCCTCTTTGCTCCCATGGTTCCTTGTGTGTCCTTCCCTCCTCCCTTCCCAGTCAAATATCCCCATAGTCCCTTCTATTTTCCTGCCTTCTGCTATTACATCAGGATACATACTCACATAAGGAATTGGTGCTAAGATTTACAAATATAAGAGAACATGCATTGCTTGCTTTTATGAGTTTCTATTACTTAGCATAAAAGTTTCTATTTCCATCCATTTGTCTGAAAATTTAATAATTTCATCTTTTCCTACTGTTAAGTAGAGCTTCATTGTGTAAATGTACCACATTTTTATTATCCATTTTCAGTTGGGGGACATTTAGGTTGTTACCATTTCTTAGCTATTGTGAAAAGAACAGCAACAAACATGGACATACAGGCATCTCTGCAGTAGAGTGGGTCCTTTAGGTATATGCCAGGGTATAGCCAGATCATATGGTGGATTCATTTTTAGTTTTTAAGCAGTTCTCCACATTACTTTCCACAGTGGTTGTACAAGTTTGCATTCCCACCAGCAGTGAATGAGAGTTCCCCTTCTCTACTTCCTTGCCAGCATTTGGTGTCTTTTGTTCTCTTGCCCTTAGCCAGTCTGACTATGGTAAGATGAAATCTTAAAGTGGTTTTGATTTGCATCTCCCTAATCACTAAGAATGGTGAACACCTTTGAAGGCGTTTTTTAAGCTATTTTTATTTCTTCATTAGAATGTTCTGTTCAGGTCCTTAGCCCATCTTACTATTGGGTCATTTGTTTCTTTGTCTTTTGAGTGCTTTGTATATTCTGTATATTAATCCCTTGTCAGATGTTTAGCTGGTGATGATTTTTCTCCCACTCTGTGGGTTTCCTCTTCACTTCTTGATTGTTTCATTCTTCTACAGGTGGAGATCCAGTTTTGCCAGCACCATTTTTTGAAGGTGCTGTCTTTTCCTCCAGTGTGTGTTCTTGGCACCTTTGTCAAATATCAATCAGGCAGCTAAGTTTTGGTCTTCTATTATGTTCCATTGATTTACCTGCCTTTTTGTGCCAATACCAAAATACAAGGGCATGCAATTTTAATCACCAGATTGATATTTGACAAATGTGCCAAGAACATACACTGGAGGAAAGACAGCACCTTAATAAATGGTGCTGGCAAAACTGGATGTCTACCTGTAGAAGAATGAAATTAGACCCTTATCTTGCACTCTGCACAAAAATAAACTCTAAATGGATCAAAGACCTCAATGTGAAACCTGAGGTGATAAACATTACCGTTGAAATCTACCCGATGACTTTATACATACACAGGTGCCAAGGATCCGAGTGCAACCGATATGACTAGTAATAATCAGATACATACTGATTAGAGACACATGCGCCAACATCACAGTGTTATTAGCAAAAACATGTCTGTAAGAAATAGTATATTTTAAAATGAAATGGATATTTTTTTTTGGCCTTTTTGAAGCAGGGTCTCCCTGTAAGCCCCAGCTGTCCTGGAACTCACTATGTAGACCAGGCTGGCCTTGAACTCACAGAGATCCGCCTGCCTCTGCCTCCCAAGTGCTGGGACTACAGGCTTGTGCCACCACATCCAGCAGAGATCTTTTTTTAAAGGTTAAAAACTCATTCAATTTTATGTCTTACAGGGTTTATACTGAGTTCAATATTGTATAACTGTATTAATTCAACAATGAAGCTAAAAATTTTATAGCCACTTTTGAAAGAGATGTATCTTTGCTCTGGAAACTGTTATTGAGTATGTTAAAGCTGTTATGAAATGCTTCTTCTAAAAAAGTATTAAAAAAGAAACTCTAAAACTGTTAGAAGAAAACGTAGGCAATACCCTACAAGATATAGGTGTAGGAAAGGGCTTTATAAATTGGCTATCAATTGCTCAGAAATTAAGGTCAACAGTCAACATGTGGGCCCTTATTAAACTAAAAAGCTTCTGTACATCAAAAGAATCAAAGAAGTGAAGAGGAAATACACAGAGTAGGAGAAAAATCATCACCAGCTAAACATCTGACAAGGGATTAATATACAGAATATACAGAGAACTCAGGACTATCTCTCCGCTCAGAGGTGGTACCACCCAGATTGGGCTGGGTCCTCCCACTTCACTCAACAATCAGTAAAATGCCTTTCAGACAAGGGATTAATATACAGAATATACAGAGAACTCAGAAAACAAAGAAAACAAATGACCCAATGATAAGATGGGCTAAAGACTTGAAGAGAGTGTTCTAATGCTTTTGGTAGAATGGTCATTTTCACAATATTCCACCAATCCATAAACATGAGGTCTTTCCATCTCCTGGTGTCTTCTCCAGTCTCTCTCTTCAAAGATTTTAATCCTTACAGAAATCTTTGATGGCTTTGATTACGTTTATTCCTAGCTATTTTATTTTTACAGTTACTACTTGCATATGTATACTGAACCATCCTTGTATCTCTGGAATAAGGCCGACTTGATCATGGTGAATGGTCCTTATGATGTCTGTCTGTACACAGTTTGCCTTTCCAGAGTCTTTAAGTCATTTACATGTATTCTTTCTGATTTTTTTAATGTAGGCACTTAGAGCTATAAACTTTCCGTTTAGGACTGCTTGTAAAGTGTCCCAGAGGTTTTATTGTTTTGTGTTTCTATTTCCATGTAGCTTCGCTGCTGTTTGCTCAAGAATGGTCCATGCTTCAGATTCTTACTTTTGATTTCTTATTGCTGGGACAGGATGGTCCCAAGCTGACTAGAGAAGTGCTTTCTGGTGGGGCAAATGGAATTCAAGGCTTTGGGGGTCCAGAGGCTGGGTTCTGGAAGGTTAATGAAGAGGTCTTAGGCAGGAATCAGGAGGGGGTCATACATCTGAGACTGACATGGGGGTCAGCAGGAGGAGGGTCTAACTAGCTAGGTGCAGTAGGTGTGGGCCCTGAAGCTCGAGAAGGCAGCTAATCTGGATACAGGGAATCAAGCTGCAGTGATTGGGGTCTGACTTACCAGAGTAACATGCTCGTTCTGGCAGGTAGAGTGAGAGGAATTAGAGATAGTCCCAAAGCAGAGGGGTGGGTGCTGTGGGCTTTGGGGTACTCACCTTCAGAGGCCTGAGGCTGAGTCAGATACTCTCAGGCCATCTCAAAGGAACAGGTGGGTTCAAGGCCCAAGGAAAGGGTATGGGAAGAGGATGTCCCACCCCTACTAGGTAGCAGGGACCTGAGTAAATTCCTTTTAATGATTTTATTTTAATTATATATGTATGCTTATTTGTGTGGGTTTGTGCACATGCTACAGGTATCTGCAGAGGCCAGAAGTATTAGATCCCTAGGAACTGGAGTCATAGGTGGTATGGGTGGCAGTGAGGTATCCCTATGGGTCTTCAAAACAAAACTCAAATCTTCTGGAAGAGTAGTATGTACTCTTAACTACTGAGCCATCTTTGCAGCCCCAAAAGGGTGAATTTAAGGGAGAAAAACAATATTTCTTTTTTTTCTTATCATCTTGACTACCTTATGGAATATTAAAGACTCCTCAGAAGGAATGCATGTCATACCATTGTGACTCTTTAACGTACAGCCATGGGGACTTCGGTAAAACAAAATTCATAAAAAAGCACCTTGACTTTTGGGGGCTTTGGAGTAAGATGCAGCCACCTGGAAGAATGGCGCTCTCATGGGCCCACTACAAGGGTATATTATACGGGTCTTATCTTCTCCAGTGGCATTTTGGCTAAGCAGCAGTATTTTTGCCTCTGACCACATGCTCTGTGTGCTTGTACAAGTCCTGTGATCATTTAGAACTCCAAATAGTACCTCCTTTCCTATTTCTTTGCTGCTGAATGTATTCTCTATTTCAGTAAGCCATACAGCTACCCCAGCTGTCATGTACTTTGGCCTCTTCTAGTATGTCATTTGGACCTTTTCTCTGAAGTATTTTCACTAGTACCATATGGTTACTGAACTATTTCAAAACAATAATTATTATTAAAGTGTGGGCTCAGAATTAATCAGCACTCGGCAGTGTGCTGGGTTACTTTCAGGACATTAAAATGCTGTATTAACTTATTTTGCATTTCATCAGGGTAGGAGTGGTAGATAAAAAATAGAATACACAGGGTTTATTGTTGACCAAGACCATGGGTTCTGAGAAGCCACACAATGAATGTGAACACATTTGCCCAAATCCACCATTCCAAGAATATATATTGAAAGCATATCCCCAACTAATGATAGGTCTGTTGATTTACCTTCGTGTAACAAGACACATGTACTCTCTTTTCTATATACACACCTTCAAAAACCATCTGTTTTTGTAAGTAAAACTTTTGTTACCCTTTGTATTTTACAATTACTAGAAATGAGGCTTGGGCTTGCCAGTTGGCATACTCTGTCAGCCTTCTGAGACACTGAGACAATCCTGGTAGTTTGTCAATCCTTTGTGATGTACTGTTAAAGTAAACTCTAGTCATGAATAGCACAAGATAATGCTGGTTTGACAAAAAAGTATTTCACTTTTTTGATTATTGTTTCAGTAGGGCACTTAGTAAGCACTGTAACTGGAAAGAAGGAATTATTAGTATAAAAACAAATTTGTCAGGGATTCCACTTTCCCCCACTAAATGTTTGGGCATACTTTGGCATATATTGGATTGTTGAATGAATCAATTAAATGAAAGTGTACCATGTATTTTTAATTGCCTCACTATCATAGAGCAAAACCATCAGTGGTTCTAGTGAAACTGCTCTCTTTTTTTTTGTCCACATAGACTCATACCTTTTACTAGGCCTTTGAGAAAGGAGGAAGCTTTCTTGATTCTGATTTTCAAGAAACCAAAAGTTTCTGGGAAAGAACAAAAGGGCTTCTCTACTTCTCAAGAGTAACTAAACAAATCTAACATTGACAAAAATTTGGAAGTGTTCCTCAAACAAATTTTCTTTTTTTTTAAACAATTCTTTAGTTAGGGTTATCCAGAGGAGCAGACTAATAGGGTGAATATATATTACGACAGAAGATATACTAGGTTGGCTTACAAAATAGGGGCTGGTAGTCGAACAGTGGTTGCACACTGAAGAGGCTGAGAGCCCAGTAGCAGCCCAGTCCAAGAAGCTGGGTCCCTCGGCAGTAGCAATCTGGAGCTTAAGCCCTAGAAGATGCTAAGAGTTGCTGGTCTTCAGTCCTTGATGGAGCCTGAAGAAAGTGGAGCCTGCCATCAGTAAGGAAGAGTGGCAGCAACGTTAGACCCACTGAGGCGGAGAAGCACTGCTTTTTCCTCATACTTCTTGTGTCTAGGCCACCACTGAAAGGTGGAGACTCTTCTTTCAATTTGGTGGAGATTAATGATCTGTTAATTTAACACATGCCAGCTGTTTTATAATTGTAAGGATATTAGGTCAAAGAGGTAGTCAGTGAATGTTGTTAATTTTGTTTTGACCCCCACAAACCTGCCCAGAAGCATTTCTCTTAGATCCAGTCAAGTTGTAAATCCAGATTAGCCGTCACAAACATGTAAGATTTAGATGAGAAACTAGTACACAAATATGTGTTTAAAATACAGTGGCAGGCTGGTTCAGTGGATAAGGGTACTTGCTACCAAACCTGATAACCTGAGTTTGATCCCCAGAACCCACATGGTAGAAGGAGAGAACCAGCTCCTAGAAGTTGTCCTCTGACTTTCACGCATATGCCATGGCCCTTGCACACACGCACCCACAAAATAAATAAATATAAAAAAATAAAATGGATGCAATGACAAATATTTTTAATTCAGATTTTACCTAAAATCCAGATTTCTTGGGGTTGGGGATTTAGCTCAGTGGTAGAGTGCTCGCCTAGCAAGTGCAAGGCCCTGGGTTTGGTCCTTGGCTCCGAAAAAAAAAAGAAATCCAGATTTCTTGTGGCCCAGTGGTTAAGAGCACTTGTTGTTCTCTTGGAGGACCGAGGTTTGGTTCCCAACATGCCACACTGGATGGCTCAAAACCACCTGTAACTTTAGTTCCAGGGGACCCAATGCCCTCTTCTGGCCATCTTCAGGCACTCACACATAAAACTGAAACAAATCTTTAAAATTCGTATTTCTTTATGCTTTATCGAAATAATACAAAATGTAGTTATTGTTAAATTCACTCTGATATTGCGGGGCCTAGCTATCTCTGAACAGCAACCAGTTTGAGATGAAATTTGATTTGTCACCCAGGCTCCCGCAGTCTCCTCCTCCCATCCTTCCCTTTTCTCATCTGCTTGGAACTGAAGGCGTTGAATTTAGACCCCTTGCCAAAATCTTTATGGAATCAGTCATGGCCATGGTCATATTTGTTCAGATGGCATCAAAAGTGGTTCTGTATTTTGTTCTGCCCACTTTGAAATGAAAACAAGCATCCCTAAATTAACTAATCAGCTTGAATAGTTCATCCTTCATCCCTAGTTACTCAGCTTCAATGGTGTATCCCTCATCTCTAGTTATTCAGCTTGAATAGTGCATCCTTCTTCTCTAGCTACTCAGCTTGAATGGTGTGTCCTCCCCAGTAGCTAGCTGCCTGACAGTCTCTCGCACTTTTCTTTCTTGGTTTGTTTTGTGTTCTATTTTGTGACTTGAATATCAGACCTCTGGGTAGCTTTTATACTGTTTCAAATAAGCAAAAATTACTATGTACACAGAAAAAATTCCAACTTGGACAGTGGATAAAGGTAAACAAGATCATCTCTGCACTTGCAAGTAATCATTCTTTTTTAAAAAATATTTTATTTTTTATTTTTATTTTATGGGTATGAGTTTATTGCCTGCATGTCTGTAAATGCACCTGTGTCATGCAGTGCCCTCAGAGGTCAGAAGGGGGCAATGTTTCCTCTGGAACTGGAGTTACAGATGGTTGTTAGCCATCATGTGGGGGCTGGGAATCAAACATGGGTTCTCTGCAAGAACAGCCAGTACTCTTAACACAGCCATCTCCCAGCCCCACACATAATAATTCCTAAGTGTTTCAATGACTTTTCTGTTGCTGTGATAAAATACCATGACCAAAAGCAGCTTATGGAAGAAAGGGTTCATTTTGGCTGATGGTTCTGGAGTGGGAGTCCCTTGTTGATGGGGCAGCATGGCTACAGGTTCTTGGAACAGGAAGAGATACACCTTCAAGCACAAACATGCAGCAGAGAAAACAAGCTGAAATGGGGCAGAGATATAAACTCTCAAAGCCTGCCCCAGTAGTACTTCCTCCAGCAAGGATGCAGCTCCTAGATGTCCATAACCTCCCCAAACAGTGCCACCAACTGGGGACCAAGTGTCCAAATGCCTGAGTCTATGGAGGACATTTTTCATTTGAACTATGGCTGTTAAGTTTCTAGTTAAGAATAGTCTATGTAAGTAAGTGTATGTGTAGACGTGTTCCTCTCTGATATTTGTTTTTTGAACCTCTACCTTACTGTATATAAATTGCTTCTGTAATTTCCTATATAATTTTAAAACTTATGGATCTACCATAATGTTTGCATGATATTTAGCATGGGTTGTACCCTAATGGATGCATAATATTTCTGGTTACATAGAATTTTATTGCATAATCATAAGATTTGATTAATGGATGTTTGTAGTTTGGTTTTTCCACTTGTCAATGCAAAACACAATTCTCATTTCAAAGGAAATAAGAGACTATTTATTCTGAGGCAAATATGAGTGACCCAAGAATTCAGATTGCCCTGAATAACATATTCCGTTGTGGAAATGGTTACTTGAACTTATATAGTCTCACACACACACATGCACACACACACACACACACACACACACACACACACACACAGAGTCATAAATCAAGGTGTTTTACAAATACATTGGTGCTAACATCTGGTAAACAGGTTACTGTAAAGTGGGGAAAACTGCCCATAGATTTTTCTGATGACATTCTTCACTTTTGTATTGGTGCAAATGAGTGGTCTTTTAATACATGCCAAATGTTTTTCTTTTTAAATTTTATTGAATTTTTTGCGTATTTCATACAGAACAGCTCAAACAATCTTATTCATCTTTATACCCCCATTCCCAATAGCACCCTCCCATAGCCCCCCCTCCACTGGAGCTCATATACTCGGTCATCCCTGTCAAGGCCTACTGTGTTGTTAGTGTCCCCAGCCATTCCCCAATACAAGCCCATCCACTGAATCTAGAGTCCCTTGCTTTAAGAAGATCAGCTCTTCTTCATCTAGCAGCAATTGGTTGCCAACATTCCTTCAGATAAGATTGAGGTCTGCTGTTCATTTTCCCAGTTCTATGCTAAGTTATTTTCTCCCTGAGTTTGCATGGGACTTGTGTATGCTGCTACCATTGCCATAGAATCATATGACCAGGTTCCCAGGAGCTTGTAGGACTCTGTGTCCATGTGGTCACGCACCTCCTCTCTGGCTCTTAAAATCTTTCCGTCCCCTCTTCCACAATGGTCCCTGAACCCTGGGTGGGTAAAGTTTAATAAAGGGGTCCTGTCCAAGGACCATCATTCAGCAATCATGCCAAATGTTTTAGAATTGTAAGGATATTAGATCAGGGGCAGAGGTGGGCAATGATGAATGGCAATTAAAGAGACTGAAGATGGTTCAAGATACATTTCAGTCTACATGATCATAAAGTTCTGATCAGTCAGTCAGACTTGTAGAATCTTTAACACAGGTGTGACTTTTTATTAGAACAGCAGTTCACAGCCTCAACTCCATATATCCCCATTTGTGAAACAGACTAGGCATAAGACTTGTGTTGAGATTTTGGAGGGATAGATTTACTCTGTCTTCTTTATTCAGTTGGTGCATAAGCATTTGGAAACCCTGTGTTTTGTTTTATAAGCATATTATATACATATTGCGATGTGCTTCCATGTATAATTGAATTAATATGCCCTGTAAGTGGACTTGATTGATGAAAATATTTACATCTTGAATTCTGACGCAGACTGTTGTTTGTCCACCAGTATGATCATAATACTTACTCTTTCCCTCGGCGGGCACTCAAATGCTCTTTTCCTGCTGAGCATTCCCGAATGTCTGTTTTAATCCATTGCTCATTCTGTGGGGTTGCTTTCCTTTTCTTACTGATTCACAGGAGGTTTTTCTTTTACATTTAAAAAAGTGTGAGTGTGTGTGTGTGTGTGTGTGTGTGTGCACGCGCACCACAGCACACAAATGGAGGTCAGAGGGCACCTTTGTAATCAGTTATTTCCTTCTGCCTTTACATGGATTCCAGGAATCAAATTCAGGTCACCAGCTTGGGCAGTAGGCACCTTTACCCACTGGGCTATCTCACTAGCCCATCATAGGAGGTTTTTGTTGTAGAAAACTAGCTGTTTCTTAATCATAACAATATTGTTTTGTGTACTTGTGTTTTATGTGTGTTTTTGGTCTTTTCCAGTTTGGACTCCCAGCATCCATGTAAAAGCTGGGCATGGTGTTATGCTTCTATAACCCCAGTGTTGGGGAGCCAGAGACAAGAGAATCCCTGGAGCCTGGTGCCAGACAGTGCAGCCAATTTGGTAGGCTCCATGTTGAATGACAGAGATGCTGTCCCAAAAATTAGGTAGAGAGTTAATGAAAAAGACACTCATGGCAAGCTCTGCCTCAGCACCTGCACATGTGTACACAGGAACAGGTATAGACACATACACCACACATACACACAGAAATGTAATGGGACTGCTTCTGTCTTGGATAGAAAAGTATCCATATGTTTTTATAGACCTATGCATGCATGTTTAATCTTTTGTGGATTAGGACTTGTAGTTATTTACTGCTGCCTTGAACATCCATGGTGAACTGTGCCCCATGCAGCATGAACACTGGAGTGGCACTTGAAACGGTGGACTTGTCACTGTGGGAGAGTAAGCTAGCCTAAGTTGTGTTACATGATTGATGTGGGAGCTTAAATGGGTCACAGAACCATTCCTCGTTGTTTCCTTAGTTTTATAGGCCAGCATCTCCCAACAAATTACTGACATGTAGATAACATAAGTAGTTGTCCATCAGTATTTTTCACATTGTTAGCAACAAATGAATTAAGACATGCATAAGTCCTTTAAAACTGCCTCTAGCTCTAAATTTTGGGATTATAGGTGTGATGGCTATGACAGTGTTTGAAGAGCTGGGGATCAACTAGGAATTTATGCTTCTAGGCAAGCACTCTCCTAACGGAGCCATAGTCCCAACCATCAAAGTGGGTTTAGTTTTCATTTCCTTGATTGCCAAGAGTACTGAGTTTTTAAAATATTTGTTGGCCACGTGAAAATAGACTGTTTTCAGAGCTCTCTGCTCAGTACCTTGAATTTTTTTATTGGATTGTTAGTTTTCTTACTGTTGAGTTTTTTTTTTTACTTCTTTCTCTTTTTAAATATTTTATTTATTATTTTTATTTTATGTGTATGAGTGTACTACTTGCATGTGTATAAATGTACCCATGTTGTGCAATGCCCACGGAGGTCAGAAGAATGCGTTGGATTCCCTGGGACTGGAGTTACAGTTGTTAGCTATGTGGATGTTGGGAATCAAACCCGGGTCTTCTGCAAGGGCAGCCAGTGCTCTAACCTCTGAACCGTCTCTCCAGCCCCTTGATTTCTTTGTGTTCTGAATATTAATCTTGTCAGCAGATGCATAGCTGGCAGATTTCTCCATTCTGTGTGCTATTTCCTCACTTAACTGGTTCCCTTGCTATTCAGAGCTTTTTAATTTCACAATCCCATTGGTTGATTGTTGCACTTATTTTCTGAGCAACTGGAGTCCTGTTCAGAAAGTCCTCTGCTATTCCTGTATCTCGAAATAGCTTTTTCTCCAGCAGTTTCAGTATCAGGTCATAGGTTCATGTATTTGACCCATTATTCTTTGATCCATTTTGAGTTGATTTTTACACTGAGTGATAAATGTGGACCTAGTTTCATACTTCTAAATGTAGATGTCCTGTTTTCCCAGCTCCATTTCTGAATTTCTTTAGAGCGTTTATCATGCAGGGGTGTTGGATTTTGTCAAACCTTTTTCTGGAGGCTAGAGAGATGACTTAGTAGTTAAGAGCACTGGCTGAGGTCCTGCAAAGGACCTGGGTTTGATTCTCAGCACCCATATGGTGACTAACAGCCACCTGTAACTTCAGTTCCAGGGGAATTTGACACCCTCTTCTGACCACCACAGGCATTGCCTGACACAGGTACACTTACGTACATGCAGGTAGCATACTCACACACATAAAAAAAATAATAAAAAATATCAAAAAACTCTGCATTTATGGAGATGACCATCTGATTTCTGTTGAGTCCATTTATATACTTTATAGCATTTATGTATTTTTGTTTGTGGAGTCATCCCTGCATATCTGGAATCAAGCTAACTTACCATGGTCAATAATCTTTTTGTTGTGTCTTGAATTCAGTTTGCAAGTATTTTGTTGAGATATTTTGTGTCTATCTTCATCAGGGAGATTGGTCTGTTATTTTCTTTTTTTGTTTTTATTTCTTTATCTGGTTCTGGAGGGTAGTACTAATTTCATAAAAAGGGTTTGGCAATGTTCCCTACTTCCATAATTTATGGAATAGTTTCAAAAGCCTTGGTGTTCTTTGAAGTTTATTAAAATTCAACCAGTGGATCCATTTGGTCCTAGACTTTTCTTAGTTGAAAGATTTTTACGTACACCTTCAAACATGATATAAATCTGTTTAAATTGTTTATCTCTTGTGAGCTTAGTTTTGGTAGGACAAATGCTCCTAGAAATTCATTTCTCTTGTATTTTCAAATTTGGTGGAGCATGAGTTTTTTACTGTGACCTAATGAATGACCTGATTTTCTGAATTTCTTTGCTCTCTGGAACAATGGCTTTTTTTCATTTCTAATTTTATTGATTTGGCTCTTCTCTCTTTTTTCTGTTAGTTTGCCTAAGGATTTATCAGTCTTGTTTATCTTTTCAAGTACCCAACTTTTTGCTTCATTGCTTTTTTTTTTATTCCTGCATCATTAATTTCTGCCTTGATCTTAATGAGTTCTTTCCATATTCTGCTTTTGAAGTTTGGTTTAATCTTGTTTTTCACAGGCCTTTAAGTGTATCATTTAGTTACTGGAGCTCTCTCTGGTTTTCACTGTAGGTGTTTGGTGCTATAAATGTCCTCTAAAGACAGTTTTCATTGTGTCTTGTAATTTTCAGTATGTTATACTTTCCTTTTCAATCAGTTCTAGGAATTGTTTGTTTCCATCTTGATTTCTTCAATGATCCATTCACTGTTTGATCTCTATGAGTTGGTGTATTTTCTGTTTACTCTTGGTATTGTTTTCTAGATTTATTCCATTGTGAAGATAGGATACAAGGAGTCTTTCAGTTTTCCAGTATTTGTCAATAATTGTTTCCTGTACTTACATGTGATTTGTTTCTGAGAAAGTTCCATGAGCTGCTGAGAAGAATGCATATTCTGCACTTTTGTATAAAATGTTCTGCAGATGTCTGTTAGGGCCATCTGATGACTATGTCATTTAACTCCTGTGTTTTTGTGCTTTTTTATTGCTTGTTTTATCTGATTGGCCTCTGTACTGTTGAGAATAGAGTACTGAAGTCACATAGTATTACTGTGTTGGGATTATCTTTGACTTTAGATTTTTTAGATTTCTTTTTGACATTGAGCGTACCTGTCTTGAGTATGTACATGTTTAATATTGTACTGTCTTCTTTTATTGAATTTTTGAGAATTTCATACAATATATTTTGATCATATTTGCACACACCCCCTATCCATTCCCCCCCACAGCCACACACACACTGAGTTTCTTGCATTCTGTCATATATGTTAAGGCTTATCAAGCCATATTTGTGTCCCCGAATGTCCCTCAGTGGGAGTCCATCCACTGGAGCCTAGTCAACCTGCTTATCATCACTCCCTTGTGTCTTCCTCTACCTGTGCTCTCTTTATTAGTGGGCTGAGGGAACCTCTTTTTTTCTCTTGGATAATTTTGATTTGAGTCTGTTTGATTTGATACTATGATGGTGGTACCTGCTTGTTTCCAGCTTCCTCTTCTTTGGAATAGCTTTCTTCTTCCTTTCACCCAGGGTAATGTCTGCTTTTGATGGTCTGACTTAAAGGCAGCAAACACAATGATCCTGGTCTTGCTTTGGTTTTTGTTTTTCTCTTGGGGGCCATGTGCGGCCAAGACTGTAGCCGCCTGGCCAAGGAGGTAAGGGAGGGGCTGTATTTATTATTTTTTTCATGAGTGCATGTAAGTTCACTGGTACAGTGCCCATGGAGGCCAGAAGAGAGTGTCGGATTCCCTGGAACTGGAGTTACAGATGGTTGTTAACCACCATGTGGGTGCTGGGAACCGAACCTGGGTCTTCTGCAAGAGTAGCCAGTGCTCTTAGCTGCTGAGCCAGCTCTCCAGTCCTTGACTCTGTTTTTAAAATTTAGTTAGTTGTCTTGGGTTTTATTTTTGTTTTATTTTGTCTGTGGTCTTTTTGAAACAAAATCTCCCTGTAGTCCTAGCTGGCCTGGAACTTGCTGTATAGACCAGACTGGCCTTGCTCTCACAGAGATCCACCTGCTTCTGCTTCCTGAGTGCTGGGATTAAAGGCATAAGCCACCACACTTGGCTTAGTCTGTTCTTTGATGGGAAATTGACACTATTACTATTCTTAGTTATTATTGAAAGCTATGCACTATTTCCTGTCATTTTGTTGATTTTGTAGTATTTGGTCTTTTGCTTACTGTTCTAGCTTTATTTTTTTCCCCTGTAGGCCCTTGGATGTAACATTTTATTTAGTCCAAAGAATTTCTTGTAGTAGCCTGTTGGTTTGGTGGTCATAAATTCCTTTGGCCTGCTTTTATCATGCATTGCTTTTCTCTTCCATCAATCATAGCACATGGGGGCTTTTAATTTTTTTTCTTTTCTGTACTTGAAGAATTTCATACCCGTAATATAATGTGTTTTGATAAAAACTCGCCCTCATTCCTTTCCCTCCACTTTCTCCCCATCCCCCACTACCACTTTTTCCTTCCAAATTCATGTTCTCTGTTTTTTGAAAGTCATTGAGCCCACTTAGTGTTCTCTGTACGTACATCTGTTTAGGACCTTGAACTGGAACATGGGTAGCCTTTCATGCCCAATGTCCCTGAAGAAAATGGGCTCTTCCTCTCCGAGCAGTCATCAGTTACAAAAGCTTCGCATTTAGGGTTAGGAATTTGTGATTACCTCCCCATCCCCATGCTGGGATTTTGTCTGGCTTGGTCCTGTGCAAAGCTTGTGCATGTTGTCACAACTGCTGTGAATTCATATGTGCAACTGCTCTGTTGTGTCCCAGAAATCCCATTTTTGTTGTAGTCATCTACCACCTGTGGATCTTAAAATCTTTTTACCTCCTTTTGCATAATGATCTCTGAACCTTGGGAGTAGTAGGTGTGCTATAGACAACCAGTTTAGGTCTGGTCACTCTGCAGTGTCTTATTCGCTGCACATTGACGACTTCTGAATTTCTGTGTTAATCACATCTACAGCAAAAATAAGCTTCTATGATGAGGGTTGAGAAATGTACTAGCCCATGTGTATAAGAATAAGTCATTAGGAGTTTGTTTAATACTATATTCATTTAGCAGAATAATAGATTGCCCCAATATGTTCTGTGACCTCTAGCCACAGGTTTTAGGCCCTGATATTGGTGCTAGGCATGGGTTCTGTCTTGTGAAGCATTAAATCCAAGCAGAAGTGGTTGGTTACTTACATATTTGTGCCCTTCTTGCACCAGTGGACATATTTTTCCAGGCTGGTCATTGTTATAACTCCCAGGGTTCACAGCTGGTGTGGTTCATGATTACTTTTCTCTTCTAGTAGCAAGCATAGCACCTTCCAACACTATAAAAGCTAGTGATAGCAGCTTGATTTATCCATATTCTGTGATTCAAGTATGTGGTGTCTTCAGCTATATGGTCTTACCATCAAGCTCTGGAGGGTAACCAAGAGTAGTGGCGATACATAGATCTATGGGATCCCACTGATGAACAACTCCAAAAAATGTAACCCATTCCTGGCACTGGGTTTTTTATTTGCATATAGTGTCTATCAGGGGCATTAACCCCCCCCTCGTTATAGGGTAATTCCACTGAAAACCTTTATATATGTGTGTATATACACATTAAAAATTTTAATGTAAACAGGTTTTAGTAAAATACCAAAAGAATTTTAAAAACAGCAGTGCAGAAAATAACATTAAAATATTTGCATAATTATGACATTTTAACACTTCCATATTGTTTATGGAACACAGGCTTTTAAATTTTAGAAGTATTTACCTTATAAGCAAACAAAATGATTGTACATAAGCAGATTTTACATAGAGCAATCCCATCTGGAAAACCAGTTTCTGAAAGTTCTATTGGTGGCATATAGTTTTGCTGGGTATAGTAGTAGTTTATAGCTGTGAACTTTCAGAGGCTGAAATACATAATTACAAGCCCTTTTGGCTTTTAAAATTTATGTTGAGATGTCAGTTGTTATTGTGGTGGGTCTGCTCTTATTTGTCTCTTGCAGCTTCAATACTCTTTCTGTATCATGTGTGTTTACTGCTTTAACTATGATATGATTTGGAGAATTTCTTTTCTGGTCCTATTTGGTGTTCTGTATGCCTCTTGTATTTGAATGGAACTTGCTTTAGATGTGGGAAATGTTTTAATATGATTGTCTTTAAAGCATTTTTTATGCCCTAGGGATGGAGTTGTTTTCCTTCTGTGTTTATAATTTATAGGTTTGGTCTTTCCATGACACCCCCATGTTTTTGCATGTTCCCTCTGCACATTTTTAATTGTTATTACCATCCTTCCATGTTCAGTTCTTCTACCTTCTCTTCAAGCCCTGAGATTCTGTCCTCCTTTTTGCTGTCTCTGTTTGTTTGTTTGTTAGTTAGTTTGTTTGTTTGTTTTTTGTAGCCCCAGCTGGCCTGGAACTCACTATGTAGACCAGGCTGGCCTCAATCTCACAGATCCACCTGGCTCTGTACTCCTTTTGATTTATTCTAGTGGTGAGACCTTCCAGTGATCTTTTTATTTGACTTACTGAGCTTTTATTTCCTCTATCATTTCAATTTCTTTTTTCATCAGTATGTGTCTTTATTGAATTCTATTTTTGTATCCATCATTGACTTCCTTACTTCATTTAGTTGTTTTTCTGGGTTCTGTTAAAATTCATTCATGAGTTTGTTCACTTACTCTTTCAGTTCTTTGGAAGAACTGATTAACAAGTGTAAACATAACTCTGTAGATGATTGGGGTGTGCACACTGAAAAAAAAAGAAAATATCATTTGTCTTCCATCACCGAAATAAAAAATTTAATACTCTAAAAATACCTAGGGAAGTCGACCATGGGTCGTGTGTCAGCACCACTGCTGAGCGTGACTTTTGGTACAGTGACTCTGCACAGCCATCTCACATTGTTGAGAATGGTGCATTGGGTATGCACCACAGAGATGCTAGCATGTGTGGGCCCAGTGAAAGAAGCACAGTACACATCTGCTGTAATACTACTGTGATATGAAAAAATTTAAAGCTTTGTGCCTATACCAACAATGATATAGGCAAATAAAAAGTGGTATGCTCAGACTTTAGAATATATAGGAAAGAAAATTAATAATTTACAGCTACACTATCTTCACAAAATAATACTCTGGAAACAAGAAAAATAATACTCTTTGTGTTCATGTGAAAAAAAAGAGATCTTAATTGAAATGCAAAAGTACTTTCTTTCTTTTTTTCTTTTTTTTTTGTCTTTTTTTTTGAGACAGGGTCTCCCAGTAGCCCCAGCTGATCTGGAACTCTACTGTGCAGACCAGGTTGGCCTTGAACTCACAGAGATCCACCTGCCTCTGCCTCCCACATGCTGGGATTAAAGGTGTGTGCCACCATGCCTGGCTTGAGTGAAGTACAAAGCTATATCCTAAAGAAAATATCTCAGCTGTGCCTAGTTGTACAGGTCTAAAATCCTAGTTACTCAGCAGCCGAGACAGGAAAGCTGCAATTTCAAAGTGTGCTTTAGACACGGAGAGAGAAAGCCTATCCTGGACAACATGGTGAGACACTATGTCCAAATTAAAAGTGAAAAGAGTGCTCAGTGGTAGAGCTGCCTAGGCTTATACAGAAAATGAGATATAAGATTTAAGAAGATGAAATTATTTTAATATGGAGAATTCTCAAGTCATGGAAAAGGAGTGCAGCATCAAGGAGGACTCTTTTCAACTTGAGCTCCTCTGGTTCTGCGTGACTCTTTGTTGGCATTTGTTCTGAAGCTATTTGCAGAAAGCTGGTGTTCCTCCTGCTTAACTGATGGGTGAACGGGTAGCTTCAGGTACAAAACTGCAGGCGGAGAGGATAAACGCTTCATTTACTTTATTCTTTAAATGATCAAAATCATTGATGTGCCTAATAGGAGGTGACTATCCACACAGTCTTTTTAGAGGATACAGAGATGGGGAGTATCTTATTTTCCCATCAGTGTACATTTTTTATTGAATTTTTGTGCATTTCACACAATACATTGTAATCATATTTAGGCTCCTTCCCCCTTTTGCACCCCTCATAGTCACCCCCACACACACTGGATTTCATGTATTCTGACATCTGTGTTAAAGCCTATCAAGCCAAGTTTGCGTACCCAGATATCCCTCAGTGCAAGTTTATCTACTGGAGTCTAGTTGGCCTATCTAGAGCCTCTCCCTTAAAGAAGATCAATTCTTTCTTATTCAGCAGTAATCAGCTGCCAGTAGTTCCTCAGCTAAGTTGGAGCCTGATGCCCATTTCCCCAGTTCTGTGCTGAGTTTTTGTTTGATTGAGTTTGTACGGGTCTTGTGCATGCTGTCACCATTGCTGTAAGTTCATATAAGCAAGTTTCCAGAGGCCTGGAAGCCTCTGTTACCTTTTGTTCATGCACCAACCCTGGCTTTTACAGTCTTTCTGACCCCCTTCCACAGTGATCCCTGAGCCCTGTGGGTAAGTTTAAAATAACAGTCCTATCCAGGGATAAGCACTATGAGTCTCTTATTCTCTACACTCTGTCCAGTTGTGACCATCTGTGTGCATCACCCTCTGTTGCACATGGAAGCTTCACTGGTGAGAGTTGAGAGATGTATGACACTTACGGTTAAGCATCTCACAGACACTTATTCTTTGTAACCAGTTGTGGAACTCCATAATAGTCTGTAATAGTCTCCATCTGTTGCAAAAAGAAGCCTCTTTGTTAAGTGGCGAATGTTTTACTTGTCTGTAAATACAATGTGCCTAACAGCAGGTGACTACCCAAACTATTTTTATGAGAAGATGTAGAGGTCAGTAATATCTTTAAAAAAATTTTAACTGAATATTTGTGATTTTCATATACTATAGTTTGATAATATTTAGATTCCCTCGCCCTATCTACATCTCCCCCTTACTGATGCCTGCCCAATTTGATTATATATATATATATATATATATATATATATTTTTGTGTGTGAGTGTGTGTAGGGTGGAGAGATATATAAAATGCCTGTAGAGTTCGATTTGTGTCTCCAAATGTCCCTCAGTGTGGGTCTATCTACTGGAGCCTTGTAAACCTGCCAAGAGACCCATCTTTGTAAGGAACTGTCTCTCCTCCTCCCAGCAGCTATCAGTTGCCAAATGATTCATAGGTTGGAGTGAAATTTTTTTTTACCCACTTTCCCATGTCTATGCTGGGATTTTGTCAGGTTCGAGCCTGGATGGGATTTGTGCATGCTGTCACAATTGCTATGACTTCAGATGAGTAACAGACCAGCTGTCTGGAAAACTGTTTCCTTGTCATTTACTCTCTCAGGCTCTTACAATCTTTCTGCCCCTTCTTCCACAATGATTCCCTGAGCCTTGGGAGGCAGAAGTTTGAAATAAGTGTCCTACTCAAGGATGAGCACTCTGCAGCCTCTTGTTCGCTACACATTGGCCAGTTGTAGGTTTCTGTGTTAATCACCATCTGTTGTACAAGGAAGCTTCTGTGGTGAGAGTTGAGAGATGCATTCATCTTATGTAGAGAGGTTGCATCAAAGATGCAGCATTTCGGGCTAAGTGTCTCACAGACGCTTATTCTCTGCATTTTATCAGTTGTAGAACTCTAATCTCCATATTTTGCAAAAGGAAGTTTCTTTGATGAGTGGTGACAGGTGTACTTGTCTGTAAATATAAGAATGCATATTTGGAATAAAGTAAGAAATTATGTTGATCTAGGAATGTGGCAAAAGCATATTTTTCTCTAGGTCTGTGACCTCTCCTGCCATATGTATTTGGCTATGTTTATAGTACCACTCATAAGGTCCCTCCCATTGAGAGGACCTTAATTCCAATTAGACAGGTGTTGATTACCCCCAAGATAAAAGTGCTCCTACTGCAACAATAGCAATAGTTTGCTGGGCCAGTCACTGTTATTTACTAGGCTTTACAGCTGTTTAGGACCACTGATTGCTTTTCTCCCTTGACAAACTATATAGTATCCTCTGATACCGTGAGAGCTAGTCTTCAGGGAGGAAGCTTCCAGGCCAGTTTCAGCTCCATTGCTCCAAGTCATGTTTCTGAAGTATGTCCTGTCTTCAGCAATACATTCTTACCTTCAAGTACTGGGAGAAAATCAAGGGCTGTGGTAGTAGCCTGTGTTGTTTTGAAAGTCTCTTGGACTACCCTGACTAACAACTCCAAGGGAGATTTCTCCTGTCTGACACTGTTTCTTGTTATATCTCCTTTAGCTATACACATTGTGCTGGATAGCTTTACTGTCAACTTGACACACCTGGGTTGAAGGAGCCTCAATTGGGGAATTTCCTTCATTAGACTGGCCTGTGGCCATGTCCATGGGGCATCTTCTTGATTGTTGAGTGATGTGGGAGGGCCCAGCCCACAGTGGGTGGTGCCGCCCCTGGGAAGGTGGGCCTGTGTTGCTTAAGAAAGCAGGCTGAGTAGGGGCCAGGGAAGCAAGCCAGTAAGCAGTGTTCCTCCATGGCCTGTGCTCCAGCTCCTACCTCTAGGTTCCTGCCCTGAGTTCCTACCTTGGTCTCCCGGATAACTTGTGACCCAGGAAATGTAAGCTAAATAAACCCTTTCCTCCCCAAGTTGCTATTGGTCAGAGTGTTTTGTCATAGCAATGAAGAAACAAACTAGGACACACATGCACTCATATACAGATATTGTATGTGTATTTTTCAGTAGACTGTTGAACTAATACATTTCCTCTGAGTTTCTATACCTCAAGTATTATTTCTCCTCTCTCTCTCCTTCCCTCCCTCCCTCTCCCTCTTTCTAACTCTCCCTCCTCCTCAGTTAAAGTACTCCCATTTCCCCTTAATAATACCTGTCTCCTATTAGCCCCCCTCTCTTGAGCTCCTTCTACTTTACCCCCATGGTTCCTTATATAACTGTCTCTTCTCCCTTCCCAGCCCCCATTTCTCCCATCTCACCATTGGTAACAGGTGTGTCCTACTTCCCCTCTCTCAAGCTGCTGCTTTTCTTTGCCTCCATGGTTCCTTTCCATTTTCCTCACTCCTGTAGTTACATCAGGTTATATACTTACATAAAAGGATTTGGTGCTAACATCTCTAAGAGATCTACAAAACCGTGGAATAAACAAATAATTCCATCATGGTATTTTAGTGTGTATCTGAGCAAAGACAGAAAATAGAAAAAGAAAGATAACTGATTTTCCTCTGCAGGATGGCCCTGTGATACAAATTTCTGTTTTTTAACCCAATTTTCAGAAATATTTGTATTGGTTACTTTTCTGTTGCTGTGATAAAACACCTTGGACGAGGCGACTTATAAGAGGAAGAGTTTATTTTGTTTATGGTTCCAGAGGGGTAAGAGTGCATCATGGTTGGGGGGCGGGGTATGGCAGCACAGGTGACTGGAGCAGAAAGCCAACCACTCACATCTCCAAGCAGGCACAGGGCCGGGAGACTGGAAATGGCAAAGCTTAAAGGCTCTCAAAGCGCCCCGCCCCAGTACCGTGCTCCCTTAGCAAGGCTGCACCTCCTAAGACCTCCCCCAAAACACCACCAAGTGAGGACAGAATGCCCAAGTACTTGGAGCCTATGGGGACATTCTCATTCAAACTACAGTAACTAAATTCAGAAATTTGGTAAAACAAGGAAGAAACATGTTAAGAAATGTTTAAGAAGCTAGTCAATGACTCACATTCTTAGATACTTCCTGTTGCTAATAACAAGACCTAATTATTGTGTAGAAAATATACTGGAATTGTGCTAGAAGTTTTCCTATTTACTCTTGTCAGTTTCTTTGTTGAACTAAATGGGTTATACCTGAAGACACAAAATCTTTATATTTGGTTTATAACAAATAGTATTGTTTATCTCCTCATTAAATTTTAAAATCCAAGAGAAATTTTCTATTTTTCTCGCTCAGTAAGTATCAGATAATGATGACGTCCTTAGCCTTTCAGATACTATTACCAGCTTATTTTGGAGACTGCCTATACTTATGGCATGGCACCTATTATTAGTTTCCTGGAGGGAGATAGAAATACACTTGTGTTGATGTTGATGGAGTCTATGAAATAGTGTCTGACCTGCAGCTAGTTTAATTTCTTCTTTCTTGTCTTGTACTGCAGTTTGCTTCAGAACAGTGATAGATGTGGCCAGGCTTGGTGACTCACACCGTTAATTCTAGTACTCCGGAAACAGAGACAGGCAGATCTTTGTGAGATACAGGCCAGCCTGGTCTACATGGGGAGTTCCAAGATAGCTGGCGCTACAGGGAGACTGTTTCAAAAAAGCCAAAACAACAACAACAAAAGTATGATAACATGTCTACATGTGAGCTTAAATGAACAATATGTAATTATAACTTTTATTTTTTCAAGCCAATTTCTACAGAAATTTTGGAGTATTCATCTGAGAGTGACAAAGAAGATGACCCGGAGAATGTCCTGTTCATTGATGCAGATTCCCCTCACAAATACTCTGTGGATTTTGAATCAGACACAAGACAGATTATGCATAGACTGATTGACTCAAAGGCAAAATCAACAGAGCCCAGCTTGAATTCACCCCAGAAAGAGACAGCCAAGTTTCCCAAGACTCTAGAAAATTCAGCAACGAAAAAGAAGCTTTTAAGGTTAAATCATATTTTAAATATTTTTTTTCTTCAGTTTTTCTGTTTCTTCAAAAACTCAGGCAAGGCGTGGTGGCACACACCTTTAATCCCAGCATTCAAAGGAAGCAGAGGCAGGCGGATCTTTGTGAGTTCAAGGCCAGCCTGGTCTACATAGTAAGTTCAGGTCAGCTGGGACTACAGGGAGACCCTGTCTCAAAAAGACAAAAAAAAAACAAAAAACAAAAAAAAACTTGTTTAATCGAGAAAGAAAATGAACAAAATAGAATTGTAATTTTGGTAAGTTATTACTGAAGCCTGTTCTGGAGCTGATTTAAGAAATTGTTCATTCAGGTGGAGCATTATTGACTTGCATGACTACCTTCTTAGTAGAAATTTGTTGTTTAGCTTATCAAGTTACATTGTGGATCAGTGTTTTAGGTGCTGCCTCAGTCAGTAGAGACAAGAGAATCACAGTTGCTTCATCAAGTAACTTCTTTTTAAAATATTTTTTATTTATTATTTTTATTTTATGTGTATTGCCTGCATGTAGATAAATGCACCCCTGTTGTGCAATGCCCGTGGAGGACAGAAGAGGCTGTTGGATCCCCTGGAACTGGAGTTATGGATAGCTGTTAGCTGCCGTGTGGGTGCTGGGATTCGAACCTGGGTCCTCTGTAAGAACAGTCAGTGTTCTTAACCACAGAGCCATCTCTCCAGCCCCCATCAAGTAACTTTTAAGAGAAAAATAGAAGTAGATATGTATCCTATCAGCTTACTGGTGTGAGATGAGTGTGGCATGAGAGATTAGTCAGATCGGCACATGCAAATAGAAATATGAGAAAGCCAAGAACAAGGGACCAGAAACTGTTGGTGTGACTGTGGAGAGGCACAGTAGGAATCATTGTCATTAGTATGTCAGTCAGAGGCTGATGTCGGGAGCCAAGCAGAATGTGTGAAGTACCTTGTAGGACTTGTCCCAGCCCCATATCATACTAGGTATATATCGTTGTTTGTTTTAAATAGGAAAAAAATAATGCCCCACTCCCCACCAAAGCAAAATAGTGAAAGTGAGAAAGAACTTGTATCAAGCAGAAGTAGTAGAGCGATCTTAGAGAAAGGAGTCCCTGTAGAAAGAGAACATAGTCTTGAAGAGGTGAATCCATTGATGTTGTTTCCACATCAAAGTAGGTCATTCTGTGTGCACTGAGAGCTACTGGCTAAAGGAGTGTGTGATGCATAGTTTGGAACCAGTGCTAGTACTCCTGCTCTGGGTAGAGAGAGTTTGCTGCTTTTGTTCTGAAAGGAATCCAGCCTCTAGAGTAGTTGCAAGAATAGTGTTTGTTGAGTCCATGGTAGTATGATTGTATCATGCTGAGAAAGTTTATGCCTGTTCCCAGTGTTTTGTTTTTATAAAATAAGGTCCAGGATGAGTATCCATTCTAGAAAACCCTCATTCCAGTGTATGAGAGCTTGTCCCAAGATGTCATGAAACCAAAAAAGAGATTACAAGATTATACAGAATGCAATTAATTGGTGACTTACTGGCAGAAGTTTGGATTTGGGGAAAGCAGGAAGTCTAGTGGATCCCTGTGATTTGAGTCAGAGGAAGACGGTTTATTAAATGGTCATGACAAAAGTAACCTCATCCAGACCAGAATGAATCTGGTTTATCTCAAGCTTATATCAAACATATCAAGCACATCTTAGTGCTGATGGGTCCAGTCATAAAGCTGTATATACACTTTGACAGTTTTGTTTATTTATAGTGGGAAATTTTACAGGGGAAACCCACCAGAGCTACTCAGGTGTAGTCGTGACTGTTATGATTCAAGATAATCACAGTTATGCCAATTTGAATCCATCAGTGCCCCAAATGAAGGTGTGGCCTTAGAAGAGAATGGTAATTGGATGTGGTAGTACAAACATAGGATTGTTGAGTTCAAGAGAAGCCAAGGTTACATGGGAGTATGAAGCCAGCCACGTACAGTTAGACTCCAAAAAGCCAAGAACTAGGACTATAACTCAGGTGGAATATTTGCCTAGCATGTGCAAAGCCCTGGGTTCAGTCCTGTGTGGGAAGGAAGGAGAAAGGAAGGAACGCCGGAATGAAGGAGGAAGAAAGGGAGGAAAGAAAAGGAGGAAGGAAAGGTAGGGAGGGAGAGATTGAGATAAAAATGACTTTACTGTTAAAGGTGATACAGTACAGTTCCAGAACACCATGTCCCCAACCCTCCTGAGGGCCTTCTGTGTGCCAAGTATGCTTTCCTATGCAGGAGACCCAACAGTAGGCAAAACCCTTGCCTGTTATGGGGAGAGAATGTCAGCCAGGAAGTAAAGTAGCTGTAACGTTAGGAATGAAGCATTATGGGAAAACAGGCATCATTTCACTTTTAGTTTTTAAATTTATTTATATTATTTATTTTATGTATATGAGTGTTTTGCTTGCATGTATGTTAGTGTACTCCTGTCATGCAGTGCCCCCGGAGGTCAGAAGAGGGCATTGGATCCCCCTAGAACTAGAGTTAGGGACAATGGTCAACCTTCATGTGGGTACTGGGAACCAAACCTGGATTCTCTAGAAGAGCAGCCAGTGCTCTTAACTGCTGTCCCATCTCTCCAGGGCTGTTTCAATTTAAACAAAACCCCTGCAGATGTTATGTATTGAGTAGCTGCCCAAAAAAGGGGAGCTGCCATTTCCTGAGGTGAGACAGGAGGAATGTACAGGGAATGCAGTGATGTTTGTCTTGGGTGCTCTCGTAAATCGTGAGGTTTCTTGACCATTTGAAGATGGTCATTGAATATCTGAGGAGGAGTCTGAGTCTGGGCTTCGCAGGCAAGCCTACTGTTAGGGTGGTGAATTTGTCAGTGCCTGTGCCCTGGTGGTTTTAGATCATGAGCTTTGTCAAAATAAGTTACCAGGAGAGGGAAGCGTCCATTTTCTTAATGTGTGTAATGCCTGCTAAGTGGACCAAGCTCGAGGGGTTGGACCTACACTCAAAAGTGTTTGGAGAACACAAACTAGACTTGACAGAGCTTAAAAAATAGAAAACATGAAGTGATAGGGGGAGGGCAGGGAAGTAAGGGGTGAATCTGAGAGGAGATGGGGATGGGAGTCTGAATATGATCAAAATATACGAAATTTTCAAAAAATCAATAAAGATGTGCTCTTGTAAAACTGGGTTAGTTCATAGGCGGTCCAGGATGCAGGAGCTTCATGGAGGTTGTGCTGTGGAAAAGGGCTGATGAGGGAGGAGCCAAAGTGAGAACGCCATTGTGCCTAAGGGAAAGGTATCTTCCTGAAGAAAGGGTCCCTGACTGCAGTGCAAGTCTTGGGCCGACATCTGTGTTTCACTGTGGAAGGTGGAGGTGTGGCGCTGCCTCAGAGAGGTGGTCAGTCAAATGGATCGCTGCAGATTTCAGAGAGGATAGAAAGCAGGAAGCCATAAATACATGGCTTGGGCTTTGCAACACTGTTGCTCTAAGGAGTTGTAATCGGCTAAGGGACTGTGGAGTCCTCAGTCCTAAGGCTCAGATATCATTGTGGAAGAGGGGGCAGAGAGATTATGAGCGGGTAGGCAAATACAAGGGAACGATGTTGTCTAGGCACCACAGGGAATTTCCACATATGAACTAACAGCACTTGTGACTACCTGCATAAGACCTGTGCAAGCCAAAACCAGACAGAAACCCAGCATGTAAAGGGGAGGTGAGTAAGAGGTCCCAGGGCTAGCTGAGGCTCTGTTAGTAACTGACAGCTGCTGGAAGAGGGAGAGTTAGTTCTCTTTAAGGGTGTGACTCCTGGTAGGGTGACTGGACTCCAAGGGATGAACCCACACCCAAGAGCTTTGGAGAAGCAGAAGTTAGACTCTATAAACCTTATGAAAGGAAAATAGTAGGGGCCAGAGAGATGGCCCAGCAGTTAAGAGCACTGGCTGTTCTTGCAGAGGACCTGGGTTTGATTCCCAGTACCCATATGGAGGCTAACAACTGTAATTCCAGTTCCAGGGGATCTGATACCCTCTTCTGACCTCTGTGGGCATTATACAACATGGGTGTACTTACATACATGCAGGCATTGCACTCATACACATAAAGTAAAAATAAAAATTTAAAAAGGAAAATAATAGAGGACGTGCAGTTCAGGAGGTGGACAGGAAAGGTGGTCTGAATATAATTAAAATACATTGTATGAAATTCTCCAAGAACAAATTTTCAAAAAGATGAGAAAACCTTCACCTTGTTTGTATCTTGATGGAAAAAGTATTGGAAGGAAGGAGAAACTGCTAAGTCAGGATAGAAGAGGACAGCCACTGACATTTTCCCTGATGCAGTGAAGAAGGGAGGCCACAGCAGGGATGGCCTGTTCACTAGTTCAGACTCTCCAGTGAGGGGCATGAGAAGTGTAGAGTCTAGGAGGCTGCAAGGATGTATCTGGAGAGGAACAAGGTGGTCCATTTGTGGACAGTGATAGGGAGGCATGCATGCCTGTACACGTGAGTATGTGTGGCTTGAGAACCAGTTCTTTCCAGTTACCTCTGTATTATTGAGTTAACTTCTTTAATCAGATTATAGAGAGCATGAAGAGGGAGAGCTGAAAGTGAGGGGGGCATTGTATGACTCATTACACTGTTGAGTGGGCTGGGAAGTACTCTGGACTTGTCTGACAGCATGCGGTCTTACTAGGAATGGTGGGCATGAACTGAGCTTGAAACTAACTGGCCAGTGTAGAGTCCTGGGGCTTCAACAACACAGCATGGGCTGTTGTGAACTGGGGCTTGTCCAGGGATCTATCAGAAGGAATTGACAGAAGTTCCGAAAGAAGAGCCATTATGTTGGCCCATGAAATTTAAACAGTAAGGGAGGAGTCAGCGTGTTCCAGGAATCAGGGTGGGCAGAATGCAGCGATGTAGGTTGGACCAACAGATTGTGGATGGAAAGAGGTTGGTCATACACTTTTGGAGTCGAGCGCCTAGATAATTCCAGCAGCTGAGACTCTGAACTCACTTTCCATTTACCAGTTTGCCTGTTTGGAGACCCCAGTCCCTGGCAGAACACAGCATTCTTCTGTTCCTAGCACTGTGATAAGTACAGGCAGTAAACATAGAGCACGTTTACAGAGTGAACAGATTAAGGAAATATTGAAAGGGAATCAAACTACTATTTCATTGTCAGCATCCAAGAGTATAAGACTCTTACTTAGGAAGCAACACTAGTCTACTTTTCTAAGAATCAAAAATGCAGGCTCTAAGAAAAGTCAGAATTGGGAATGAAAAAAGACTGTAGTACCAAAATATTCTGGAATTTGGCGTGTGTTGTGTGTTCCTGCTCTTGGGGGGGGGTGTAAAATATAAACGTTCAGCTGTTTTGAAGCTTTCTTGTTAAACTTAGTATAATTCATTAAACAGAGGCGGGCTTGCTGAAAGACTAAATGGACTGCAGAATCGAGAGAGATCTGCTGTTTCTTTGTGGAGACATCAATGTGCTCCTTACCAGAAGACACTTTTAGGTAAGATTTGCATAGACTTCTAAGATGGTGGATACAAAACATTCCAGGTAACAGGTTCCTTCTGCATTAAAGTATATGTGGGTGATTTTCATGAATTTAAAAAAAATTCTCCAGTATAATTAAAAAGTATTTTGGGGGTGTGCTTGGGAGATGCTCAGTCCATACAGTACTTGTTGGATATGCGTGGGGATCTAAGTTCCGTTCCTCACACCTGTGTGAAAAGCTGGGCGTCGCAACAAACACGTGATGGAACACTAGCGAGGTAGATGGGATCAGTGCAGCCAAAGGCACTCCATGCTCAGTGAGAAACTGTCTCAAGAAAGGTAGAGGACAGCTGTCAACCTCCAGCTGACACACACCCCACAGAAAAACAATGTGAGACGTCAGCTGTTACAGCATTTCAAAAGCCATGCATTCTACTTCCGTTTCATTGTACAGTATCTACAAGGAAATTTTAATATCCTAATTAGAAAACATAAAAATGCCTTCAATATAGAAAAGACTATCTGATATTAAAGACAGTAGTCTATATGGATGCCTATTAAAAAACTAAACTTCAGTAGATCACCAGTCTAGGCAGCTGTTTCAGCAAATCCTGTGTACACCAGTCTAAAATATTTAATCCAAACGGAATCATTATTCTTTGGTAGAAGTCTAGGTCACTCAAGGTACACTTGAAAAAGTTGAGACACTTTTCACTGTGAACATCCTGAACATCTTTACATATCAGAAATACTTCCTACTTACTAACCATTTATAGGGTTTTTTTTATTCCTTCATGCAGATTGCTTCTATCAGTAACCTTTTTTATTTTATGAGGGTAGAAAAATAAGCTAAATACATTTTTCATTCCCTGTCCTTTATAAAAAGTGGGTTAAGAAATTCATATCACAAAAATTAGTGTCAAGGCTATCAAGATGATTTTGCCTTATATGGTTTCCCACATTGTGCTCAGAAAGTAAGTCCAAAGACCACAGATTAATAATAATCTACGTGGTGTGGCCAGTGAGGTGGTTCTGCAGGTAAAGGTGCTTGCTGCCAAGCCTGACAGCTTGACTTTGATCCCCAGAGCCCACAAGGTGGAAGGAGAGAACCAATTCCCAAAGGTTGGCCTGTCATTTCCACATGCTTGTTAAGGTGCACATGTATGTCCCACCCCCCACCACACGCTTGCTAAGGTGTACATGTGTGCCCCCTCCACCACACACTTGCTATGATGCACATGTGTGCCCTGCCCCCCCCACGCTATGGTGTACATGGGTACCCCCCCAGCACAAAATAAATAAAATGAAAAAAAGATTGTATGATGGATTTTAGTGGGCTATAATCCTTGATCTATACAGCAACATTGGTGCTAAAATACAAATAGAAATCTTCAGTGAGAATTTGATTCATCTCAGATAATAAACATAATAAATATAACAAAGGAAAATGTTCATATATACATTATTGATGGGTTTGTATATATCATCAGATTGATACATATATGCTAAATATCTTTTCCTATTAAAACATGCTGACTCAATCTCAGCTGTTTTCAAGTTTATTCTTTGTGGCGTGGGAGTCTCTTGGACCACTCTGACTAACCACTCATAGGGAAGTCTCTCCTGTCTGCACTGTGTTCCTTGCCATAGAGTCCCAGGTATACATATGCACTGATGTTCAGACTCCATATGTGTATTTCTCAGGGGGTTCTCGAGCCAACACATTTCCCTCCAGCTTCCCACACCACCCAGCCTCCCTCCTCAGTCCAAGCACCCCCATTTTCCCACCCCCCTACAGCACCTGCAGCCCACCATTTCCACTCTTCTGAGTTTCCTCCCGCCCACCCCCATGGTCCCCTGCATGTCCCTCCCTTCTCCCCTCCCAGTGAGATACCCCCAGTTTCCTCACCTCCTCCGTGGAAACACCTGTTCCCTACTATCCCCTTCTTTCAAGCTCTTTCTTTCCCTTTACCTCCCTGTTTTCTTTCCATTTTCCTAACTCCAACTGTTACATCAGGATATATACTCACATATAAGGGATTGGTGCTACCATACATAAATGAGTGAGAACGTACATCTCTTGCTTTTCTGAGTCTGTGTTACTTCACTTAGTACAACAGTCTCTAGTTCCATCCTGCAAGTTTCATTTTTTCTTACAGCTCAGTAGAGCTCCTTGGTGTAAATGTAGAACATTTTCATTATCCATTTGTCAGTTGAGGGTCATTTAGGTTGTTTCTGTTTCTTATTGTGAAGAGAGCAGCAACAAATATGAATGTACAGGTATCTCTGCAGTAGGATGAATCCTTTGGTTATATGCCAGGAAGTGGTATAACTGGATCATATGGTAGGTTCACTTTTGGGTGTTCAAGAGTTCTCCACAGAGCTTTCCACAGTGGTTGCTCGAGTTGCATTCCCACTATCAGTGGATGGATGTTCCCCTATTCTCACATCTTCACCAGCATTTGGTGTCTTTGGTTCTCTTGATCTTAGCCAGTCTGACTGGAGTAGGATGGAATATTAAAATGGTTTTTCTCTGCATTTCTCTAATTAGTAAGGATGTTGAGACATTCTTCACAGAACTAGAAAAAAAAAATCCTAAAATTCATATGAAATCACAAAGGCCCCCAGATATCCAAAGCAAACTTGGGCAAAAAGAGCAATACTGAGGAGAATCATCATATTAGTTCTCAGATTATATTACAGAGCTATAGTCATAAAAACAGTGTGGTACTGGCATAAAAGGAGACACATAGATCAATGGAACACAGTAGAGGACCCAAACTTGAGTTCATGTAAGTAAGGTGCCAAGAACACACACTGGAGGAAAGACAGCATCTTAAACAAATGATGCTGGCAAAACTGGATCTCCACCTGTAGAAGAATGACATTAGCCCTTATCTTTCTCTCTGCACAAAAGTCAACTCCAAGTGAATCAAAGACCTCAGTATAACACCCGAAACATTGAAGAAAACATTGGTAGTACTCTACAAGATATAAGCATGGGAAAGAACTTTCTAAATCAGACACCAGCTGCTCAGGCATTAAGGTCAACAGTCAACAAGCTACAAGGACTTCATTAAGCTACAAAGCTTCTGTACAAAAAAAGAAACAACCAAGGAAGGGAAGAGGAAACACACTGAGTGGGAGAAAATCATCACCTCTTACAGATCTGAGAGGCTCAATATCCAGAATATACAAAGAACTCAAAAAATGAAGAAGAAAATAAATGAATCAATAAAAAGATGGGCTATAGACCTGAACAGAGTTCTCAAATGAAGAAATAAAAATGGCTAAACCACACCTTAAGTGCATACACCTGCATACAGGACACAAAAACCACACACACACACACACACACACACACACACACACACACACAGAGAGAGAGAGAGAGAGAGAGAGAGAGAGAGAGAGAGAGAGAACACAATTCATTTAGAACACCCATGAAACCATTTTCCAAAGACAAAATTTTCTTATTTGTCATTATGATTATTTTTTTTATGATGATGTAACTGAAGATCTGCTCTCTTAGCAAAAACTTAAGTATATAGAGCAGCGTGGCGGATTATAGGCACTACACCATCTGTTTGCTCACCAGGGCGTCTTTATCTTGTATTAGCAAAGTTTGCACCCTTTGCAGCCATGTGCTCATTTACCTCAACTGCTGGAGCCATCGCTCCAGCCCTTTCTTTTACCACTTACACCTCCCATCTCACCCTCTGCTTATAAGTCTGGTTACTTCATCCAAGAAAAGAATCTGAAGCTTAGAAGGGAAGCTGTAATGATCTCTGTTACAGATGGCATGCTCTTAGGTGTCTAGAAAACTCCAAAGACTACCAATAAATAAATAAATAAATAAATAAATAAATAAATAAATAAATAAATTTTCTTTTACCACTTACACCTCCCATCTCACCCTCTGCTTATAAGTCTGGTTACTTCATCCAAGAAAAGAATCTGAAGCTTAGAAGGGAAGCTGTAATGATCTCTGTTACAGATGGCATGCTCTTAGGTGTCTAGAAAACTCCAAAGACTACCAATAAATAAATAAATAAATAAATAAATAAATAAATAAATAAATAAATAAATAAATAAATCTCATGAGTTTAAATTCCAAAGACATTTAATACCTCCATAATGAAAATTTTAAATCTTTAAAGAAAGAAATTGAGGAGGACATCAGAAAATGGAAGGACCTCCCATGCTCATGGATTGGAAGAATTAATATTGTGAAAATGATCATCATACCAAAAGCCAATTATAGATTCAATGCAATGTCAATCAAAATCCCCATGACATTTTTCACAGAATTGGAAAATATCATCCTAACATTCATTTGGAAGCACCAAAGACCTCAGATAGCCAACCCCCCACTAGAGCCCTTTTACTCTGTCTTCCCTGCCACTGTTTGCTATGTTGTTGGCACCCCCAGCCATTCCCCAGTAGTCTATCCAGTGAATCTAATCAGCCTATCTAGAGGTCTTTGTTTTAGGAAGGTCAGCTGTTCCTCATCTAGTAGAATCAGTTGGCAATATTCCTTTAGATAAGATTGGGGTCTGCTGTTCATTTTCCCAGTTTTATGCTGGGTTACTATCTGGGAGTCTCTTGGGCCACCCTGGCCAACAACTCAAAAGAAGGTATCTCCAATCTGGCATTGTTTTTTGTTATGTAGCCTTTAGCTAAACATATGGACTCTTAAAAAATCATATTGGCCCCTTTAATCTTTGGTTATACTTTCTTTTTTGGGTGTTTAAGTCCATACAGTTGGCCCAGATAGACCAATTTATTTTTACTCGTAGGACTGCTTGAGGATCTGTTATAAATAAATAAAATAAAACTCATGAGTTTAAATTTTTATGAGCATAAGTCAGTAAATTGAAGGACTTAATAAAATGTTTGAAAACAGCCTGGAGAGATGGCTCAGTTAAAAACATTTGCTGTTCTTCCAGAGGTCCCGGGTTCAGTTCCCAGCACCCACATGGCAACTAACAACTGTTCATAACTCCAGTTCCAGGAGATCCAACACCTTCTGGCCTCCACAGGGCTTTGCACTCACATGATGCACTTACATACATGCAGACAAAGCACACGTAAAACAAATATTTTTAAAAATCTCTTGAGAACTATGACTTTCTTTAGGCTTCATATTGGTTTTTAAAGAAATTGTTCCAACAGATGAGACTTTCTTCCAAAGCCTAGGGATCTCTCAGATCTTCTCTAGTTTGCAGACACCTCCTGCATACTTGATGTGGAGGCCTGGTATTTAGCCAGTTGTCTTCAGACTTTAGTGACTGTGACCCAAATTAAGACATACATCTTACATCATGTCTAATACATACATGACAAACATACACAGACACCACACAAACACACCCACCCACACACACACACACACACACACACACACACAACACAAACTGAAACATTTCACAAAACAACACTATGATGGAGTCCAATGTATTCTCTTTTGTGGGGAGTTAGGATTTAGATTTTGCTTTGGATATTTATTTGTGGGAGAGGATAATATACTTCTACTGAAGACAAACATTTTAAAGTCTTGAGATGTTTTTATTTATTTATTTTTTTTCTCCCTGGCCCCTTACAGTTCTTTTTTTCCCCTTTCTTTTTATTATTATTATTTTTTAACTTTGAGATAAATCTTTGTCATTGTAAATAATGGTTTATTGTTCCTACATTTAAATGATTAGCATTTTGTTGAAAATTTATGAGTCATTTTATCTTTAGTGTCCTTGTGAGTGATATCTTTGTCTGGTTTGTGTATCAGGGTTCAACTGGCATCGCAGGATGAGGTAACAAGTTTTCTCTCCTGCTTTTTGAAAAGTTTGTAAAGAATTTATCTTAATTGCTTGGCATAGCTCTCAAATTTGGTTCTAGATTTTCTTAATGAGCTATTGGGAAGTGGTGGAATCTTTGGAGTTGTAGAATCTAGTTAAAGAAGCAAGTCGGTGCATGCATCTCTAATCTGTATGTATCTGATTATTACTAGTCATCATCGGTTGCACTTGGATCCTTGGCGCCTGTGTATGTCATCGGGTAGATTTCAATGGTAATGTTTATCACCTCTACTAATTAGCATGATGTAAATTTCCATGCTTCCTCCTCAAATATAATACATTTTTAAAATGTGTTGATTTTTTGGTGTGTGTGTATATCACACAGAACATCCAAACTATCTCATTCAACTATACACTTCCCAGATAGCACCCTCCCATACCCTCCCTCCCCCTACTAAAGCCCTTATACTCTGATATCCCTGCTACTGTCTGCTGTGTTCTCAGCAACCCCGGCCATTCCCCATTACTTACCCTTCTAGAGGTTTGCCCTTCTGGTGAATCTAGTCAGCCTATCTAGAGGTCTTTCTTTTAGGAGGGTCAGCTGTTCCTCACCTAGCGGTATTCAGTTGTCAATATCCTTTGGAAACAGGGAGGTAAAAGAAAAGAAATAACCTGAAAGAGAAAAACAGTAGGAAACAGGCCTTAATAAGGGAGCTAGGGATAAAAATTGGGTTAGTCTAAGGGAGGGGTGAGGGAAGTGTATACAAGGAACCTAGGGCATGAAGGGAAGGAAGGAGCTTTTTATTTTTATTTATTTATTTATTTATTTATTTATTTATTTATTTATT
>NW_008348078.1:1110059-1115782 GCF_000622305.1 Nannospalax galili
ATAAGCCCCAAGATTTCCCAGGGAGTGGATTGAGTAGCTGGGTTGTACTGGATGCAAAGGATCAGGGAGAGGCAAGGTAAGCCTCGGAGCCCCAGAAAGAGCCTTTCAGCCCCAGAAAGAGGCTGGCGGGTGTTGCAGGACCAGGGAAGCAGAGAGAGGTGAGGGCTGGGCCGGGTCCAGAGGCAGTACACCTGGGGCCCAAGGAAGGCACCAAGCCGGTCAGGGTGGAAAGGGTCTGGAAGCAGCACTGGCTCCCCAGATATCTGGGGCCCCAAGACTAGGAATGGCACAGGGCCCAAGTTTGGAGTAGGGAACAGCGGGGGAGATGGAAGGGTGAGCGCGGCTGGGGGATTCAAGGCGCCGAGGGCTGCGCGGTAGACTTACCCCAAGAGAGGCCTGAGGGCAAAAGAGAGGGCCAGGAGAATTAGCCAGTGGTGCAGGTCCGGGAAGCAGGGAGAGGTGAAGGCGGGGTCAGGTCCCTGCGGAAGCAGTGCTCCTGGAGACCAAGGAAGGCACCAAGCTGGCCTGGGCGAAAAGGATCAGGAAGCAGCACCGGTTCCCCAGGTGTCTAGGGACCCAAGACCAGGAATCGCGCAGGGCCTAAACCAGGAGCAGAGAACAGCGGGGGAGATGGAAGGGCGAATGAGGCCGGGGGAGTTAATGCGCTGAGGGCTCCGCGATGGACCCAGCCCGAGAGGCTTGAGGATAGGGGCGCTTTTTATTTTTTTTAATGCTCATTTCCCCATGAATTCATAAAGAATAAACCAGCTAGTCAAGGTCTTTCAGTTGATTCTCAAACGTGCTTCTGTGCTCAGTGTAAACTGCGCTTCAGCTGAGCTCTGCTGCCCTTTTTCTTGGCTTTCTTCTCTTTCTGATCATTTTCCTTCAGGATTTTCAGAAAACTGTCTTAATATGCACAAAACATGCATTACTCTTAGCAAGAACCTTGAAGGTAACTGTTTTGTTTACGCTGTGTAGCACTGTAAGCTTTTCAGATTTTGCCATTGTAACATTTTTTGGTATTTATTTGTGAAAAGTACCAGTCCTCTTGGTGTCTACATCATCTTGCCTGTACAGTCACATGAGTGTGACCGAAAGAACAACTCCATGTTTTCTAAGAGATCTAGAGAACATTTATTATTAGTGCACCCTTCCTCTTTGCCTTTGCGGTCATCATTTTGATGGATTGCTGGAAGGCAGCTGGTCCAGCCCAAGAGTGATTCTCTCTTGTTTTTGGCATGATCCTGATCTTAAAAAATTGATTTTGGACCCTCTTTGGTAAGTCACAGCATGCAATCCAGGAAGATATCACTAAAGTAGGTGATTTGAATCCCTCATTTTCTTAACAAGTTATTTGATACTAAATATACTCTACATATCTAGGAAAGCTCCCTGTAGTCTGAAATGATGTGGTTTTGGTGTTGTGTTTCATGAGGTTTTCCCATCTGGAGTGAAGGAAGGGGTCCACAGGTACAGTCACCTGTTCTCAACCTGTTCCTTGTCTCTCCTTGGAGAGCGCTCCGTCCTTGTGCTCTCAGCTGTCACACAGTCCTGTGAAAGACTTCTCAATTCTTTTTAAAATATTTTATTTATTTATTATTTTATTTTATGTGTATAAATGTATTGTCTGCATGTATGTAACTGCACCCATGTCGTGCAGTGCCCAAGGAGGTCAGAAGAGGGCGTCAAATCCCCTGGAATTTGAGTTACAGAAGGTTGTTAGCTGCCATGTGGGTGCTGGGATCCAAATCCAGGTTCTCTCCAAGAGCTCAACTGCTGAGCCATCTCTCCAGCCCTGACTTTTCAGTTCTTATCTTTCTCCCATTAAATTCCAAACCATCTCTCAAAAAGGTCTTCTCTCATTCACTTTATTGTAGTAGCATAATATAGTGTGAAAATGTGAAATGTGAAGTGTCTAAGAAATATGACCTGATATAGATGATCTAAGAATACTTTTCCCTTATAAAATTTGAGTCAGTCCATTATTATACTTGTAGCTTTGTTTATTTGCATTTTTTATCAAGAACTATGATAGTAAATTTTATTTACAAGCCATTTGAGCCAGCCATATGTAAAAATTGCCATGTGTTACTCAAGAAAGCCTTAACACACTGTCTTAAGCAAAGAAAAGTATTAAAAAATACTCATAAGTAAAAGCTATAGAGAAATCTCTTCTTGCATATTCGTTATGAAAGGATTGACAATCTTCATGTGATATTTCATAGCTTCATGTTCAATAAAAAGGACTTTTCTATTTTACCAGATATACCTGAAATTTTTATTTTTACTCTCCTAACTGAGATAGACCTTGTTTGAACAAACCTAATTGCACTGGCAAGGGAGGAGCACATTCAGCCTACCTACTAACCAGATATGCGACTCATCTTTGTTGTCTTTGATGTGCACAGAAAAGTTTGAAGCAACTATTTTGACACTACAGTACCTCATTTTAATCTTTTAGTGCTCTCCTGTTCACGTGCTTGCTTACCCTTTCAATGTGAAGGACCTTTAACTGAAATGACAACAACCCCCCCCCCAATTATCTGTCTATCTCTAGTGTCTTTGTTCTTTGTGTCACTCATGATTTTGAGTGTATTTTGGAGTTCTATACATTATTAAAAATATTTTGTTCTTCTTGAATTTGAAAAACATGGCCCAGTCACTTCATTCCAAAACTTATCTCTAGAAGTAATTACAGAAGAGAATGGTCAGCTTGGATTGCTTTGTGATTGAATATGAACATTTCCATTATTGGATTTCAGGGAAGCTGCCTTTGATTCTGTCATGGAGAACTACTTTGTATTGATGGCTTGGGTAGGATAAAGGGCTGCTGATAGAGGAGGGTTGGAATCAGGGGCAGCGTAAGCTGGTGACAGATGTACTGGTGCTGCAGGAGTCTGCAAACATAGGCTGAAGTACTGGAGTTCCATTATACACCACAGTGATCTTCCCTGAGCACTTGTTGTTTCTCCCTCAGATTCCTAAGAGCTGGATGCTGATTCTTTCAGGGCTCGTAGAGCTCTTTTAGCCTCTGCTTTTGTTTGGGGGTTTGGAAGCAGTTAGTCTAGTTGACTTAATTGTCTTGCTTAAGTGTTAATTGACTTACTTTGATGATGCAACTTAATGGAAGAAGAGGAAGAGGCAAGACTGCTACCTGTGTCTGCTTCCCTAGTGCAGGCACTCTAGTGAGGGAAGAGGCTGGGCTGCCACTGGCCTCCTCATCCTCTGTGCAGCCAACTTTGAATGCTGACAGGTTACTGAATGAAATTTTTTTTCTCCTCTGCCAATTTTCTCTTAATACTGTCGTTGGGGAATAACTGAATACTCTTAATTGAGCTTTCTGTCCCTAGTAAGGTATCCTTCCTGAGTTTAGTTAATTTTAAAATAGGCATTTCAAAATAGGACCAAAACTTCAGCAAACTTTAAATTTTTGTCCTCTTTCTTTCTTTACCATTATCCCCACTTTCAATTTGCCTGTATAAATTTACTATCCTTTATGCTGAGGGCTGAGGAATTAACTCATTTAGTATGTCATTTCTCAGAATACAACTATCACTTCTATATATGTATAACAACCAGGTCAGAGAAAGATTTATGAAGTAGATACAGTTCCTTCTGTTTTCAATATCAAGAACTATAGTTCATTGGGAGGCAGAGGCAGGCAGATCTCTTTGAGATTGAGGCTAGCCTTGTCTACATAGTTAGTTCCAGGCCAGCTGGGGCTATAAGGAGACCCTGTCTCAAAAAACAAATAACAGCCGGGCATGGTGGTGCACGCCTTTAATCCCAGCACCCCCCCCCGAGAGGCAGAGCAGGTGGATCTCTATGAGTTCAAGGCCAGCCTGGTCTACATAGTGAGTTCCAGGCCAGCTGGGGCTACAGGGAGACCCTGTCTCAAAAAGCCAAAAAAAATCCCCCAAAACAAAAAAAAAAAAACAAAAAGAAAACCCCAAATAATGACAAAACAGCTCTAGTTCATGAAACAGATAAAATTCAATGGCAGGTATAATAAAATACTTATGTTATTGCTATTAAGAATGTCCCCAAGTTCATGGCCTGGAACACTAATTGCCAGTGTAACAGTGTTAAGAGGAAGACATAATAAAAGGGCACCATGAAGGCAGTGCCTCATGAATGTATTAAAGCTGTTAATACAGGAGTAGGTTAGTTACTACCACAGCATGTTGTTATAAAAGCCTTTTTCTGTGTATGACATAGCCAAAAGGCCTTACTAGACATTGGGACTGAGCCTGGGCTTTCTAGCCTCCAGACCACAAATTCTCTTAATAAATTTCTTTGGAAATCTATTGTAGTGAGAGAAAATGCTATGACACTTAACTAATTCAGGTTCAGTAAGTTTAGTGTCTAGCGATAGCGAGCAGCAGAAGGTCCTGTCAAGGCAGGCTGTCTAGGGCAGTTTCCATGTCTTCTGCCCACCATCACTGTCGTAAGCTGTCCCTATTCTTTCTTTGCTTATCATCTACCATCCCAATAAAGAATAGCTCTACAAATTCAGTAAAAAATCTTGCTTATGGGACTGAAGAAGTGGCTCAGTGGTTAGGAGCACACACCGTTCTTGCTGAGGACCAGAGTTCAATTCCCAACGCCCATGTCATGCAGTTCCCAACTACCTGTAATTCCAGCTCCAGGGAGATCTGATGCTTCTGGCCTCCTCATGCACCTGCACTACACACATACACACACACACACACACACACACACACACACACACAACACACTTAAATAATAAAAATAGCCATGTGTGGTGGCACATGCCTTTAATCTCAGCACTTGGGAGGCAGAGGCAGGTGGATCTCTGTGAATTTGAGGTCACCCTACACTATATAGCAAGGTCCAGGCAAGTCAGAACTACATATTGAGACTCTGTCTCAATAATAGGGATGATGATGATGATGATAAAAATTTTTTTTAATTATGTTTATTCATTTTCTCTCCAGCTTAGTTCAGGGAGTGTTTCCCTGAACTCTTTCTCTGCTTGATTATTATTTGTCTATAGAAAGGCTACTGACTTTTGTAGATTCCTTTTTTAAAATTATTTATTTAATAACCACATACTTAGAAGAAGCATTTCATTACAACAGCATTGACATATTCAATAAAAATTTTCTGAGCTAACATACATCTCTTTCAAAATTGGATATAAATTTTTAGGTTTACAGTTGAATTATTACAGTTATAAAATATTGTACTCAGTATAAACCCTATAAGGCATAAAATTAAATGAAGTTTTAACCTTTAAAAAAGATCTCCATTTCATTATTACAATACACAGTTTTATACAGAAAAATTCATTTTTAATGCAATTGACATTAGGATGTTTGCACATGCATTTCTAATCTCTATATATCTGTTTATTACCAGTCACAGTTGGATACTTTCTGAGCTCCTTGACATCTGAGCATGGATATAAAGTCATCAGGTAGATTTCAATGGTAATGTTTTTCACATCTACTAATTATTAAGGAGCAAATTTTTATGCTTTGAGGAATTGTTATTTTTTAACCATTTAAAAAAATTTTTTAATAACTACATGATTAGAAGCATTTCACTACAGCTTTAATAACATATTCAGTAACACACTCCAGAGCAAGAGTAACATCTCTTTCACAAGTGGGTGCAAGTTTCTAGGATCACAGTTCAATTAATACAGTTATACAATATTGAACTCAGTATAAGCCCTGTAAGACATAAAATTGAATGAG
>NW_008348078.1:1115872-1116524 GCF_000622305.1 Nannospalax galili
TTGTATCTCTAATCTGTATGTATCTGATTATTACTAGTCATAATCAGTTCCACTTGGATCCTTGGTGCCTGTGTATGTTTATAAAGTCATTGGGTAGATTTCAGTGGTAATGTTTATTGCTTCTACTAATTAGCATGACATAAATTTCCATGCTTCCTCCTCAAATATAATACATTTTTAAAAATTTGCTGGGTTTTTTTTTTGTGTGTGTATATATATCACATAGAATATCCCAAACCATCTTATTCAACTATACACCCACTTCCCAGATGGCACCCTCCCATAGCCTCCCTTCCCTGACTAGAGCCCTTATACTCTGATATCCCTGTTACTGTTGGCTGTGTTGTGGAAACCCCCAGACATTCCCCACTACTTGCCCTTCCAGTGGATCTAGAGGTCTTTGTTTTAGGAGGGTCGGCTGTTCCTCATTTAGCAACAATCAGTTGTCAATATTCCTTTAGATAAGATTGGGGTCTGCTGTTCATTTTCCAAGTTCTATGTTGGGTTACTATCTGGGAGTCCCAAAACTATCTTGGAGTCCCAAAACGATCTGGGAGTCCCAAAACTCAAAAGAAGGTATCTCCTATCTGGCATTGTTGCTTGTTATGTAGCCTTTAGCTATTTATATGGACTCTTAAGAAATTATATTTTC
>NW_008348078.1:1116651-1118052 GCF_000622305.1 Nannospalax galili
TGGGCTTGGGAGGAGCCCCTGGCTCCTTTCTTTTACCAGTTCCGCCTATGTGAAGATAAGTCAAAGGTCCTGCTGGACCATGGTTGGCTTTGCTTGCAAGCATGGAGGAAACGATTTCTCTGTGTTGACCCTCCTCTTTGTAGACTGGACACTGGTTCAAGTCCATCTGGGGGGGGGCGGTCTCCTCAGCCTCGTTGATCAAGAGGACAGGTGACCCACCATAATTACAGGACATTTTGAGAGATGCTCATAGCCCCCTGGAACTAGTTGACTTAGGAGGGCTAGGAGCAAAAACTGTCCTTTATGTCTCTCTGACCAAATTAGTATAGGCCTCAAAGTATGTCTGTTAAACATCCAAGAAGGTTAGTTCCACCAGTCTGGTACTTTTAATTACTGTGTGTCATGTAGATAAATCTTGGGCAAAGACCAATTGTTCTCAGATAAACCTTACCTAGAAATACATTTCTTGATCTGCTATGTATTATTTGTCAGTAGGTTGTACGGGTAATATGGTTCCCTCTGGTCTTCAAAACTAGCTAGGCATTGTTTATCTCTCGCATTGTCTCACCTCTCCATCATGGTTTTCCCACTTAAGGTGCCCCCATTCCCCCCTTTCTCCCTTAATAATACCCTTATTCAGTCCTACCTCTCTTAAGCTCCTTCTTTCCCATTATCCCCTAGGTTCCTTGTGTACCCTTCCCTCCCCCCTCCCTTAAACTAACCCAATTTTTATATATATCTCCCTCATTAAGGCCTGTTTCCTACTGTTCTTCTCTTTCAGGTTCTTCCTTTTCCTTTACCTCCCTGTTTCCTTTCCATTATCCTGGTTCCTGTAGTTATATCTGAGTACATACTCAATTATCAGAATTTGGTGCTAGGATCCACATATAAGGGAGAACATATGTTGATTTTTTTTTCCTGAGTCTATTACTTCACTTAGTATAACAGTTTCTAGTTCCATCCATTTACCTGCAAATTTCATGATTTCATCTTTCTTTACTGCTGAGCAAAACTCCATCATATAAATGAACCACATTTTCATTATCCACTGGTCAATTGAGGTACACTTAGGTTGCTTCCATCTCTTAGCTATTGTGAAAAGAGCAGCAACAAACATGGATGTACAAGTGTCTCTGCAATAGCATGAGTTCTAGTTAAGTTATATCATAGGTCAAAGTGTAGGTTCATTTGTAGCTTTTTAAAAGTTCTTCGCACTGCTTTCCATAGGGTTTGAACCTGTTTGCAGCTCCACCAGCAGTGGATGAGTGTTCCCCTTTCCCCACATCCTTTCCAACATTTGGACTCATGTGTTCTCTTGATCTTAGCCAGTCTTACTGGGGTAAGATGAAGTCTTAACGTGGTTTTAATTTGCATTTCCCTAATTATTAGTGATGTTGAACA
>NW_008348078.1:1119314-1120770 GCF_000622305.1 Nannospalax galili
CGACTTTTGTAAGTTAATTTTGTAAACTTCCACTTTACTGAATGTGTCAATAATTTCTAGGAGTTTTCTGGTGGAATTTTTGGCATCCCTTAGATATCATATCATCTGCAAAAAGGGATAATTTGATCTCTTCTTTTCCAATTATTACTCCTTTAATTTCCTGCTCTTGTCTTATTGCTCTTGCAAGAGTTTCAAGTACTATGTTAAAGAGAAGTGGAGATAGTGGACAGCCTTGTCTGTTTCCTGATTTCAATGGGAATGCTTCCAGTTTTTCTCCATTTAGAATGATGTTAGTTGTGGGTTTGTTATATATGGCTTTATGTTGAGGTATGTTTCCTCCAGTCCAGTTCCTCCAAAGTCTTTCTAGGACTTTGAACATAAATGCATGTTGAATTTTGTCAAAGGCCTTCTCTGCATCTATTGAGATGTCCATGTGGTTCTTGTCTTTGAGCCCATTTGTATGATTTATGATGTTTATTGACTTATGTATATTGAACCATCTCTGCATATCTGAGATAAAGCCAACTTGATCATGGTGGATGATCTTTTTGATGTGTGTCTGTATGCAGTTTGAAAGTATCTTGTTGAGAGTTTTTGCATATATGTTCATTAAGGATATGGGTCTATCATTTTCTTTTTTGGTTGTATCTTTTCCTGGCTTTAATATTAGAGTGATGCTGGCTTCATAGAAGGAATTTGGAAGTTCTCCCTCCATTTCTATCTTTTTGAATAAATTAAGTAGTATTGGATGTAGATCTTCTTTAAATGTCTGATAGAATTCTGCTGTAAATCCATCTGGTCCTGGGCTTTTTTCAGTCGGGAGGTTTTGTATTACTGTTTCAATTTCCTTATGTGTTATGGGTCTGTTTAAGCTGTTATCTCTTCTTAGTTTAATTTTGGTGGTTCCCATGCCATTAGATATCTGTCCATTTCTTTTTGGTTTTCAAACTTAGTAGCATATGGTTTTTTAAAGTATTCCCTTATAATGCTCTGTATCTTTCTGTTGTCTGTTGTGATATTTCCCCTTTCATCTCAGATTTTATTGATGTGGAGGTGCTCTTTTTTTCTTTTGGTTAACTGGGCTAGCCATCTGTTAATCTTGTTTATCTTTTCAAAGAACCAGCTCTTGGAATTGTTTATTCTTTTTGTTTTCTTTGTTTCAATTTCATGAATTTCTGCCCTGATTTTTGTTATTTCTTCTTGTCTGCTGGGTTTGGGTTTTGTTTGCTGTTGCTTTTCAAGTGTGTTGAGATGCAATGTTATGTCATTTATTTGTGATGTATTTGTCCGATTTTTTGATGTAGGCACTTAGAGCTATAAACTTTCTTTTAAGGATCGCTTTCAGCATGTCCCAGACATTTTGTTGTGTTGTACTGTCCTTTTCATTTAGTTCCAGGAATACTTTTATTTCTTTCTTAATTTCTCTTTTGACCCATTCATCATTCAGGAGTGTGTT
>NW_008348078.1:1120919-1122569 GCF_000622305.1 Nannospalax galili
CCATGGGGTGCTGAGTAGAAAGTATGTCCTTTGGTGTTTGGGTGGAATACTCGGTAGATATCTGCTAAGTCCATTTGATATATGGTTTTATTTAATTCAGATATCTCTCTGTTAAGTCTCTGGCCTGTTCACCTATCTAATGGAGATAGTGGGGTATTGAAGTCCCCGACTATTAATACACTGTGATTAATCTGGGTGTTAAAGTCCCGTAGTATTTTTTTTTTTATGAAGCTGTGTGTGCCAGAGTTTGGTGAATATATGTTCATGATTGTAATATCTTCTTCATTTATTGTTCCTTTGATCAGAATGAAGTGGCCCTCTTTATCTCTTCTGATTATTTTTAGTTTAAAGTTTATTTTGCCAGATACTAGAATTGCTACTCCTGCTTTTTTCTTAGTACCATTGCTTGGTATATTTTTTTTCCATCCTTTCTCTTTAAGATAGTGTCTTTCCTTGAAAGTGAGATGAGTTTCTTGCAGACAACAAAAAGATGGGTTTTCTTTCTTAATCCATTCACCTAGTCTGTGTCTTTTGACTGGGGAGTTCAGTCCCTTAATATTTAAAGTTATTAATGAAAGATGTGTATTGAATCCTGTCATTTTTATTTCTGTTTACATACTTGATATAGTTGTACTTTTCCACAGTTATACCTTCATTGAGTTTCTTTTCACAACCCCTTGGGTATAGTCATTCTTTTCTTCAGCTCTTTGTATTGCTTCAAGAATTCTCTGAAGGGTGGTTTTGTGGAGATGAATTCTTTCAGCCTATTTATGTCATGGAAGATTTTTCTTTTCCCTTTAACTATGATAGACTTTTAACTGGGCAAAGTAATCTAAGTTGACATCTGTGGTCATTTAGAACTGGGAATATGTTGGTCCAGTCTCTTCTGGCTTTCATAGTTTGCACTGAAAAGTCAGCTGTAATTCTGATGGGTTTTACCATTCCATTATCTTGGGATTCTTTTCCTTCCTGTATGCCTATGATTCGTAACTTTGGTCTTTTAATAGTGTCACACAATTCCTGCATATTCCATTCTTGTGATTTCTTAAATTTCATAATCTTTGCTTGAGTGGTCTAGTTCGTCCACTTTATCTTCCAGTCTGTATATTCTGTTTTCTATTTCATTCATCCTATTGGTGAAGCTTTCTCCTGTCATTTCTAATTGGCTTACTGAGTATTTCACTTCCTTCTTCATTTCAGCCTGAGTAATTTTCAACATTTCTAACTCTTTTCTGAATTCATTCAGAAGTTTATCCCCATCTTCCTTTAGTTCTTTGATTTCTTTGTGTGTGTTCTTTAAATTCACTGAATTCTTTTATCATGTTTATAATTGTTCTTTTGAGTTCCATGTCCTGCATTATCTCTAGGGGGTTCTCATTGTACTCCTCTAGAGGACTGTTGTTATTTGGTCAGGATATGTTATTTTGGTCTTTCTTGTTATTATTTTTTCTCTGTGATTTTGACATGTGAATTTCTTTTGTAGATTTCGATTCTGTGTGGGACTCAAGCCTTCAAGTTTAGGTCTGCTTCTTTTGGGGAACTTCATATGTCTTTGTGGTTTACTTTTGGGGCATGAAAAGCTGGTTCCTCTAAGCTTCCAGTTCTCTTATTTTATTTTATCTTGCAGTGGCCAGATTTCTTTTGTCTTCA
>NW_008348078.1:1122626-1141604 GCF_000622305.1 Nannospalax galili
GAATCCCTCCAGGAAAGATTTTGGCCTCAGGAATTTGGGGGTTGGACTGGCCTGGGAGCAGGACCCAGGAAAAGTGCTGTTCTAGGGCAGCTGGTGGCAGTGCCATGCAGTGATGCAAAGGAAGATGGGGGCGGGAAGCGGCCCCAAGGGCTCCTGGGGACTTCACTGAGGATATGGGTTGGTCTGGATGCAAAGGATCAGGAAGAGGAAAAGTCAGTCCGCCATCCAGGAAAGAGGCTGGAGGGTTCTACAGTCCAGGAAAGTAGAGGGAGGTGAGGTTGGGGCCAGGCCCAGAGTGCTCCTGGGGACGGGAGAAGACTATGAGTTGGTCTGGATGCAAAGGATCAGGAAGCAGTTGTGGTTCCCCAGGTGTCTGGGATGCCAAGACAAGGAATGGGACAGGACCCAGGCTAGGAGGAGAGACTGGTCGGGGAAATGGGAGAGTGAATGTGGCTGGGGGAGTCAAGGCACGTAGGGCACAATCGACTTTCCTCTGAGAGAGAGGCCTCTGGTGGGAGAGAGGCCTGTGTGTAGTGCAGGCCCAGGGAAGCAGAGAGGTGTAGTAGATTGCTTTTATAACCTACTACTTTGCTGAAAGCGTTGATCATTTCTAGAAGTTTTCAGGTGGAATTTTTGGAATCTCTTAAATATAATATCATCTGAAAATAAAGGTAATGTGACTGTAATACATTGTGGACAATTGTTTGTGTCTACTTGGCAGTATACAAGCCAATTATATTTGAACATTCCTTTCTGTGGTCTTGAGGAATTTTCTGCTTTAATTTCATTGGGTAGATTCTTTATCTTATCATGTTTGTCTCATCTGCTTCTCTCCCAGTCATTTTTACATTTGATGTTTTTGTTTGGGGACATTGTGACTATTCTTACTCATTATTTTTTCTTACTGATATTTGATTTACTTATTTTTATTTTATTTATAGGAGCATTTTTCCTGCATGTGTATAAGTGTGTAAGTGCATCCATGTCATTCAGTGCCCATGAGACCAGAAAAATGTGTTGGATCCCCTGGAACTGGAGTTATAGATGGTTGTGAGCTGCCATGTGGCTTCTTGGAACCAAACCCAGTTTCTCTGCAAGAGCAGCCCATGCTCTTAACCTCTGAGCCATCTCTCCAGCCCCCTTACTGATATTTGGATGCAGCATTTTATCAGCCTTGTCTTCATCCTAGTATTCTTTCCTCTGCCTGTTTGAATCTGTCGTCTGTGTTGCTGATTTTCTCTAGGTTCTAGATTGAATTCATCTGCTAGTTTGTGGTCTGTAATCATCTTTACCAGAAAACTTTTGAAGTCATCATCTGGCATTTTTTTCTATTTTCTGTTTGGAGTTACAGTCTTTTGGAGGAAACATGTTGCCTTGGATTTTTCATTTTTCTTGAATATTTGTGTTGTGATTTGTTCATCTGTTGGTTTGGATACCTTGTGGATTTGCAGGGGGGTGCATGTGTGTGGGAAGAGGAGCTAGGTGAGGAGAATTAGAATACCAGATACCTCTCCACAGAAAGAAAACACTTACTGTAGCAGTAGCACCAAGCCATCCAAGATAAAGAAATGCACCTGAAATCAATTCCAGCTCACTAACACATCACTAGTGACGAGACAGAAACTGGTGAAGCCACTGTAGATTATTCTATGACTTAAAGATTCTTTAGGATTAGTGTAGAAATAGTAGATGAATAAAATAAGAAAGGATGGACTGGTCAAGGGCAGAAAAAGAATGAAGCACGGTCAAACAGATGAGCAGAAAGACCAAAGGGAGTGGAGAGGACTGTTGTTGAGAAGATGAAGAGCAAGAGACTAGAAAGAAAGGAAAAGCAAAGCTCTTCAGTCATGAAGAAGTTCAAAAAATTATATAAGTATAATGAGTATGTAATAAATTAAAACAAGATTATTAAATGATAAGGCAAACTCAAAATACCCCTAAGTATAGTGTGGAGGAAAGAAAGAAATGGGGGCAAAAAATAAACTAGGGGAAAAATATTACCCCCAAAATGAAAGAACAAACACATAAACTAAATTAGATGACTATATCAAGGAGAATAACAAGTTAAAATTGCAATAAAATAAAGATCCTGCTAAATGTGTAGAAAAAATAACTCACAGTTGGAGAAGATAAATTGAATAGCTTCTTTCTGGGTCCTCAAGTTGGACACTGCCAGTTAAATGCCTGGAGGCGAGGATCAGTTGAACTGACCACACTTAGCTTTGCTTTCTGTGGGCTGGCCAGATTGTGGCCCCTGGGGTACCTAGTATTCATCTGTGAGGGAAGCAAGCAGCCACTTGCAGTGAAATGGGTCCAGGCAGAGGATTTGCTATCCTTTGAAGACCTTTGACTAGTAATCTGCTGTAGAGGTGCAGCTGTGAGTTTCGTATATACCCTGGAGATTCAGAATTCTTGGGCCCCACAGCAGTAAACAAGAAATAGGTGGCTGAAGGATTAGTCTCAGTTGATGAGATTTGTTCCAGTCCACTGAGAGCAAGGCTCTCCCTTCTTCGGCACTCCCCAGACTAGAGCAGCATCCTCTCCCTGTGCCCTTTGTCTTTTCGGTTCCTTCTGCTCTCTAATTGCGTGTCTAAGTCTTCCCCTACCCAAGGTGCTGGCAGGACAACTTATGGCTCCCCAATTTACAGATGTTCATTGAGCTCAGTCCCTATTCTCTCTTGAGCAGTGCCCATATGATGCCCCAGAGTCATATGGCTTGGCAAAATGGGATTTTACTTCACTTAGGACCTATCTGCCAGAGGGCCATGTGATTGTCTTGGGGTTGGAACTGCCAGGTTTTTTTCTGGCTTACCTTCTGTAACCTTTGTTCCCACTGGGATGTGGGCAGCTGGGCTAATGTTCACTACTGCTCTAGTTGACACTGTCTCTATATAACCTTTTCGTTCTTCTTCTAAAAGAATTTTGTGAAAACCAAATGTTGTTTTCAGGTAGGTGTGTGTGGTCTTTCTGTAATTTCAGCATTTGCTAAGAAGATGCAGGAGGAACAGGAATTCAAAGCCAGTCTTGTCTACATAATGAATTTGAAGTCAGTGTTGGCTATGTGACACCTTGTCTAAAAGCAAACAAAAATATTCTCCTTACAGAAGGAAAGCTTCTGTGAAATGATGGGTAGCCACTCTGACTTATACATGAAGTACAAAAATTGTACCCTTTGTTAGTAAGTGAAAAAATCCAGTAACACAGCTAGTTTTTCTATTAGGTTATTTTTCACAATGAAGGTAAATATAATTATTCTCAGTCCTTTAGATTAGCTGTGAACACACTGGTTCTGCCGACTTCAGGACTAGCCCAGCCCTCCTTGTAACCTGTGTGTCCTTCATTTGAGCCTTTCTCCGCTCCTGATAAGGAGACAGGATGAGTCCATGGGGTGCCCTGACCCTGTGTTGCCCAACCGGCAGGCTTAGGTACAGTGGCTGTAGTGCTTCTGGAAGAACCATCTGTGTAGTAGAGTCTTCCTTGACCTGTTTGGGAACATGCAGCCAGAGACTTGACAGCTGTGTTATATACTACTTTTTTTTTTTAATTTAATAATCACATGATTAGAAGAAGCATTTCATTACAGCTTTAACATATTCAGTAACAATTTCCAGAGCAAGGATATATCTCTTTCAAAAGTGGCCGTAAATTTTTAGGTTCACAGTTGAATTAATACAGTTATACAATATTGAACTCAGTATAAACCCTGTAAGACATAACATTGAATGAGTTTTTACCCTTTAAAGAAGATCTTCATTTCATTTTAAAATATGCTGTTTCCTACATTTTTAATGCTACTAACACAAAGATGTTTGCACATGTGTCTTTAATCTCTGTGTATCTGATTATTACTACTCATAGTCGGGTACACTCAGATCCTTGGCACCTGAGTACGGATATAAAGTCATCAGGTAGATTTCACTGGTAATGTTTACCACCTCTACTAATTAACATGAAGTAGATTTTATGCTTCCTCCTCAAATATAAGCCTTTTTCTTTAATTTGTACTACTTTTATGAAACTCCTGCAGCTAGGGGAAGTTCAGACTCTCCCCTTAAGAAGTAGCGACAGGGTTGGCATTTCTGTAACAGCTGTGCAGGCATGGAAAAGAGTAAGTCATTCTGTATAGATAGGTATGTGGTACATGATTTAATCAGTTTCCTTTATGTTGATGCAGGCTTGGGGAGGTTATGTGTCACAGACAGAGTTGAGACAGGTTGTGCTGTATAGTCTAGGCCGGCCTTGATCATGATGTTGCACAGGCTAACTTTGAACTCATACTGTCCTCTTGTCTCAGATGCCCAAATCCTAGAACTTCAGGCATGCACTACCACTTTTAGCTTGATGCAGTATTTTATAAAAGTTAAAGACTTACCTTGAGGTATAAAAAAGTGAAGTAATCATTTTATCCAAGAATGTTAGTAAGATACCTCATTTAACTGAAAAATAGTTGTTTGAAAACTCAGTCTCGGTCTTCTAATATCATATACTTAATTCCAGAAAATGATATTAAATGACTTAGTGTTTAAGTTGGACAATTTCTGGCAGCATTTCATGCTTTTCAAATCATTTGGGATTTTTCTTTTTACAAACCTTTTTAATTTCTGCTAGGGTAAGATACTTCAACATTCTCTAATTATAAGATCAATATATTCTTTTTTTATTTGGAATTTTTAATATAGTGTGACAAGCTGAAAGAGAAACTTAGGTTTATTTATATGTCAGATATGAAAATGGCATGGGCTATTTTCTAGTTTAGAGATTTTTTTGCTACCTTACTGTCTACCAACCTCTGTGTCTCACTAAAGGGATTCCACTTGAGACCCTTGTATGTATCCGCCTTGATTTAGTCAAGGAGCCTTTGCTTCAGTTCTTTTTCTTTTCTTATTTCCTCTTTCCTCTTAGGTAAAGGAGCTGACTCTGAATTATCCCCATCTTCTCTTGGTCACTAAAGCCAGAAAGCCAATTAGTGTTCAAGCATTACCCGCCCCCCGCCCCCACCCCCTTTTAATGTCCTTACCCTTATTTCAGTGCAGTGGTAGTATTTAGTGTGGTTCTTTGTATTCTTAGGCCAGGAGAGTTTTCATTAATTCTCTTGGCTAAATGATCCAAGTCAGTAAACTATCAATTTGTACCTTATTAAAGTTGCGACTATAACTTTCAAAGATTATTTTAAGTGTGAGCTGACAGAGGCATGCAGAGATCATGTTGGAGTTTCTTAATGTCACTGTTTTATAATTTTTACTAAAAATCATGATGGGCTCTTAAGAAACAGAGGGAAGGATGCTTAATACAAATTTTACCTCTAGCTAAAGTATTATTGATACCTTGGTTGCTTTTGCCGTATGCAGTTTTGTCTCCATTCCTGGAACTAAAATTCATGAAGTGACATTTTAGTGATTCTGTGAAATCAAGTAATGCTTTTAGGTTTGTACCGTACTTTCTCTGTTTCTTTCTCCATGAAAAGTTTTAAGTTTTTTTCAAAAATAGAACTGAAGTTTAAAAGAGGCTTTCTACTCTCATGTGAATGATCCAAAAATAGGAGTGCACAGTTAGCACATTCGAAATGGATTATATTGTGGGTAAAATTGTTTCTTCTTGAATTTTGTGTGTGTCTTGATAAATAATAGTCCATTCATAGGGTTAAACTGATGCCTCATTAATGATGATGATTTTGTATATATTGAAAGTACTCCTTTTTGACAATCAGAAGTAGTAAATTGGACGTTTGTTTTTGTTTGGTGGTGGTGGTTGTTGTTGTTAAGACCTGAGGTTCATATATCTGTTTCATGCTAAGAATTATTGTGGTTTTGGAAAAGAAAAAATTGAAATGGGCAAAAAGGAAAAAAAAGAAGTGAAAGCAGAGTTGTTCACAGGTCAGTCAGTGACTGTGGTTAAAAATGAAAATGTGCCTGCTCATCCTTGCCAGATGGCTGAGATTGTACAGCAGAGCACAGGTTCTTCTTTAAGTTATTGTAGTCCTTGTAAGTAAAGATATATTTTCTGGAATTTGTTTTTTAATCACAAAGGTATTAATAACACAGTCAGTGATTTAGCTGAGGCTCTTATGAGTACTCACTGCATCATAGCACTGCTAGGTATTCTGAGGTGGCAGGTAAACTCAGGAGTGGCTGTGACTGCTCAAAAGAAAACACAGAATTACATACAAATATACACTTCAACTTTCTGTGTAATTCCTAGGCAAACAGCAGAGGTATGGTACAAGCAGTCACCAGGTAAACATGACTTCGGAATGTGTTGTTTGGATGAAACATTACACGAATCTGTTCCTGGGTATGTGCAAAGTGCAGCTCAGGTAAAGGGGCAGCAGATCAGAAGCACCCTGGATGGCAGGGAGACCGAGGCTGAAGAGATAGGCCCCATTGTTTATATTAGTTTGATTATGTTCATTCAGCCTTTATGTATTTACTGATACTCATCCAGGAGCAGAGTAGAGACACAACCCATAGAGACTAGAGGGTTGTGCTCAGAGAGATGTTCTCCTGGGAGACATTGATGGAACTGTGTCTTAAAGCATGATTTTTTTTTCCACTTTATAGAAATAAAGTGGCTTAAATAGGTCAAAGAGCTTTTAGGACAGAGCAGTAAGAAGGAATAGGTAGCAAACAGCTTTCTATATAATGGAACATTGTGGATTGCGTCCACTGGGTAGCAACTGAAGTATAGCATGGTTATCATTAAATTTATAGATAACAGTATCACTCTGGTGGACCTTATAAAGAGCTGTTTGGAAGGGCCAGGTTAGACTGAGGTCAGTTAGGACCAGGTTATCATTATAAGCATAAAGAAGCTCAGTATATCCAAAGAGATGCTTTGATATCAACATTCTCTCCCTATGTTCCACCAAGAAAAGAAACCTATAACTGGCGAGTATCCCTACTTTAACAACTGTCAACCCTATTCTTGCCCATGCTCAAACCAGAAGCCTCTACACATTTTGACCACTCTTGATCTGACCTGCATTTGTCCAAGGCAGGTCCTCTTGACTCAGCCTTCAAGAAGTCTGAGCATCTTTCCTCTACATCACTCCTTCTTGATCTGACCTGTATTTGTCCAAGGCAGGTCCTCTTGACTCAGCCTTCAAGAAGTCTGAGTATCTCTCCACTACATCACTCCTTCCACGTCAGCTAATGTCAATTCTCTTGAATTGCTGTAGTTCCTAACTCTTCTTCCTGCATCTTCCTCTTTTTTTTTTTTTTTTTTTTTTTTGCCTTTTTTTTGAGACAGGGTCTCCTTATACCCCCAGCTGAACTCACTATGTAGACCAGGCTGGCCTCAAACTCACAAAGATCTGCCTGCTTCTGACTCCCAAGTGCTGGGATTAAAGGTGTGCACCACCACACCCGACGCATCTTCCTCTTTAGTCTGTTCTCAGCACCAGTTCATTGCCTTCCCTGCTAGCTTCTCACGACTTAGGGAATTCCCAGCTTCACACACAGTGGTATGAAACCTGTCTCCTCCTTGTCCCCCATTCTGACCTAATTTCCTTTTCCCACTTTAAGACTGAAGCAGACTGTGGCCTGCCCCAGGCAGGACCCAAATAGGTCCTTCTCTAAAATGGTGGGATGAACTTTTGGGTTAAAGTAAGACTTGTAATGTGACTTTCTTCTCTATTTTGCATTTAGAAGGCCTATTTTGATTATAAGAATTACAACAGTGCAGTCATTTAATTTGAGGCTAGATGGTTTCATTCAAATGCAGTCTTAGGACTCTAGTCAGACTTTGAATTCTGTTTGTGATGATGTAAATTTGTTTTGGGGTTTTTTTGTTTTCTTTTCTTTTCTTTTCTTTTTTTTTTCTTTTTTTTTTTTTTTTTTTTTTTTTTTTTTTTTTTGTCTTTTTGAGACAGGGTCTCCCCGTAGCCCCAGCTGTCCTGGGACTCACTATGTAGACCAGGCTAGCCTTGAACTCACAGAGATCCACCTGCCTCTGCCTCCCAAGTGCTGGTATTAAAGGAGTGCGCCACCACGCCCGGCCAATTTGTTGTTTTCACTTTAGAATCAGACTGTAGCCAGAGCACCAAGAGTTGAGTTGACATAGGTAATAGGATACAGTGTGAATATTAACCTTTACAATGAGAATGAATGAAATTATGCAGAACTGAAATTGTGCAGTGGATTTGGAGAAGAAAATAGAAGGACTCTCCAAGCCTTACCCATTTTATAAAGCTAAGAACCCCTATACAACTACTAAGAAGTTGATCAAATAGGATACAGGATTACTTAACACATTTAAGAATTAACAAATAACTGCAGAAGTACCCCAAATAAAACTATTTTAGTACTGATGATTTGAGGATATGAAAGCCATAAAGTAGCACTTTAAAAGATTAAGTGATTATAGCATGGTAGTTGGTGACAGCATTGTAATAGTTGTGGTGGTGAGCAGTGTCAAGACTGTTGGCTTAAGGACAGGCATCCTGTCTGCTGTAGAAGCCCTAAGGTCCCCTCACCACTCCCTCCCATACAAGTAAAAAAGGAAGAGTGGAGAGTTGAACTGAAGGAGAAATAAACATTAATTTCAGGGAATAGTAACGTTGCATTTTTAAAACAATAAAGTAGATAGGTTACTATATTAAGATATTTGTGAAGATAAATTCAGCAATTTAACATCAGTGGCAATAGCAACAACATTCTGAGGATTTCTTCTTTTGCAGTTTAGGTCTTGTCCATTTCAGGAAGCTGTCTTGGATCTTAGAGTGCTCAATATGCTCAATATACACACTAATCCTCTCAGCAAGAATCTTTCTTAACTTGCTTGTTTACAACCATGCCAGTGGCATCCTAAATGATACTGTAGACTCTTCCAGTTTTGCCATGGAACATTTATGAGACATCTTTTTTTGAATGCTTAATGCTTACAATATCACTTATTCTTGTAGATTTGCATATATATGCCCAAAGAAATGATTGCGTGTTTTCTAAAACGCCTGGAGAGTGTATATTAGGTACCTCTCTTCTTTCCCTTTCCCTCTGTCATTTTGGCAGCTTATTGGAAGATGGTTCCAGCTGAAAGCAAAATGCTTCTCTTAAAAAGACTTACAGAGGCTGCAGCTGTTAGCTCAGAGTGCTTCCCTATCATGCATGGAGTCCTGTGTTCAATCCCCAGAACTGCATAAATTAGGTGTGGTGGTGCACACCAGTAATCTCAGTACCCAGGAGGTGGACACAGGAGGATCAGAAGTTAAAGTTCATTCTTAACTGCATAGTGACTTCAAGGCCAGCCTGGGTTACATGAGACCCTGTGTCAGAGTGGGCGTGGAGTTCCTGTCCTCTAGAGGATAATGTTTCAGGTTCTTTCCCCACAAACTGCCTTCCTTCACTGTCTCTTCTTGTATAACATTTTAATTAGCTTCATATATTAATTCATCAGAATAATCCACTCAGGATTGTTTGAGTTCACGTGCTAGTAGATGGATTCAGATTATACATTTGAAAAAAGTAAATAATCACAGTAATCTCAAATAAATTTTTGTTCTTGTGCCTCTTTTTCAGGGGTCTTTTTTTGTTTTTTTTTGTTTGTTTGTTTGTTTTGTTTTGCCTTTTGATCATCTAAAACCAAAGAATGATTTTCTTCTTCCTTTTCCTCCTCCTTCTCCTCCTCCTCCTCCTCCTGCTCCTGCTTCTCCTTCTCCTCCTCCTCCTCCTCCTGCTCCTGCTTCTCCTTCTCCTCCTCCTCCTCCTCCTCCTCCTCCTCCTCCTTCTTCTTCTTGTTCTTCTTCTCTTAGATCACTTTGCTAATAAAATGTTTAGTGAGACTGTTACTAGGGACATGTGCACAAACATCTACTCACCCCAGATAGGGAACCAATGACAGACCAGAGTAAGGATGCCACCAAAGTCCCATGTGGCAAACCATTGACTATTGGGGTTACTAACAGGAGGATGGGTGACTAAAAGGCAGTTGCATCGTGGAAAAGCCACCCCAGCCTGAGTGACAGCTCATGGAAGCTGCAGTGTGGGAGCTCTCAGCACACTTCACATTCAGCTTGACAGGTCAGCATCTCCTGTGGGCAGCTTGGCTTGTCAGTCCCTCTCTCCTGCAGTTCTTTACTACTGCTATAACCTTACAGAGGGGCCTTGTGAATCTTGTTGGCTTCAGGAACTTCCTGAGACTTGCAAGTTGTTTGCTTCTTGAGTTTCATCAGCTTCTCTCCTCCCTCCAGGAAGCTATATTCATCCACAGTGCCCCAGTTAGGTGTGGGGACTCATGAATCCTTCTCCACTCCATGCTAGAATGTAAACAGGCTTGATTTTGTCCAGGTAACCACAGTTGCTCTAAGTTCACGAGTGCAGTTGTCGTACTGTATCTAGAAGACACTGTTTCACCATGGTCCTCCCTGACCTCTGAGTCTTAAGATCTTTCTGTCCCCTCTTTCACAATGATCCCTGAGTAAATGTTTCTGGCTAAGATTCAAGAGCTTTTTCCTAGATGTAGTGATTTTGGCTGAGTCCTGCAACATTTATGCGAACTGTTGCTCTAGCAATATAGCAATGGGGTGTTTGTCTGTCTGTCTGTCTGTGCCTGTATCTGTGTGTGTGTATGTGTGTGTGTGTGTGTGTGTGTGTGTGTGTAAAAAAATTTTGCTCAGATTTCATGTACCCAAATCAGAAGCTTGCCTGGAACATATAACTTGACAGGTTGTCATGTTTTTATCTCTCTCAAGTGAAGGGACTTAACACTGCTTTGTTTTGTTCTGCAAAGCCTTGCTTGTTTATCCCTAGTATTGTTAGGATTTATTATAACATTCTTTAAAAGTATAGTCAATGACAGTGTGGTTCATTTTAAACCTTTATACATGTACACTGTTAGAAGGTATTTGCACTATGAGTTCTTCTGTAATTGCTTGCCTTTTATGAACTCTGTAGGATTTCTGACTACTCTAAGGTAAGAACTGAATATCTGTCACTATTTTCTGCCTGAACAGGCAGCTCCACATACCTGCACAGCAAATACTGTAGCATATAGCACCAGGAACCTGTGTCAGCTGGCCACCTGAAGTTCAGCTGGGTGGCCAGCACTCAAGAATGCAGCTGATCATGAAGGCCTGGACAGTGTCTCTTGTCAGCAGGATATGGGGAAAATGGCCATCCTGACCAGTGTTTGATATGATGCCCTAATACAAGTACAAATTGTAACAGTGCTGAATATCTGTCTCCTTTGGCCACTGCAGCTTCTACATCATCACCTTTCCCTTTACTTCTAAAGACAGTTTTCTATCCTCTAATCTGGCTGCCTTGTCCCAGAAAAAGTGTGTAGACTGAAATGAACACCATGCCATCCTTTGTGCCATTGAAAGTAGCTCCTTTTCATTAAAGATGTGTCTACTGTGGCAGAGCCACTGTGCTCCCTTTCTAGTCAGTGCCTGTCCTCATAAGTTTTGATCCTTTGATCTGCATTCTGTGCCACCTCAGACCAGCAGCAGCTTATCCCATTCATGTCCTTCCCACTCTATTTCCTTACTCTCTTTAAGCAAGACAGGTACAAACTTTGAGACCAGTCATCCAGGACAGTGCCCTGACAAGGCTGGGGGTCCTCACTCAGTGTATAGACCTGCACTCTAGCATTTATTTTAAAAAAAAAAAAAAAGGATGGGAGGCTTGGGGTGAGGGAAAAAAACTGAAGAAAAATGAGAGAGAGAGGAAGAAGTGGCAGTGAATGCTATATATAGCTTTAAAAGTTTATAGCTAAGAACTTGACTTCTTTTGGTTTGGGCGGTTTTGTGGGTTTGTGCTTGTTACTGATCAGGAGGTCTACGGGGATTGACAGGGGGTCTACAGGACAGAGAAACTAACAGTGCTGGATGTGTGTCATTTACACATCTGCTCCCACTGTTGTTGCTCTAGGTTCCTTTACTTATTGTTTATTTTTAAAATTAGAGCAATAAAAAGGATAAAATATACTCACTATCTGTAGCTAATAACACATTAATCATTGTGTTTTATGCTTTTAATTTTACAGACACCCTATTTTATTTATATAGGTAGAGAGCTGGAGTTCAGAACTGAAATAACCTAAGATAGTAAATGACCAAACCACACTTTCCCCCAAAGGAATGAGCTCCAGGCTGTTTTAAAGTCATTTACTTCTTTCCCTATCATGAACTGTAGCGCTCAGTTGAATTAAATCCTGGGTTCTAATAAACATTTTCTGCACACTTCTGTAGTAGATGAAAGGAGAGGGCTAGATCCCTTCCTTTTAATTTTTTATTTTTTAATGTATATTTTTATTGTGTTTTTGTGGATTTCATAAAATACATTTTAATCATATTTAGACCTCCCCATCTGTATACCCCCATACCCTGCCCACAGGATTTCACACATTCTGTCTTATTAAAAAGTCGGGTCAAGTTTGTGTACCCAGATGTCCTCCAGTCTGAGTTCATCCACCAGAGCCTGTTCAGCCTATCTAGCATCAGTTCTCCCTCACCCAGCAGTGATCAGCAGCCAATAGTTCTTTGGCTAAGGTTATGGCCTCCCTGCCCATTTCCCCAGGTTCTTTGTGTGGCTTTTGTCTGAGTTTGAATGGGCCTTATGCATGCTATCACTGCATATCAGCCACTTCCCAGGAGCCTGTAATGCAGTTTCTTTATGATCATGCGCCATCCTGACTCCTAAAATCTTACCACCCCCTCTTCTGCAATGGTCCCTAAGCCCTGGATGGATGAAGTTTAATATAGGAGTCCTATCCAGGAGCACACACCCAGCAGTCTCTCATTCTATACATTTTGACCAGTTGTGGCCTTCTGTGTTTATCGCTCTCTGTTGCATGAGGAAGCTTTGCTGATGAGAATTGAGCGATGCATTAGTATTCTCTCTACCACTTGTTCCACCATATTCTGTGAGCCTTAGGTGTAGGGGCTCCATTATTGATATATCACTTAGGGATGGGCATCTCACAGACACTTATTCTCTTTATGTGACCATGTGTGGAACTCTGTAGTAGGCTCATTCTGTTGCAAAAGAAGCTTCTTTGATGAGTGGTGACTGGTGTACTTGTATATAGGATTTGGTGCTAAGATCCACAAATGAGAGAGAATATGTATCACTTGTTCTTCTGAGCCTTCATTACGTCACTTAGTGTAACAGTTTCTAGTTCCATTCATTTATGTGAAAATTGCATGATTTCATCTTTCTTACTGCTGAGTAGAACTCCATTGTATAAATGTACCACATTTTCATTATCCATTCGTCAGTTGGGGGACATTTAGGATGTTTTCATCTCTTAGCTATTGTGAAAAGAGCAGCAACAATCATGGATGTACAAGTATCTTGGCAGTAGGATGAGTCCTTTGGGAGTGGTATAGCCAGATCATATGGTGGATTCACTTTTAATTTTTAAAGAGGTGTCCACACCACTTTCCATAGTGGTTGTACAACTTTGCAATCCCACCAGCAGTGAATGAGCACTCCCCTTTCTCCACATCATTACCAGCATTTGGTATCATTTGTTTTCTTGATCTTAGCCTGACTGTGGTAAAATGAAATTTTAAAGTGGTTTTGATTTCATTTCCCTAAGTTCTAAGGTGTTGAACACTTTTTAAGGTGTTTCATCATCATTTTATTTCTTCTTTTGAGAACTCTTGGTTCAGATCCATATCCCATCTTTTAATTGGGTCATTTATTTTCTTGTTTCTTTGTTTTTTGAGTTCTTTACATATTCTCAATATTAATCCTCTGTCAGATGTATAGTTGGTGAAGATTTTTCCCCATTCTGTGGGTTTCCTCTTCACTTCATTGGTTGTTTATTTTGCAGTACACATGTTTTTATTTGTTTGTTTAATGAGGTCTCACTTGTCAATTGTTGACTTTATTTCCTAAGCAACTGAAATCTGACTTAGAGAGTCCTTTATATATCTTATATCTTGTAAGGTACTGCCTATGTACTCTTTTAAGAATTTCAGGTTTAAAATTGAGGTCTTTGATCCATTTGGAGTTGACTTTTATACAGAATGATAGATATGGGCCTAAGTTCATCCTTCTGTAGGTAGAGATCCAGTTTTACCAGTACCATTTATTGAAGATGCTGTCTTTCCTCCAGTGTGTGTTCTTGGCACCTTTGTCTAGTATCAGGTGACTGAAATTGCAAACACTCATGTTTGGATCTTCTTTATGTTCCATTGACCTTTGTATCTGTTCTTGTGCCAGTACCATGATGTTTCTATAGCCCTGCAATATAGTTTGAGACTTGGTCTAATAATACCCCCAGCATTGCTCTTTGCACTCAAGGTTACTTTGGCTATATGGATCTTTTGTGATTTCATATGAATTTTATGATGGATTTTTTCTAACTCTGTGAACGATGTCCTGGAGATTTTGATTGACATTGCATTGAACCTATGAATTGCTTTTGGTAGGATGGTCATTTTCACAATATTAATTCAACCAGTCTATGACAATGGGAGGTCCTTCCATCTCCTGTGTCCTCCTCAGCCTCATTCTTCAAAGATTTACATTTAAGAGATTTTTTTATTGTAGAGATCTTTAATGTCTTTGATCAAATTTCTTCCTAGATATTTTATTGTTTATGAAGCTATTGTGAATGGGGGGGTTTCCATGAAGTCACCCAATTACTTATTAATATATAGAAAGTCTACCAAGTTTTGTAAATTGATATTGTAATCTGCCGCTTTGCTAAAAGTCTTGATCATTTCCTTAAGTTTTCTGGTGGAATTTTTGGGATCTCTTATGTATAATGTCATATCATCTGCAAATAGGGATAATTTGGCCTCTTCTTTTCCAATTAGTAATACTCCTTTAATTTCCTTCTCTTATTGTTCTAATAAGTTTCAAGCACTATACTGAGGAGTGGAGATAGGACAGTCTTGTCTGGTTCTTGATTTCAATGTTAATGCCTCCAGTTTTTCTCCATTTAGAATGTTGCCTGTGGACTTGTTGTATATGGCTTTAATTATGTTGAGGTATGTTCCCTCCAGTCCAATTTCCTCTAAAACTTGTTAACATAAATGCATGTTGTATTTTGTCAAAGGCCTTTTTTTCATCTATTGAGATGACCATGAGATTTTTATTTCTTAAATCCATTCATATGATTTATTACATTTATTGAGTTACGTACAATGAACCATCCCTGCATCTCCGGAATAAAGCCCACTTGATCATGGTGGGGGGTCTTTTTGATGTACATCTATATGTGGTTTGCATGTATTTTATTGAGAATTTTTCAGCTTTGTTTATTAATAATATGGACCTATAGTTTTCTTTTTTTGTTGTGTCTTTACTGGCTTCGTAAAAGGAGTTTGGGAGTTCTAAGTCCCTCTGTTTCTATCTTCTTGAAAAATCTCATTGGTATTGGTTATAGATCTTCTACTGTCTGGTAGTTCTGCTGTGAATCCATGTGGGCCTGGGCTTCTTTTAGTCAGGAGGTTTTGTACTACTGTTTCACTTTCCTTATTTCTTATGCATCTGTTTAAGCTTTGGTAGTTCCAAGAGTTTAGAAATTAGTCCATTTCTTTTAAGTTTTCAAGTTTAATAGAGGACATGTTTTTAAAGTATTACCTTATAGTATTCTGGATCTTTTTGGTGTTTATTGTGATGTTTCCCCTTTCATCTGTGATTTTGTTGATTTGGATTTGCTTTCTTTTGATTAGCTGGGCTAAGAGTCTGTCTATCTTGTCTCTTATATAAGAACCAGCTTAGATTCCTTGATTCTTTGTAATTTTTTTTGTTTCTATTTCATTAATTGCTCCTCTGATTTTTGTTATTTCTTCTCATCTGCTAGGTTTAGGTTTGGTTTGTTCTGGCCTTTCTAGAGTCTTGAGTTGTATTATTAAGTCATTTATTTTTGTTCTGTCTGATTTTGAATGTAGGTACTTAGAACTATAAATTTCCCTCTTAGGGCTGTTTTTAAAGTGTCCCGCGTGTGTGTGTGTGTGTGTGTGTGTGTGTGTGTGTGTGTGTGTGTGTGTGTGTTGTATTATCATTTTCATTTAGTTCCAAGAATACTCTTATTTCTTTCTTAATTTCTTCTTTGACCCATTCACCATTCAGGAATGTGTTGTTTAATATCCACGAATTCATGTAGTTATTAGAGCTTCTTTTGGTGTTGATTTTAAGCTTTATTGTGTTATCTGATAGAATACGTGGCATTTCAGATTTTTTGCATTTGTTCACATTTATTTTGTGCTCCAGTATGTGATCAATTTTAGAGACACTTCCATGGGTTGCTGAGTAGAAAGGGTATTCTTTGGTGCTTGGATGGAATAGTTAGTAGATGTATGTTAGGTCCATTTATGTATTGTATCATTTAATTCAGATGTCTCTATGTTTATTCTTTGTCCAGTTGACCTGTCTGTTGGAGATGGTGGGGTATTGAAGTCCCCTACTATTACTAAGTTGCGGTGAATCTGTGTCTTAAAGCCCTGTAGTACTGATTTTATGAAATTTGGTGCACCAGAGTTGGATGCATTATGTATTCATGATTCTGATGTCTTCTTGGTCAAGTGTTCATTTGTTCAGAATGAAGTGACTCTCTTTATCTCTTCTGATTAGTTTTAGTTTGAAGTATTTTTTGTCAGATACTAGGATTGCAACACCTGCTTGTTTCTTAGTGCCATTTTCTTAGAACATTTTTTTCTATCCTTTCACCCTAAGATAGTATCTGTCCTTGAAGGTAAGTTGAGTTTCTTGCAGTCAATATTAGATGGATTTTGTTTTTTCTTTTTTTCTTTTTTTTTTTTAGCTTATTTACTAAATACTTTAACCCACTGCTCTTCAGGGGGCAGTCTATTCCCCTGGGGATATTTGACAACATTTGGAGCTATTTTTGTTGTCACAGCTGGGATTGAGCACTCTTGGCATCCAGTGACATGAAGCTAGGGATGTTTATGAACATCCTACAGTGCACAGCATATCCCTATGACAAGGAATTTTTTTTAATAAATAAAAATTTTTTCTTTATTTTTTAGAAGAAGCATTTCATTACAGCTTTAACACACTCAATAACAATTTCCAGAGCAAAGATACTTCTCTTTCAAAAGTGGCTATAAAATGTTTAGGTTCACAGTTGAATTAATATGGTTATATAATATTGAACTCAGTATAAACATAAGTCTGTAACATAAACGTATGTCTGTAAGACATAAAATTGAAAGAGTTTTTAACCTTTAAAAAGATCTCCCTTTCATTTTAAAATATACTGTTTCTTACACAAAGACTCATTGTTTTTGCCAATAACACTTGGATGTTGGCTCATGCGTCTTTAATCTGTATGTATCTGATGGTTACTAGTTATGGTCAGTTGCACTCAGATCCTTGGCCCCTGTGTATGGATATAAAGCCATTGGGCAGATTTCAATGCTAATGTTTACCACCTCTACTAATTAACATGACATAAACCTTTATGTTTCCCCCTCAAATATAACTCAGTTTTTCAATTTGTTGATTTTTTGTGTGTATATCACACAGAACATCCCAGATGGTACACTCCCATAGCCCCCCCCCCAACTAGAGCCCTTATATTCTGTAATCCCTGCTACTATCTGCTGTGTTGTCAGCACCCCCAGCCATTCCCCAGTATCTGTCCATCTGATGAATCTAGTCAGCCTATCTAGAGGTCTTGTTTTAGGAAGGTCAGCTGTTCCTCATCTAGCAGCAGTCGGTTGTCAATATTCTTTTAGATAAGATTAGGGTCTGCTGTTCATTTTCCCAGTTCTGTACTGGGTTACTATCTGGGAGTCTCTTGGGCTACCCTGGCCAACAACTCAAAAGAAAGTATCCCTTATCTGGCATTGTTTCCTGTCATGTAGCCTTTAGCTATACATATGGACTCTTAAAAAATTATATTGGCCCCTTTAATCTTTGGCCGTACTTTCCTTTTGGGTGTTTAAGGCCATAGAGTTGGTCCAGATAAACTAATTTATTTGTACTCTTTAGGCCATTTGAGGATCTGTTCCCCGGGGGTCACATGGGCTTGGGAGGAGCCCCTGGCTCCTTTCTTTTACCAGTTTCACCTATGTGGAGAAAAGTCAAAGGTCCTGCTCGACTATGGCTGGCTTCACTTGGAATAATGGAGGAAATGCTTCCTCTGTGTTGACCCGCCTCTTTGTAGACTGGACACTGGTTCAAAGTCCATCCTGTGGGGTCTCCATGGCCTTCTTGATCAAGAGGACGGGTGACTCACCATGGTTACAAGACATTTTGAGAGATGCTCATAGTCCCCTGGAACTAGTCGACCTAGGACGACAAGGAGCAAAAACTGTCCTTAATGTCCCTCTGACCAAATTAGTATAGGCCTCAAAGTATGTCTGGTAAACATCTGAGAAGGTTACTTCCACCACTCTGGTACTTTTAATTACCATGTGCCATGTAGATAAAGCTTGAGAAAAGACCAATTGTTCTCCGATAAACCTTGCCTAGACATAAATTTCTTGATCTGGTATGTATAATTTGTCATTAGGTTGTTGGACTAATATGGTTCCCTCTGGTTTTAAAACTAGCTAGGCTAGCTCACATTGTCTAACCCTTCCATCATGGTTTCCCCAATTAAGGTGCCCCCATTCCCCCCCTTTCTCCTTTAATAATACCCTTCTCTATGGTCCTACCTCTCTTGAGCTCCTTCTTTCCCTTTATCCCCTAGGTTCCTTGTATAACCTTCCCTCCCTCCTCCCTTAAACTAACCCAATTTTAATCCATATTTCCCTTATTAATGCCTGTTTCCTACTGTTCTTCTCTTTCAGATGCTTTCTTTTCCTTTACCTCCCTGGTTCCTTTCCATTATCCTGGTTCCTGTAGTTATATCTGGATACATACTCCCTTATCAGGATTTGATGCTAGGATCCACATATGAGAGAGAACATACATTGCTTTTTTGCTGAGTCTGTGTTACTTAGTATAACAGTTTCTAGTTCCATCCATTTACCCTCGGATTTCATTAATTCATCTTTCTTTGCTGCGAGTAAAACTCCATCGTATAAATGAACCACATTTTCATTATCCACTCATC
>NW_008348078.1:1142595-1142981 GCF_000622305.1 Nannospalax galili
GCTGAAATTGCATTTACTCATATTTGGGTCTTCAATTTTCTTCCATTGGTCTATGGGTCTATTTTTGTGCCAGTACCATGTTGTTTTATGACTATAGCTCTGTAATACAGCTTAAAATCTGGTATAGTAATACCCTGGGTATACGCTCTTAGTGCTCAGGGTTGCTTTGGCTATTTGAGGTCTTTTGCAATTTCATATGAGTCTTAGGATGGTTTTTTACAATTCTGTGAAAAATATCACGAGGATTTTGATTGGCATTGCATTGAATCTGTAAATGGCTCTTGGTAGGATGGTCATTTTCACAATATTAATTCTTCAATCCATGAGCATGGGAGGTCCTTCCATCTTCTGGTGTCTTCCTCAATCTCTTTCTTTAATGTTTTAAA
>NW_008348078.1:1143061-1160830 GCF_000622305.1 Nannospalax galili
TTGAAACTCTTTCTCTGACTGCTTGTCATTGGTATATAGAAAGGCTACAGACTTTTGTAGGTTAATTTTTTAACCTGCCACTTTACTGAACGTGTTAATAATTTCTAGGAGTTTGGTGGTGGAATTTTTTGCATCTCTTATATAATATCATATCATCTGCAAAAAGGGATAATTTGAGCTCTTCTTTTCCAATTATTACTCCTTTAATTTCCTTCTTTTATCTTATTGCTCTTGCAAGAGTTTCAAGCAGTATGTTAAAGAAGAGTTGGAGATAGTGGACAGCCTTGTCTGGTTCCTGATTTCAACGGGAATGTTGGCTGTGGGTTTGTTATATATGGCTTTAATTATGTTGAGGTATGTTCCCTCCAGTCCAATTCCCTCTAGGACTTTGAACATAAATGCATGTTGAATTTTGTCAAAGGCCTTCTCTGGATCTATTGAGATGACCATGTAGTTCTTGTCTTTGACCCCATTTATATGATTTATGATGTTCATTGATTTGCGTATGTTGAACCATCCCTGCAGCTCTGGACTTGATCGTGGTGGATGATCTTTTTGACGTGTGTCTGTATGCAGTTTGCAAGCATCTTGTTGTGAATTTTTGCATCTATGTTCATTAAGGATATGGGTTTATAGTTTTCTTTTTTGGTTGTATCTTTACCTGGCTTTGGTAGTAGAGTGGTGCTGCCTTCATAAAAGGAATTTGCAAGTTCTCCCTCCATTTCTATCTTTTTGAGTAAATTAAGTAGTATAGGATGTAGATCTTCTTTAAATGTCTGGTAGAATTCTGCTGTCAGTCCATCTGGTCCTGGGCTTTTTTTAGTCGGGACGTTTTGTATTACTGATTCAATTTCTTTTTATGTTATGGTTCTGTTTAAGGTGTTAATCTTTTCTTGGTTTAGTTTTTGTGGTTCCCATGCCTTTAAATATCCGTCCATTTCTTTTAGGTTTTCAAATTTAGTAGCATATAGGTTTTTGTGCTATTCCCTTATTCCCTTATAATATCTGTGTCTTTCTTGTGTCTGTTGTGATGTTTCCTCTTTCATCTCTGATTTTGTTGATTTCCTTCTTTTGGTTAACTGGGCAAGTGGCCTGTCAATCTTGTTTATCTTTTTAAAGAACCAGCTCTTGAATTCGTTGGTCCTTTGTATTTTTTTCTTTGTTTCGATTTCATTAATTTCTGCCCTGATTTTTGTTATTTTTTCTTGTCTGCTGGGTTTGGGTTTTGTTTGCTGTTGCTTTTCAAGTGTCTTGAGTTGCAATGTTAAGTCATTTATTTGTGTGCTTATGATTTTTTGATGTAGGCACATAGAGTTATAAACTTCCCTCTAAGGACAGCTTTCAGCGTGTCCCAAAGGTTTTGTTGAGTTGTATTGTCCTTTTCATTTAGTTCCAGGAATACTTTTATTTCTTTCTTAATTTCTCTTTTGACCTTTTCATCATTCAGGAGCATGTTGTTTAATCTCCATGTGTGCATGTGGTTACTAGGGCTTCTTCCAGTATTGATATTAAACTTTACTGCATTGTGGTCTGATAGAATGCATGGAATTATTAAAATCTTTTTGTATTTGTTGAGGGTTTTTTGTGCTCCAGTATATGGTTGATTTTGGAGAAGGTTCCATGGGGAACCTGAATAGAAAGTATGTCCTTTGGTGCTTGGGTAGAATACTCGGTAGATATGTTAGGTCCATCTAATATATAGTATCCTTTAATTCAGATGTCTTTCTGTTAACTCTCTGACCTGTTGATCTATCTAATGGAGACAGTGGGGTATTGAAGTCCCCTACTATTAATGAGTTGGGATTAATCTGGGTCTTAAAGTCCTGTAGTATTGTTTTTATGAAGTTGGGTGCACCAGAGTTTGGTGAATATATGTTCATGATTGTAATATCTTCTTGATTGATTGTTCCTTTGATCAGAATGAAATAGCCCTCTTTGTCTCTTCTGGTTAGTTTCAGTTTAAAGTCTATTTTGTCAGATAATAGGATTGCTACGCCTGCTTTTTTCTTAGTGCCATTTGCTTGGTTTCTTAATCCATTCACCTAATCTGTGTCTTTTGACTGGGGAGTTCAGTCCATTGATACTTAAAGTTATTAATAAAAGATGTGTTTTGATTCCTGTCATTTTTATTTCTGTTCACATTCTTGATGTAGCTGTGCATTTCCATAGTTATACCTTCATTAAGTTTCTTACCATAACCCCTTGATTATAGTCATTCCCTTCTTCAGCTCTTTATATTGCTTCAAGAACCAATCTACTGACAAATTATACATATAACTAGCTCAAGGAATATAATATATATCTAGGCAAGGTTTATCTGGGAATGTTTCGTCTTTCTCCAATCTTTATCTACATGGCACATTGTAATTAAAAGTACCAGACTAGTGGAATTAACCTTCTTGGATGTTTAACAGCCATACTTAGAATCCTATACTAATTTGGTCAGAGGGACATAAAGGACAGTTTTTGCTCCTTGCCCTCCTAGTTCGACTAAGTTCCAGGGGACTATGAGCACCTCTCAAAATTTCCTGTAACTGTGATAGGTCATCTTTCCTCTTGATCATGGAGTCTGTGGAGACCCCATAAAATACACTTGAACCAGTGTCCAGTCTACAAAAGAAGGGTCAGCACAGAGGTAACATCTCCTCCATGCTTCTAAGTGAAGCCAGCCATAGTCGAGCGGGACCTTTGACTTATCTTCACATAGATCGAACTGGTAAAAGAAAGGAGCCAGGGGCTCCTCCCAAGCCCATGTGACCTCTGAGGAACAGATCCTCAGTCGGCCTTAAGAGCAAAAATAAATTGGTTTATCTGAGCCAAATGTATGGCCTTAAATACCAAAAAGGAAAATATATCCAAATATTAAAGGGGTCAATATAATTTTTAAGAGTCTATGTGTATAGCTAAAGGCTACATAATAAGAAACAATGCCAGACAGAAGATACTTTCCTTTGAGTTGTTGGCCAGGGCAGACCAAGGGAATCCCAGATAGTAACCCAGCATAGAACTGGGAAAATGAACTGCAGACCTCAGTCTTATCTAAAGGAATATTGACAACTGATTGCTGGTAGATGAGGAACAGTTGATCTTCCTAAAACAAGGAACTCTAGATAGGCTGACTAGATTCAGTGGATGGACAAGCACTGTGGAATGGCTGCAAGCTCCAACAGCACAGTAGACAGTAACAGCAATGACAGAGTATATTGGCCCCAGTCGGGGCAGGCCTATGGGAGGGTACCATTTGGGCAGTGGGTATATAGATGAATAAGATTGTTTGGGATGTTCTGTACGATACACACACGAAAAAACCCAACAAATTTAAAAATGAGTAATATTTGAGAAAAAAGCATAAAAATGTTACTTCATGTTCATTTTTAGAGGTGATAACCATTACCATTGCAATCTACCTGATGATTTTATATCCATGTTCAGGTGCCAGAGATCTCAGAAAGTAACTGACTATGACTAGTAATAATCAGATACATTGAGATTAGAGATGCATGTGCAAACATCTAAGTGTTAGCAGCATTAAAAATGAGTCTTTCTGTAGGAAACAGTATATTTTAAAATAAAATGAAGATCTTTTTTAAAGGTTAAAACCTCATTCAGTTTTACGTCTTACAGTGTTTATACTGTGTTCAATGTAGTACAACTGTTTTAATTCAAATATGAACCTAAAAATTTACAGCCACTTTTCAAAGAGATGTATCATTGCTCTAGAAATTGTTTTTGACTATCTTAAAGCTGTAGTGAAATGCTTCTTCTAATCATTTGGTTATTAAATAAATAATTTTAAAAAAATAAAAATAAAACAATAAATGATAGGATAGATTTGAAATTCCCTGTTCCCTTCTAAATCAAAGCCTTCTTTCTTTCTCTTCAGAGACATTAAGCTGCTATGATTTTGCTTGTGTCTTCTTGGTCTATTTTAATTCCTTCCTACCATCCTCCTTGCCTCCTCATTCTGTTGGGATATTGGCCATTGGCCTCCAACTTAGAATTGCCCTACCATTTAGCTACTGTTACCGTCTCTCTACGTTTTTATGTTGGTACAACTTGTGTATCCATAAATAATACTGTATTAGTTCATCTTCATATATCTCCTTTAATTTTCACATATGTTCACCAGAGCAAGAGGCATGACCCATTTCATACATGAGATAATTGAGGAGTTATGCTATGCAATTTGGCCGACTTTGTAAAGAAAGATACTTCTTGAATCCAGATCAAATTCTAGACATTTAAAATACATAGCCCAAACACCCAACAGTCCATGAAAATCCTTATATTAGTTATTTTTCCAAGTACTGAAAGCAATCTAAGGAGCTAGAGAGATGGCTCTGTGATTAAGAACACTGACTGCTCTTACAGAGGACTCAGGTTCAATTTCCAGCATTCTCAAGGTAACTAATAACCACCATAAAGTGCAGTTCCAGGGGATCCAAGCCCCTCTTCTGGCCTACATTGCCTTTGCACGACACAGATGTACTAATGTACATACAGGCAAAACACTCATACAGAGGAAATAAAAATAAATGTAAAAGAGAAAGCTATTTTAAGTGTATCACTGTTTCATGACACTATGCCAAAACCATATGTTTTAAGAGTTCTTGTTTGGTTTTGTTTTCTCTTCAACTTCTAGGCAGAAAGTCTGGTGTATTAACTGTGAAAATTCTAGAGCTACATGAGGAATGCACCATGCAAGTTGCCATGTGTGAGCAGTTGGAAGGACCACCAACCACCAGGCTTTCCAAAGGAATCTCTCCTCGGCCCGAAGTCTACTTGAAGGTTCTCTTCACCAGGGAGACTGCAGGCCATTTAAGGGGGCATCCCCAGGATGTCATCTGCATCTTCCCTCCTTGGTGAGTTTAAAGACCAAGTCCAGCAGCCATCGACTGTCTGTCTCAAAAGAGAAAAGCATTTCTATCAGGAACACTGTTAGTTTATTAGAGAAATGCCAAGGGCAGAAAGCCAGGATTTGACAGAATTTATGTAAAAAAAGTGATGAATCATATCTGACAGCATGTTTCTATTTCTGGCAGTAGGGTTTTTGTAATTTGGAGTAAGAGGGTGGAAGAAACAACCACTTAAAGATTCTTGCCCAAGCAAAGTGTTGTTGTAGTATCTGGCCATTTTTGTTTCTTATTCTTCTTGGAAAAATTGTTTTAGTAGGAGATGTTATGTGAAAATAGGGTAGTGCATATTGGGACTGGAGAGATGGCTCAGCAGGTAAGAACACTAGTTGTTCTTGGAGAAGACCCGGTTTCGAATCCCAGCGCCCACATGGCAGCTAACAACTGTCCGTAACTCCATTTCCAGGGGATCAGACAGCCTCTCCTGTCCTCCTTGGGCATTGCACATGGGTGTACTTACCTACATGCGGGCAATACACGCATACACATAAAATAAAAATAATAAATATAGGCTGGAGAATTGGCTTAACAGTTAAGAGCACTGACTGCTCTTGAAGAGGACTTGGGTTCGATTCCCAGCACCCACATGGCAGCTACAGACCATCCTTAACTCCAGTTCCAGGGGAATCCAAATTGGGCATTGCACATGGGTGTACTTACCTACATGCAGGCAATACACGCATACACATAAAATAAAAATAATAAATATAGGCTGGAGAATTGGCTTAACAGTTAAGAGCACTGACTGCTCTTGAAGAGGACTTGGGTTCGATTCCCAGCACCCACATGGCAGCTACAGACCATCCTTAACTCCAGTTCCAGGGGAATCCAAAGCCTTCTTCTGACCTCCACGGCATTGCACAACATGGGTGCACTCACATACATGCAGGCAATACACTCGTACACATAAAATTAAACAAAATAATAAAATATTTAAAAAATAATAATAATGCTGGTCATGGTGGTGCGCACCTTTAATCCCAGCACTTGGGAGGCAGAGGCAGGCAGATCTTTGTGAGTTCAAGGCCAGCCTGGTCTACATAGTGAGTTCCAGGACAGCTGGGTCTCCAAGAAGACCCTGTCTCAAAAAGTAAATAAATAAATAATAATAATAATAATAATAATAAATAATAAATATTTTTTAAAAAGAAAATAGGGCCAGGCGTCGTGGCACACGCCTTTAATCCCAGCACTCAGGAGGCAGAGGCAGGCAGATATCTGTAAGTTCAAGGTCAGCCTGGTCTCCATAGTGAGCTCCAGGACAGCTGGGGCTACAGGGAGACTCTGTCTCAAAAAGACCAAAAAAAAAAAAAAATAGAAAAAGAAAATAGCATAATGCATATTAATTTATTATTTCTATGCTAGTCATTTAAGAGGAAAGATAAAATATGTATTAAAACATAATAAAGGGGACTGGAGAGATGGCTCAGTGGTTAAGAACACTGGTTGATCTTGCAGTAGGCCTGGATTCGAATCCCAGCACCCACATGGCAGCTAACAACTGTCCGTAACTCCAGTTCCAGGGGATCCGACAGCCTCTTCTGTCTTCCACGGGCATTGCATGACACGGTTGCACTTACCTACAGCCAGACAATACACACATTCACATAAAATAAAAATAATAAATAAAATATTTTTAAAAAACATAGAGAAGCTGGAGAGTTGGCTCAGTTGTTAAGAACACTGGGTGCTCTTGCAGAGGACTGGGTTCAGTTCTCAGCACCCCATGGCTGTTAACAAACATCCATAACTAGGGATCCTCTTCTGGTATCCTTGGGCATTGTATGCATGTGGTGCATTTATGCAGGCAAAATGCTCATATACATAAAATGAAAATAAATGATTTTTTTACAACAACAAAATGCCATAATAGAGTTTGAACTTCAAGAGCATAAATAATCATTACTGGACAGAAAATCTCAGCAACTCCTTGTTTGCTTTAATTTTATGCATGGAAAACTAGATTTTACTGTGAAAAATAGAATTTTATTGCATTTGAGGGAAAGTAATTATTTTATTGGTAATTTTAAAGTTTCATTGTGAAATTCTTTGATTCTTAAATTTAGAATTCACGTTACAGAGTAAAGTTAAATTTACCTTCCCCGAGTGGCTTTTCAGGGCGTTCATAGCAGGTGATCAGCGTTTGTGGAGTGTGCAGTGAGCTCTTCATGGTCTCAGGGCCCCTTGTGAAGGGACCTCAGCCACATGCGTGGACGGATTCCTACCTCGCTTACCTTGTTGGTTGTCCCTTTGCTCACTCTTTTTTTGGCATGTTTTTATTCTCATTCTTTGAAGTCTTCTTGTTGACAATTGGAGTGACAGAAAGAAAGTAGCAAGAAGTCTTATATTTGCTCCAGAAATGATGCAAAATCTCAGTGTTTTTAATATGCTATGTCATTCAGTGGGAATGGGTTTTTCTCTAGAAGACAGACTACAGTGCTTGTGCTAGCCAAGCCAAGTGGTGGCACATACTAATGTCAGTAGGCATTTAGTAAACCCACAGCAATGAAAATTTGTGAAATAGAGGTAATTACGTGAATTTCCTTGGAGTCACTTGATCTGTCATTCGCAAAATGACCACCTCAAAAAAAGGAAGCAAGATTGGGATGTGGCTTAGTGATAGAGCACTTGCCTGTCAGCCTGGCACGCATAAGGCCACTGGGATGAGTCCCCAGTGCTGGGGATGGGGACGAAAGAGTAAAAAGAAAATAGATGTATAAATATAATTAATAACTACAAACACATGAAAGAACTTTGTTCTAAGTATCAGTGATACAAAACAAGATACAACATCTGAATATTACCCTACATATTGCTATAAATATAAATTACCTTCGGCATATTAACCCTCCTTGGCAATATGTCAAAACATTAATGTGATTACACTTTGATACAGAATCTGTATCTCAACAACATTATTACATAAAAGGTATTATTAAAAGGCTTGTTTAATCCTTAAAATGGAAACAGCCTAAATAGTCATCAACATGAGCTGGATTAAATGATTTACTGCATACTTCTGAAATAAACAGTAATTTAACACAATGATACTGATTTATATTTCCACCTCTAGAAAAATATCTCTATCACAGAAAGCAGGTGACAAGACAGTAGTCATGTCCATCGGAGAAGAGAAGCCACAGAGTTGCCACTGCAGGTAGAGCAGTCCAGGTTTTCTTGGGCAAGCAAGCATGCCACTTTTACCTTGGTCAGCCTCCCATTAACAGCAGATAAACGTCCAACAAAAATTTATTTCTCCCAAATGTGGATACCAATGGCCAAAATCAAGATACCATCAGAATAGATTCCCTTGAGTCTTCTCTCTTCGTAATTATAACACTGCCCTCTTGGTATGATCTCTCAAGATCTGTCCTGGTGTGCACATACTCCTTGTGTCTGTCAGTGCCCAAATTCCTCATTTTTTAAGGACCTGTTAGATTCTATTGAACTCACCCTATAGGCCTGACTTTAACCTAATCACCTTTTTAGGACCCTGGGTTTAGGGTTTCAATATAGGAGTTTTGCAGAGACACAGTTCTACCCCTAACACTATCAAGAATTAATGCTTTTCAAAACTAACATTTGTTGTTATCTTTTGAGAGTTTCAAAGAATGTATTCTGGTCATATTCAGGCCCCTCCCTCACTTCCTCTCAGATCTATCCCTGCTACTTCCCAGCCCCCCATTCGTGTCTTTTTTTCTTAAGTCTATTGAATGTAATTTGTGTCCCTAAATGCTCTTGGGTGGGCTTTCATCCCCTAGACCATGGTCAACCTACCAGGGGTCACACTCTTAAGAAAACAGACTTCCTCTCCCAGCTGCTATCAATTGCCAGTAGTTTCTCAGCCAAGGGTGGGACTTCATGCCCACCTCCCCCTCCATGCTGAGATTTTATGTGGCTTGAACTTTCACAGGTCTGGTACATGCTGTCACAACTTCTGTGAGTTTATATGTGCATCTTCCCTGTTGTATACAGAAAATTCTGTTTTGTTGTAGTCATCTACCACCTCTGGCTCTTTTTCAACTCTATCCATTTAACTGAGAACTTCATAACTTTTTTCCTAATACCTCGATAATATCAACATGGTAAATGCAACATGTTTTCATTAACCGTGCATTGGTTGATGGGTATGTAGGCTGTTTCCATGTCCATTTTCAAGCCCACTGATTGGATGTTGAGTGCATGTAAGAGACGAATGAGGATTATGCCTACTATTTTTGTTTCCTTTACAGCACATACCATAATTACTTCTTAGATTTTCTCCAGTTAGACTCATGTCTACATTTATGCTAGGGTGTATTGGATGGATGCCATGCTGGACACTGTAGACATCTCTTATTCTCCACATACAAAGCTAATACCCCCTCGTGTTGTTTACTCTAGACCACTATGCCTATCATTTCTCCACTTAAAGATACTTAGATTGTTCTCAAATTTTGGGTCATTCAAAAATGCTATAATTATTTTGTTTACAGACATGTCTGTCCATTCTTGTTAATATTTCACTTAAGATAGAAAGGTAGAATTGAAGGCTGAGGTTGTAGCTCAGTTGGTAGAGTGCATGCCTAGAGGTCACAAGATTCTGGGCTTGATTCTGAGCCTCATATAAAATGGGTGTGGTGGTGTACACTTTAACCCCAGCACTAGGAGGTAGAGGTATGGCGATGTATACTTTAACCCCAGCACTAGGAGGAAGAAGTATGGTGATGTACACTTTAACCCCAGCACTAGGAGGTAGAGGTATGGTGATGTATACTTTAACCCCAGCACTAGGAGGAAGAAGTATGGTGATGTACACTTTAACCCCAGCACTAGGAGGTAGAGGTATGGTGTTGTACACTTTAATACCAGCACTAGGAGGTAGAGGTATGGTGATGTACACTTTAACCCCAGCACTAGGAGGTAGAGCCAAGAATATCATAAGTTCAAGGTCATCCTTAGCTACATAGCAAGCTGGAGGCCAACCTGAGCTACATGAACACTGTCTTAAGAAAAAAATATATAAAAAGAAAGAAAAACAGGAAGATGGAATTGAAAGAGATTATTCTTAAGCTATGTACTGTAACTTTCAATGACTGTTCTCAAATTTCTTTTAAAAAGGTGAACCAGTTTATACTCACACATTCTATGCACTAGTTCTTCTATAATTATTCAATTGTATGATTTTCAATTTTTTATTTTTTATTGAATTTTTGTGATTTTTCATACAATATAGCTTGTTGCTTTTTTCATACAATATAATTTGATGGTATTTAGATTCCCTTCCTCATCCACACCTTCCCTCCCCTGCCCAATTCAATGTACTCTTATATATATAAAATATGACCTATAGAGTCTGATTTGTGTCCCCAATTGTCATTCAGTGTGGGTCCATCAACTGGGCCCACCAGGTATTCTAGTCCTGTCAGACACTGTCTCTCCCCACTCCCAATCTCCCAATATCCACCAATTGCCAAAAGATCCTTAGGTTGGCATGGGATTTCTTTCCTACTTCCCTGTATCTATGCTGGGATTTTGTCTGGTTTGAACTTACGCAGGACTTGTCCATGCTGACACCATTGCTGTGAGTTCATATGAGTGACTGACCAGCTGTCTGAAGACTCTGTTTACTGTGGTCATCCACCCACTCTCATTTTTACAGTCTTTCAGCCTCCTTTTCTTCAATGATTCCTGAGCCTTGGGAGACAGAGGTTTGCAATAAGTGTCCTGTGCAGTGGTAAGCACTCTACGGCGTCTTGTTCTCTGTACATTGGCTGATTGTGGGGTTTTGTTTTTGTTTTTGTTTTCATTTTTATTATTAATCACCATCTGCTGCATAAGGAGCTAATCTGGTGAGAGCTGAAAGATGCATTCATCCTACATGTAGAAGTTCCATTGAAGATGTGTTACTTAGGGTTAAGTGTCTCACAGACACTTACTCTCTGCATTTGATTAGTTCTGCAACTCTGTACTTGTCTCCATCTGTTGCAAAAAAGAAGCTTCTCTGATGAGGTGTAAAAGGTACACTTGTCAGTAAATATGAGGATGCATATTTAGAACAATATAATTATGTTGGTCTAGTGATGTGACAAAGTAAATTTTCTCTAGGATCCATGACCTCTCCAGCCATGTATAGTTGGCTATGTTTACAGTAGCACACATGAGTTCCCTCCCATTGAAGGGGCCTTAATTCCAATTAGACAGGTGTTGATTACCCCCAAGATAAAAGTGGCAATGCTGCACCAATAGCAATAGTTTTCTGGGCCAGTCACTGTTATTTATGTAGAGTGTATTTAAAGCCAGCCTGCACAACTTAGCAAGATCCTGTCTCAAAAAAAGAGCGGGGAGACTGGAGAGATAGCTCAGTGGTTAAGAGCTCTTGCTTCTCTTGCAGAAGACAGAGGTTAGAGGTTTGGTTCTCAGCACCCATATTAGGCAGTTCACAACTGACTGTAGCTCTAGCTCCAGGGAATTTAAAAACAAACACAACACACACTCATGTACAGACACACACATATACGTAAATAATTTTTTATTTTAAAAAGTAAAAAGAAGGCTAAGGATGTAGCTAATAGTAAAACAGTAGTGTGGTATGTGCAATGCTCTGTGTATTCAGTGCTCTGGGTTCAGTCCTCTGTCCTGAAACAAAAAAGGCAAAGAAAGAAAGAAGGCTAGAATTATATTTTTAAAAATATATGCTTTGTCCTAATGAACACAAAAAATACCAGAGCAGTTAAAATTATTCTTGGCTGCTTATTCTATATTTATTTCAGTTCATAAATTAGCTGCCTTGCCAGAGTTCATACTTGTTTTTAGTAGACATAGATGTGGAACTCCATCTGTAGTTTATAGAGAGCAAAAGTTCAGGACTCCAGTGATACGCCAGCCAAATACTTATAATTTATGAATACTGCAAAAGTGATAACTGCTAACTTTTATTACATGAGTGTTCACTGCGTGCCCAGTACAGTGCCTAGTTCCTGAATCTCATTTAGCTTCACAGTAGGCTTTTGGAATTTTATTCTTTATTTTCCCCATTGTATATACCAGGAAACCTTAGCATAGAGACTCACAAACATCATGTAGTCAGACCTCGTTGAGTCTAACAAAGTATAAGTGGACTCGAATGTCTGTGTGCAAGTGCTGCCATGGGCTGACCTATAGCTGGCTTCCCTGTCTAAAAAGATGCATGGCCCTGAGCTGCCACCCTCACAGTCTTAAGAGCTGCTCTCTGATGTGCCAGAGGGTGGACAATGTGTCCAGTGGCTGCAGAAGGAGGGGTGCTTCTGGCAGAGTGTTACTGAGTCGTAGGACTGGTAGGGTCAAGGGAAAAAACATTGAGTGTCCGGGACAAAAAGAGGTCTGCACTTGCACAAGCCAGAGTCCAGAACGTGCTTGTACATGTCTTCTTTCCTAGGAAGGTGTCTTTGCTTTTTGTTGTTTTGATTTTCTGACACATGATCTCACTAGGTACCACTCACTGGCTTGAAACTTGCTGTGTAGATCAGACAGGACATGAACACTCCTCCTTCCTCTGATGTGTCTTTGTATTATGGCAGAGAACATTTGCTGTACCTTTTCATGAGTTAATTTTGGATAGGTGACAATAGGCTTGATTGTAGTTTTCTTGGTGATGATATACAAACATAGTTTTTGTCTCTGAAGAGCCTTTGATTTCATACACATTCAGAAAGAAAATTGTCAAACTCAGGTGAAAATTCCAGCGAAATATAACAGAATTGTGTAGCAGTGCAGTAGCCATCAAAGGATGAAATAACCCCTGATTCCTGAGATCAGAGTGAAGTCTTAGGGACGAGATAGGCTGTTGATGCTTCTGTGAGTCCAGTGATTAAGAATAAGGGATACCTACAACACTTTTTCTGTCTACAGCCCAGCTCTTAGACTATGGATCATGACCCATATGGGGTCATCTCACTGAATGTGGGTGTCATGAAAAATTTGACAATAGTAAAAAAGTTTTTTGATTGTGAAGCCACCAGAAACAAATTCAAAGCCAAAGCATACTGTTTCTGAGGCACAGCTCACCTGTGTCAGATTGTGGAGGTGGCAGGAGGCACTAAAGAGGAGGAAAGTGATGTATGAAATTCTCAAAGACTGAATTTTTTAAAGTTAAGAAATGCTGTTTGAACTGATGAACTGTTTCATGAAAACATTACTAAATGAATTTTAGCTTAGGATTAGTATAAAATTTCTAGCAATTTTTAAACGATCCGAAACATACTTCTATATTCTGTACTATGCATTTATGCAAAGTGTAGTTCTCAGCATTAATAATTTTTTGCGTGTGTGTGTGTGTGTGTGTGTGTGTGTGTGTGTGTGTGTGTGGGTGTGTGTGTGTGTGTGTGGGTGTGTGTGTGTGTGTGTGGGTGTGTGTGTGTGTGTGTGGGTGTGTGTGTGTGTGTGTGGGTGTGTGTGTGTGTGTGTGGGTGTGTGTGTGTGTGTGTGGGTGTGTGTGTGTGTGTGTGGGTGTGTGTGTGTGTGTGTGGGTGTGTGTGTGTGTGTGTGGGTGTGTGTGTGTGTGTGTGGGTGTGTGTGTGTGTGTGTGTGTGTGTGTGTGTGTGTGTGTTGGCCACAGTGTATGTGTGATCAGAGGACATTTTTCAGGATTCAGTTCCTTTTTTCCACCTTGTGGGTCCCATACATTGAACTCGGGTCCTCGGGCTTGGAGGCAAACACCTTTACTTGTTGAGCCATCTCACAGGCCCCAGCATTAATATAAAATCAAAGTTCGGTCAACTCTACATGGTTTTGAAGATGCTTTTCATCCTGTAGTAGCAATCAAGATTCAATTCTTTATGTAACAAATAACATCTTTCTCATTAAGAAGGTATATTTTGCTTTTTTCATCAACAAATGTCATAATTATGTCTAACAGTTGTTTTAAAGTAAACTTCTTTGATTATCAGCAGATGTTTTAATTATCTGCCTGTGTTATATACCCATATACCCAGGTTGTAAAGATTTTTCTGATGGAAATGGTCAAGTTGAAGAAAATCTAACACACAGAAAAATTTTTTTACTTCAGAGAGGCTGGATGTCCCTGATCTTAAAAATCAGTAAATCTGATGCAACAATACAAGCAGTTCTTGGAGATTTAAGACAGTTTTGATCACCTTTGAAGACTATTAAAGCATTTTATGACTTAAATAATGACCTTTTGGTTAAATATTAAACATTATGAATGAGTGGAATGTTTCCTATCTATTGCGGACTTCCAGTTGATACTTTGTATTCTTTATCAACAAGGTAAAGAATACAAACAAAAAAGTTTAACTGTTTGAAATTTTTCTATCTGGTCATGGTGTTCTGGGTTGGGGTTGATCATGGCCAAGTCCTGGCCACCAGCAAGGACAGCAAAGTATACTGGCCATAGCACTGCTTTCCAGTGCTGCCTTCATGAAGGACATGCCACTGAACGGTGGCCTGTCAAGTTTACTAATACATGTAAACAGAATATCATGCTTTATTATCTAATATCGATTTATTATTGCTTAAAAAGTATTGAAAGCGGGAATATTGTCTCCTAAAGCCTAACATGTAACACCTACACTTGTTCTACCTAGAATGAACAGCCTTTTCCTTAATTTTTCCAACTTAACTTTTTCAACATAAAAATAACCTTTTAGATGGTGGCAGAAGGGCAGAATAGAGAGGGCTCATACTCAAATAACAGACATAGTATGACCACTGAAGGGCCCTCATGAAGTCCCCATGTGGGAATTGTTCTTTCTTCCTGGCATGCTCTTTGTCACCCTAATCTTCTGGACACTAATAGTTCTTAGGCTCCCTTTTCTTGGGGTCTTCCCTGCCATCTTCCTCCCAATCCCAGGTAAACTTGATGGCTTTCTCCTTAAGCTCCACTGTGCATTCCACATGCATTCTGTGTCCTAAGCAGGCCTGGTTCCTCTGAGGGGTGGGGCCTACTGTGGAGAATAGACTGCAGAGAGTTAGCTGGGGAGGGAGGGGCTTTTTGAACACCATTTTGGAACTGAAGGGGCAGCACAGAATGATGACCCCATTGTCTCACTCGCCTGGACACAAGAGGGGGTGTTTACTGAGCTGAGGCGAGTTAAAGATGTGCTGTATGGTTTTTCTAATAGCGCCTGGGCAAGGGACCCTAGAAAACTAGGGCAACACATCCCTAGCGGCAGTCAGAGGAAACTGTAGCCTCTGCTTTTCCTCTTACTTCTTGGATGTAGCCAGGTATGAGTCTTGCCTTAAGCAGAAATCAAGGCTTTGTTTCAGACCACAGTGTACTAAAATTACAAACAAGCTCATTTTTGAAAAACTAGAAACCATGAAAGTATATGATTTAGTGGGTCTTCCTACCCAAGCTAAGCCACAGTGGCCAAGGAGCTTTTGTTCCCATACACACCTTACAGGACAAAGAACTTGTATCAGGAGAGACAGTAGCCTTAACAGTATTACTCTCCTGCTGAATTAGTGGTGAACACTTCCACTTAGACTTGGTCCCTGAACTTGTTTTCTTGGGTGCATTCTCTCACACATCCACATGGGAACCTGTGCAGAGTCCCCTCAGCATTCCTTACTATGGAGAAAATGCCCAAATCACAATTGATTGATTAATAAGTGCTAAGCATATACACAAATATATGCAAATTGAAAACTAGGATCTGTATAGGACAGAGAACATGTCATTTGGCTTTCTGAGTCAGAAATACTTTGCCTGAGATAAAAATTTCCAGTTCTGTCCATTTTTGTGCATGTGTCATGATTTCATTTTTCTTTGTACCTGAAGAAAATGGATATATAACCACATTTGTATTCATTCATCTGTTAGATTCACTTTCCAGCTATTGTGAATAAAGCAACAGTGAACATGGCTGTACAAGCACCTCTGTAGTAGGATACAGACATCTTTGGCTATATGCCCAAGACTGGTATAACTGGGTCATATGGTAGTTCTATTTTTAGCTTTTTAAATGATCTTTCTTTTGAATTTTTTATTGAATTTTTGTGTATTTCATTCAGAACATCTCAATCAGTCTTAATCATCTTTATACCCCCTTCCCCACTGGTACCTTCCCATAGCCCCCCACTGGAATTCATTCATTCTGTCATTTGTGTTAAGGCCTATTGTGTCAAGTTAGTGTCCTCAGATGTTCCTCAACTCAAGTTCATCTACTGAGGTCTAGTCACCATAGCTAGAGTCCCTTGCTTTAGGAAGATCAGCTCTTCCTCACCTAGTAGTAATCAGTTCCCAATATTTCTTCACCTAAGATTGGGGTCTGCATTGCAGAAGAAGGGGCAGAAAGATTGTAAGAGCCAGGGAAGAGGTGCATGACCATATGGAAATAGAGTCCTACAAGCTCCTGGGACCCTGCTCATATGATTCTATGGCAATGGTGTCAGCATACACAAGTCCCATGCAAACTCAAGCAGACAAAATCCCAGCATAGAACTGGGGAAATGACAGCAGACCCCAGTCTATTTTTAGTTTTTAAGGAAACTTCCACACTGATTTGCATAGTGACTATATCAGCTTGCATTCTCATCAGCAGTGAATAAGGGTTTTCTTTCCCCATATCCTCACCAGTATTCGTTATCATTTGTTTTCTTTATGATAGCCATGCTGACTTGGATGAGATAGAATCTCAAAGCAGTTTTAATAATTTTTATTTTATTTTATTTTATATGTTTGAGTGTATTGCCTGTGTGCGTGTAAGTGCACCTGTGTCATGCAGTGCCCACAGATGTCAGAAGAGGGTATCAGATCCCCTGGAACTGGAGTATGGATGGTCGTTAGCCACCCCTGTGGGTACTGAGAATCAATTCTGGGTCCTCTGCAAGAGCACTGTTCTTAACCTATGACCTATCTCTCCAGTCTCCTCAAAGCACTTTTAACATGCATTTCTCTGATGACTAATGATGTAGAACACTCTTCCAAGTATTTATTGGCCCTTTGTACAAAGGGTTCTAAGGATGCTATATAGAAAATTTGTGTGTATTCTAGGAAGAACTTAAAAATAATCTAAAAGTGGATGTTTACTTTTGAGATTACCCAGTAAATTTCCACAATGTAAATGTCATCTGTAGTTGCTTTAGGTTCTTTGACTCTGTGAGAATAAGCCAAAGACAAGCACTCCAATGCCTAAAAGATTACCCCTGCCCCACCATTCACGTGATTGTGCTGGTTGTCAGCATAAGGCCTCTTTCTTCTGAGATTGAAGACCAGCACTTTGTGTCCATAGGATCTATGAACCCATCAAGTGCTGTTTTGCTTGTTTTCTGTTTCAGATAAGTTCATTCTAAATATCTGTTCCTTTCCAACAATAGTTTCAGAGCTTTTACCCTGACATTTGGAATCCTAAAAATTTTACATATAATTAATATAATTTAAGAATACGAATCTTGCCATAAATGGGGGGCACCCACTGCTGTGTAAATAAACCCCCACCCTATGCTCTGTTAAAGGGTAAAAAGGAGCTCAAGAGAGGTAGGACCAGAGGAGAAGGGCATTATTAAGGGAGAAAGGGGAAAATTGGGGCACCTTAATTGGGGAAACCATGATGGGGGGGTTAGACAATGCAAGAGATAAATAATGCCTAGCTGGTTTTAAAAACCAGAGGGAACCATATTAGTCCAACAACCTACTGACAAATTATACACACCAGATCAAGAAATATATGTCTAGGTAAGGTTTATCTGAGAACAATTGGTCTTTGCCCAAGATTTATCTAGATGGCACACAGTAATTAAAAATACTAGACTGGTGGAACGAAACTTCTTGGATGTTTAACAGACATATTTTGAGGCCTATACTAATTTGGTCAGAGGGACATAAAGGACAGTTTTTGCTCCTTGCCCTCCTAGGTTGACTAGTTCCAGGGGACTA
>NW_008348078.1:1160922-1207951 GCF_000622305.1 Nannospalax galili
ACCAGTGTCCAGTCTACAAAGAGGAGGGTCAGCACAGAGGAATCATTTCCTCCATGCTTCCAAGCGAAACCAGCAGAACCAACATGGTCGAGCAGAACCTTTGACTTATCTTCACATAGGTGGAACTGGTAAAAGAAAGGAGCCAGGGGCTCCTCCCAAGTCCATGTGACCCCTGAGGAACAGACCCTCAAACAGCCTTAAGAGTAAAAGTAAATTGATTTATCTGGGCCAACTGTATGGCCTTAAACGCCCAAAAGGAAAGTATAACCAAAGATTAAAGAGGCCAATATAATTTTTTAAGAGTCTATATGTATAGCTAAAGGCTACATAACAATGCCAGATAGGAGATACTTTCTTTTGAGTTGTTGGCCACGGTGGCCCAAGGGACTCCCAGATAGTAACCCAGCATAGAACTGAGAAAATGAACAGCAGACCCCAATCTTATCTAAAAGAATATTGACAACCGATTGCTGCTAGATGAGGAACAGCTGACCTTCCTAAAACAAGACCTCTAGATAGCCTGACTAGATTCATCAGATGGACAAGTAGTGGGGAACGGCTGGTGGTGCCGACATCACAGCGGACAGTAGCAGGGATATCACCAAGTATAAGGGCTCCAGTGGAGGGAGGGAGGCTATGGGAGGGTGCCATCTGGGAAGTGGGTGTACAGTTGAATAAGATGGTTTGAGATGTCCTGTGTGATATACACACGCAAAAAAAATCAACAAATTTTAAAAAATGAATTAAATTTGAGGAGAAAGCATGAAAAGTTACATCATGTTAATTAGTTGAGGTGATAACATTACCATTGAAATCTACCTGATGACTTTATAGACATACACAGGTGCCAAGGATCTGAGTGCAACTGATTATGACTAGTAATAATCAGATGCATACAGATGCTGAAGTGTTGATTTAAAAAAACTAAATTGGAAAAAAATATTTTATTGAAAAAAAATGTAGGAAACAACATATCTTAAAATGAAGTGGAGATCTTCTTTAAAGGGTAAAAACTCATCCAATTTTATGTCCTACAGGGCTTATACTGAGTTCAATATTATATAACTGTATTAATTCAACTGTAACCTAAAAATTTTATAGCCACTTTTGAAATAGATGTATCTTTGCTCTGGAAACTGTTAATGAATGTGTTAAAGCTATAATGAAATGCTTCTTCTAAAAATAAATATTTTTTAAAAAAGAATACAAATCTGATCCAACAGAGGGTTAATTTGTTACCTTTCTTCTGTAGGATGCCCATGGAATATGTCATTTCTCTTTTATAGATGAGAGTACAGACTACACAATGCAAGTCAAATTGGTCTGTTAAAAGTAAACAACCTGTAGAAAAGCTGTAACACTCAAAATCTTGATGATAATATTTGAATTTCCTTTGGACCTCCAGAAAGCAACATTATGCTTAAGAAGTGTTCAGTTGATTCTCCTTAACTGTAAAGGTGATGGCCATGGCTAAAAGAGTGAGCAAAGTTTTTAGTTGTGTCCCTTGATAATGGCAATATTCCCCTAAAATGATACTCAGAAGACAAGTGCTGCTGTGTTATCAGCCCTTTAAGTCCCTTCTCCCCATGTTTAAGAGAGCCATGTGGAAAGCCAGAGAGATTCTTGAGGACTCTCAGTCAGGCTGCTTTCAGTCTGCAGATTTAGGTCATCTTACAGATAGCATGTCAGCCACCACAGTCCTGTTGGAGCTGTGTGATCAGGGCTTAAAATGCTCAAGTGTCGTCTTACAGGCAAACAGCCAGCCCTCTTACCTCTAAACAACAAAAAATTGCTGTGTGGAAGGAATATTTTTCAACTGTTGGAGGGCAGAGCTATAAGAGTTCTAAATTTGGAAGAATTTTAACTTCAGTATTCTAAATGATTGTCTTTTGATAGATTGGATAGACACTTTGAATGCCATGAATTTCCTTTTCCACAGTGGACACACAGAAGAGTAATAGCTACCTCATTAAGTTGTCAAGGAAACATGAAAGCACCCCACATCCTGTCACAGAAATATAATCAATTCAGCAAATGGATGCCAGTGTTGAGCTGCAGTTCCTAAATTGAAAGGCATGATCAGTGGTATTCTCACGTATGCAGTCCTCAGTGTTGCCTTCTGCTTCTCTTTCCCTTGGGAGTCCTGAACCCTAGTCCTGCCTCCTCCCTGTGGAGGATTTCTGTGCCCCAGTTCTGATTTGCCATGGACCAAAGGCAGTATCTAAGTCAATTGCTTGTTATATATTCTGTCTTGTTCCAAAGAGGATTTTAATTGGTTTGTACAAATACACGAATTCAAAGTGCAGAAATCTGTATGCAAGAGAAGCAAGCAGGCTTTGTCCATGGAGGAAACTTGTCAAAAACAAAGCTCAGGCAGGGTGTGGGGGCACATGCCTTTCATCCCAGCACTTGGGAGGCAGAGGCAGGCAGATCTCTGTGAGTTCAAGGTCAGCCTGGTCTTCATTGTGAGTTCCAGGCTAGCTAGGACTACAGAGAGACCCTGTCTTAAAAAAAAATAAAAAATAAATTTTAAAAGGCTCAGGGTTCTGCCTGCAAACATGTTCCTTACACAAGAAAAACAAAGCATTATATAATTGTGAGAACACAAAAATAATACAGTAAATACAGTGAAAAGGCCTGCTTCGTGAAGTTATATCTATAATACTGGCTGGCAGCGTAATTGCTTGATGCCAGTCAGTGAGATTATGGATTGTATTGTACTTATAGGCTATCTTCTCATAGGAGTACTTTCCAGCACCTCTGAACATAGTTTCTTAACAGATGAAGTAAAGATAAAAATAATCATAAGCAATGAAAAAGTCTGGTACAAGTGTCTATACACGGAAGTGCAGTGCATTTTAGTTAATTTATTGTTCATAATAATTGATAGTAGTTTCTAAAATAAAAATAATTTGTCAAACCTGGAACTGATATTCCTAATTCAGGAATATTTTTTTAGGTTACATTGGTGGTTCAGTGGTAGAATTCTCACCTGCCAGGAATATTTTTAAAGATATCTAGTAGTATCCAGGCATGGTGGCGCACACCTTTAATCCCAGCATTTGGGAGGCAGAGGCACACGGATCTCTGTGAGTTCAAGGCCAGCCTGGTCCACACAGTTCCAGGACAGCTGAAGCTACAGGGAGACTGTCCCAAAAAGACCAAAAAAAAAAAAAAAAGATATCTAGTAGAAAGAATAAAAGAGTCAACCCTTTTAGCTATTAAGTGATTGATCAGTTTTTAGACAGTGTCATGGTATGTTACCTTCCTCACTGCTATGACAAGATACCAGGCAGAAGTAACTGAAAGGAAGAAGTTTTCTTTCACTTATGACTTGAGGGCACAGTCTGTCACAATAGGAAAGTCATGGCAGGGCAGGTGAAATACATTTCAGCAGACCAGGAAGCAGAGAGAAATTGGGCCAGAAGTAGGACTGGGCTGTAACTCCTAAGACCTGCTACCCAGCAACTCACTTCCTCCATCTAGACTGGAGCCTAACGGTTCCACAGACTCCCAAAACAGTGTCACCAGCTGGGGACCAAGTGTTCAAAACCACGAGTCTGTTGGGAACATGTCATACTCCAACCATACGATAAGTATTTAGTGATAATGGGTTATTCTGCTGTCATACTTTCGTTCACTTTTCCATTCAGCAAATATTTTTGGAGTCCTAAGTGCTGGGTATACTGTAATATCAGGCAGGACCTTGATGGAGCTGCAAGTTGCATGAACACATAATTACAACACAGTGGAGACTGAGTACACCAGGACCGTGCTGTGCTGCACTGAGGAGGAGGCGCTAACCAACTGGCAAGGTTGGTGGCAGCCAGCAAAAGCATAGAGGGAAAAATAACTCATGGGATGAGTGACTGTGCAGTAGAAGGAGGGGACAGAATTAAGCTAGAGTACTCACAGTACCCAAGCCTAAAGGGATCTAGGAAATGGACATAGTATGGAACTCATGAGGAATCATCAGACATCCATCTGCTTTAGAAACCTTGAACAGACGTTCTAGGGTAAATAAAAATAAATTACAGCTGGGCGTGGTGGTGCATGCCTTTGAACCCAGCACTTGGGAGGCAGAGGCAGGCAGGCCTCTGTGAGTTCAAGGCCAGCCTGGTCTTCATAGCGAGTTCTAGGCCAGCTGGGGCTACAGGGAGACACTGTCTCAAAACGACAAAAAAACTTCAGTAAGATGTCTCTTCACTTGTCCCCCTTGGCCATGGAGGAAGATAGGAAAACAGCAGACTCCAAAACCCAACGGGGTCCTTGAAAAGAAAACACTCGATATGTCTGTTTCGTTGAGCAAAAGTGAGCAGTGGTTTTCTCCAATGTTGATGTCGCTCGATGAGAAATTCAAGTCAACAAGTAACTGTTGCCTCTGTTTGCTGCACAGAAGCCAGAATATTCTTTCTTAAACCGAAGTATAATCATGTGGACAGAGTGATGGAGACAGGAAAATAGGAAAGACTGTAATTGAAATTATGACTCCTGCTGTCAGCCTGCAGCTGTGGTTATCTCCCTTGAGCCTGGAGCTGTGGTCCCCTCCCGTGAGCTGTGCTCCCCTCTTGCAAACTGGGTTGTGGTTGTCTTCCACGAGCCTTCCCCAACTGTGACCCACAATTCCATATTTCTCTGGTAGAGGCTGATGGTGGAGCGGAGTGTATGGAGGACTTCCCCATGTTGAGCACCAGTTTCAGCCTTCTCTGAGAGGCTGCATTCTCCATGCCCGCCCCCCCCCCCCGCCCCACGTCCCAGATTGTACATGGCAGTGGCTTTGCCTCTGTGTCAGGCTTATGCTGGGGATAGGGAAGGTTTCTGTCATTTACAAATTCTAGTCTTGGGAGGACTGATTCTCAAGAATGGAGCTCCAACCTCCGCTAAGGGGCAGCTGTGGTCTCCACAGGTGGTCCTGGGTATCTAGGCCTAAGCATTGGACATTTCCTAATCCCAGGCACCATGAGGTTTTCCGTTATGTTTCTGTTCCTCTTCTGCGGCCCTAGTATACCTTCACCTGTGCTCTGTGGACAATGCACTATACAAAATTGAACTTCTAGAGATAAAAACCACAGTCTGGGAAGTAAATTTTAAAAAGAAACTGTAAAGAAATGTAAAATGGATTTACTATTAAAAGTAAATGAAGCAGGCAGCTCAAGTCATTTCACACATTATCATCTTGTGTTCATGGAATTATGTAAGATTCTATATTAGGCACACGCATTTGTCATTTGGTGTGTGGGTTGAGTATTTCGTTAGATAACTGTGCCCTAATAACCTAGGGGATAGTCTTAGATTCCTGTAGTAATGCCATGTATCATTTTATAAAAATATAACATCTGCACTTTAATTTCCAGATCTTACAAATGAGCAAATTCCAAGCATTCTGCAGGAATAGTTTAGTGGGTAGCCAGAGAATAACATGAAATGTTGGAGTGGTAAAAGTATCTGTTCACATAAACTGAAAATATACAAACTGGGATCAAGTGTTCTCTGAGTTAGCGGCCTATCTGGCCTAGCTCAGCTTCAGTGTTTATAAACAGTGTAACTAGAAGTCAGGAACAGGCACATCCAGCATTTTTTCTTTCGCAACCCAACCGATGCAGCAGGAGGGTCTGTACATCTGATTCCTAATGTCCTTTGAGCTGATTTTTAGTTCTTTTATGGAGATCCAATCTCTTCATTGGAACTAAATTGTTTCATCAAAAACTGTGGTGGCGCATGCCTTTAATCCCAGCACTTCGGAGGCAGAGGTAGGCGATCTCTGAGTTTGAGGCCAGCCTGGTCTTCATGGTGAATCCAGGACAGCTGGGATTACAGGGAGACCCTGTCTCAAAAAGATCAAAAAAAAAAAAACCAAAAAACAAACAAACAACCAAAGAAACCTGTGTGGGCCACGTTTACAAGACTGTCCTGAAAACTTTAAAGTTTGGAACAGTTTATTTGCTTCAATACTAATTTTTTTTTAATTTGTCAGCATTTTCGATGGTGAAATGATAAATGGAACCGTTCTTTGTTGAAAAGTTAGTTCAAGATAATTAGCCATTTGCTACTATAGAATGTAGCTGATCTTCATGGAGGGGTATCAAGACACAGTGAGCGGGGTATGTCAAGCTTTCCCACAATAGGCTTAGTCCATTCATAAGATTGGAGCCCAGGAGCCCTAAACATTTCCCATTTAACTCTCCCACCTTCCATGGTTGCAGTCCATGTGGTTCCTGGAGGACACTTCAAACCATAGCAGTCCCCATCATGCATGTTTACTAAAGCATCCAAGATAGTTTTCTCATGAACAATTATTTTTTAAAAACCTAGCCAGGACAGCGGGCGGTTAGCAGAGCGGCCGCTGAAGTAAAAGCCGGCACCATGGTGGAGAAGGAGGAGGCCCAAGGCTGCATCAGCAAGGAGGAGGCAGCACAGTATGACCTGCAGATCCACCTGTGGGGACTGGAGGCCCAGAAGTGGCTGCGTGCCTCCCAGGTGCTGCTTGTTGGCATGAAAGGACTTAAGGCAGAAATTGCCAAGACTCTCATCCTGGGAGGAGTGAAAGGACAGACGATGCTGGATCATGAACAGCTGTCTCCAGAAGATCCTCGGTTCTTGATTCATACTGGGTCTGTGGGCCGAAATAGGGCAGAAGCCTCTTTGGAGCGAGCCCTAATCTCAACCCCATGGTGGATGTGAAGGTGGACACTGAGGACATAGAGAAGAAGCCCGAGTCGTTTTTCACCCAGTTTGATGCAGTGTGTCTGACTTGCTGCTCCAGGGATATCATTGTCACAGTTGACCAGATCTGCCACAGAACAGCATCAAGTTTTTCACGGGAGATGTCTTTGGATACCACAGGTACACCTTTGCCAACCTTGGAGAGCATGAGTTTGTTGAAGAGAAAAACAAAGTTGCCGAGGTTAGCCATGGAGTGGAAGATGGACCTGATACCAAGAGAGCAAAACTTGATCCATCTGAGACAACCATAGTCAGAAAGAAAGTGATTTTCTTCCCTGTCAAAGAGGCTCTGGAAGTAGACTGGAGCAGTGAGAAAGCAGAGGCCGCCCTGAAGCACACAGCCTATACTGCTTTCTGCTCCAAGTGCTCCTGAAATTCCGCACAAATAAAGGAAGAGATCGCAGCTCTGAGACCTTAGGCGAAGACTCTGAGCTGCTGCTACAGATTTGTGAAATGATATCCTTGATTTCACTGAGTGTGCTTCCCAACGACTTTGTCAGACACTGCTTCTCTGAGATGGCTCCTGTGTGCCGTGCTTGGAGGGATTTTGGCACAGGAAACTGTGAAGACCCTGTCTCAGCGAGACCCTCCACACAGCTTCTTTTTCAGCCGCATGAAGGGGAGTGGCATGATTGTGGAGTGCCTGGGTCACAAGTGAGCCTGAGATGCACACAGGCTGGGAACCCACCCTGCTTCCTGTCCCCTCCTCCCAGAAGGCATCTGAATGACCAGGATTTCAGGCAGGGATGTCCTGCCTTCATCCCAACAGAAATCAGGCCTCTGTCAGCTCCTGAGTGTTCACCACATAGCACCCCTTTCACATTGCTCCCTGTGCTGCCAAAGTGGGACCAGCCCTCTGCAGGCTGGAGATGCCTGGCAGGCATGCCGCCTCATGCAGGAGCTTCTTGGTATCTTTTGGACTTACTGGTACCTGAGGTCAGCAAGAAGAGCAGAACCCCAGAGGGAGTGAGACCCATTCCATTGGAGCCCAGTGGAAGCCTGCTTCCACCAACTCCTGAGGGCCTGACAACAGCCCTCAGTTGACCCTTTGTCAGGTTCCAGCCTGGATTTTCAAAGGGAGAAACTGGTAGCAGGTTGTCTTACAAATTAAATCTTAGTGAAATTGTTTTTAAAAGCTGTGCAGATTCAGCCCAGGTGTGGTGGTGCAAGCCTGTAATCCCAGCACCTTAGGAGGCAGAGGCAGAAGGATTGCTTAACTTTTGAAGCCAGCATTTTCTACATAATATACTTAGACCATGTCTCAAAGGCAGATTTGAGAGCTAGTGCAAAACCAGCAACCCCAGATCTTGGCATCCTGGGCTCCGAAGAGGCCTTGGGTTAGAGGGCCAAGTCCTCCATTCTTACTCCTGAGTTGCAGCTGTTGAATTTTATGTATTTCTGAGAGTTTCCTTGGTTGTTTTAATAAGGAACAATAATAAAGTTACTTGCTTTGAAAAAAAAAAAAAAAAACCTAGCCAGGTGTGGTGGCACACGCATTTAATCCCAATACTTGGGAGGCAGAAAAGGGGGAATTTCTGTGAGTTTAAGCCTAGTTCAATCTACATAGGGAGTTCTAGGTCAACAAAGACTACATAGTGAGACCTTGTCTCAAAAGAAAGAAACAAAAAAATCTAGAAAAGGCCTGGCGGGGTGGTGCACGCCTTTAATCCCAGCACTTGTGAGGCAGAGGCAGGCAGATCTTTGTGAGTTTAAGGCCATCCTGTTTACATAATGAGTTCCAAGACAGCTGGGGCTACAGGGAGACCCTGTCTCAAAACCCCCAAAAAAAAAAAAAAAACTAGAAAGATGATTTGAATTAGTTAAGAGGAAGTCTGAGAGTAGTAAATTTCTTGACTGCTGTTTGATTTTATTATAATTTCACCTACATTTTAAATATGGTAGTGATTTGCCATCCTCTGACTAGTAGTTGCAATATAGGCTAAAGTCAGTATCGGTTATAGATTGTTCTGCTTAGAATAAATAACAAAAATTTTGAATGATTCTCTGTGACCTAGTATCTCTATCTGAAGTGGGGTCACTAGATTTTTCAGGCTACCTTGAGCTCTGGTCTCAAGTGATCTCCTGCCAGTTTCCCAAATAGCTGAAACAACAAATGCATACCATTGTGCCTGGCTGGTTTTTGTGCTTTCATTTGAAGTATCTGGTTATAATTCATGACAATACAAGTTGAATGTGGTGCATTTAGTCTAAGTATTAAAATATGGTCTAATTTCTCCTGTTGTTGATGCGTCACCAGTAAGCTTGGGAAACTTGCAGTTGGCAGTTCTGCCTTTATTGTGTCCTGTGCCTGTTTGGGTGTTCTAACAGGCCTTCCTTCACCTTCCTTTCCAAGGCCTCAAGCACCCTTCAGTTGCCGTGCTGCTGTCTTTCATTGCCCTTTTGAGACTATTTGAGCTTGTATATACCTTTTGGTGTTCATTTCTGCTTCTTCTATATATAAGCCATAGCCTGCTGGCGTTTTGCATTGCCTTCTCATGCTGGCAAGGATTTATGAAGTAGGTCTATGCACAAGATGTGATTGTTCTGGAATATAGCTCTTCCCCTGAGCCTGCTGCCTGTGAAGAAAAGAAAAACCTGCGTAGGCTTCTACAGCAAAATGTGTGAGGTGTCTAGGGAGATAGCCCCCTTTTATATGATGGTGACAGGAGCCCATGTCCGCAAAACAAAATTGCAGTAAGGCCACAGGCATATCATGTCGTCTGCTCTGTATGCCATTTGATGAAAGCTGCTCCTTCAAGTGGATATTCCTCAGAAGTATATGTGGAAGAGTGTTGAAACAGGATGGGGTAGAGCTACAGCTTTACCTAGAGAAAGCTCTCATGGCAGTTTGTGTGTGTGTGTGCACGAGCCTACTTCTTAGTCATCATGTTAAGATTTCCCTCTCTTGGGGCTGAAGAGATGGCTCAGTGGTTAAGAGCACTGACTGCTCTTGTAGAGGACCCGGGTTTGATTCCCAGCATCCACATGGCGGCTACAAACCATCCTAACTCCAGTTCCAGGAGAATCTGAAGCCCTCTTCTGACCTCTGTGACATTGCACAACACACGCACACTCACATACATGCAGGCAATACACTCGTACACATAAAATAAAAATAATATCTGGGCTTGGTGGCGCACGCCTGTAGTCCCAGCACTTGGGAGGCAGAGGCAGGAGGATCTCTGTGAGTTCAAGGACAACCTGGTCTACATAGTGAGTTCCAGGACAGCTGGGGCTACAGGGAGACCCTGCTTCAAAAAGACCAAAAAAAAAGACTTCCTCTCACAGTTTGTTCAAATGAGTTGTTTGTTTTGCTTCTCTGTGGCCCAGTTAATGAACCAACTAAAAATTCCTGGTATTTCTACCCTGCTCTGTCTGGAATGTCTTCACTCTCCATTTAAGATATATCAAATTCTACTTCCTCATGAGGTTGCTTCTGATTCTTTCCATTTGGGTGGGCTCTCTCTTCAGTGTTTGAACCTTTGTAGTTTTTCCTTAGTTATAATTGCTATTTCTCATTAGTACTTGTAGTCTGCTTAAAGCAAGAACTGTAGGTTGAATTCTGTCTTCCTGCTTTGTAGATTTTTACCTCCTTATGAACAGAAAGTATAAATATTCTACAGTGCCAAGCAGGAAACAGATCTGTGAAAGAATTTGCTCTTATTTGGATTGATGTTATAAAAAGACCCACTTCTGGTCGTGGTAGTGCATGCTCACAATCCCAGCTCTTAGGGTCAGTGGCAGGATAAGCTTCCAGGGCAGCATGGCCTGGGCTCCATTTCAAGACTCTGCCTCAAAAACAAAAAGAAAAAAGAACAAAAACCAGAAAGATTTATTTTTTCCACAAAAGCTTGACTTTAGACCTGTGACCAAGAAGAAACCCAAAGTTAATGTTGTACATACCACTTGTAAAATACCACTTAAACAGATTTTCAAATGTATTCCACGGAGAATTTTTTTTAAGATTTTTTTTTTTTACTGAGCTTTTAAACTTTCGTACATTTCCCACTCAAATCCAGACCCCCCCTTCCCCGTCCATACCTCCCCCATCCCCCCCACTGAACCCTATGGACTCTGCCATATATGCTGAGTCCTATTCATTCAGGTGGTTGTACCCAAATGTCTTTCAGTGTAAATGTGTCCACTGGAGTCTAGTCAGCCCATCCAGAGGTCGTATAAGTCATACTCTCCCTCACGCAACAGCAACAAGTCTTAAATAGTTTTCAATCTAGTACTGACCTGCCACTTATTTCTCACCTCCCCTTTGGGCCCTTATTTAATTTAGCCAACATGGATATCTCGCTGGATGCCACTGCTACCACAGGCACACATGAGCAAGCCTCCATTCGGCCTGGAAGCCTCCATCTCATACATTCATGAACCAGCCCTGGCTCTTACAATCTTTCTGCCTCCTCTTCCCATCGTCCCTGAGCCATGGGTGGGTGAGGTTCCATACAGGAGTCCCATCCTACATGCTACAGTCTCTTATTCTCCAAAACTTGGGGAGTTGAGGCCTTCTGTGTGTAACACACTCTGATATACATGGAAGCCTCACTGGTGAGAGTTGAGGTTGCAACTCCCCTTATTCTAGTACTAAGCATCTCCCAGGTGTATGTTTTCTATGCCTGACCAGATGTGGAACTCTGCAGTAGCCTCCATCTGTTGCAAAAAGAAGCTTCTTTAATGAGTGCTGTATGGCAAGCTTGTCACTCTGAGGGAGGTCTCTTCTATCTGGCATGCGTTCTCTACCAAGCAGCTCCCAGATATACATATGCATTAATGTTCAGACACTCTACATACATTTCTCATACAGTTTCTAAGGCATCATTTTCCCCTCTAGGTTTCCTAGCTCCTAGAAATTCACTCATTTCCACTCTTTTTTATTATTATTATTTATTTAAGAAAGAAAATTAATGATATGAGACTCCAGAAATAGGGTATATTTATAAGAATTGTGCTTTATTTTGAGTACATGGAGATCACATAAGAAATGTTAAATGTAAAATGATTCTTACATTTTAGCCTACTTATTTTTCAGCAGCACCATGTCAGGAGCATGTCATATGTGGAGGTATAGTGAGAATGTCCCCTATAGGCTCCAAGTATTTAGATATTTTGTCCCCAGTTTGTAGCATTGTTTTGGGAGGTTTTAGGGGGTGTGGCCTTGCTGGAGGAAGAATGTTGCTGGGGGGCGAGCTTTGAGAGTTCTCAAGCCTTGCCAGATTTCCAGTCTTTCTGTTTTCTGTGCCTGCTTGAGGATGTGATCGCTTGGCTTTCTGTTCTGGCCTCTGCAACTGCCATGCCTCCTATGCCACTATGGGCTCTAACCTCCTGGAATCATAAGCCAAGTAAACTCTTCTTTCTATGAATTCCCTTGGTCATGGTGTCTTACCACAGCCACAGAAAATTCACCAACATGCCATGCCATAGACATAGGGGAATACATTTGTGCCTTCTCATAATGTCATTATTCATTAACTACAAATAAATTTACAAGGTATGAAGGTTTCATTAACAGAAACTGGTTAAGTAGTCTTAGTTCCCTAGACAGTTAAACAAGGCAAACATAAGTTGTTTTATTCCAATGTAACTTGTAATGTTAATTCTCAGGTCACTATCAACCATACAGTATATGAATAAATGTGTGTGTGTGTGTGTGTGTGTGTGTGTGTGTGTGTGTGTATGTGTGTGTGTATGCACATTACAAAGTGGCTACAGGGAATTAAAGAATTCTGCCTCAGCAGAATTCAAGGAGTTTCAAAAAGGCTTAACTGACAGGCAAAAGCTGGAAGCTGGTAGAAATGCAGAGTCCTCTGTTAGAGGATCAGATAATTGGAGAATGGCTAGAGACTAGGATCAGAATAGAGCTGAGTCTCCAGGTCCAGTTAAGCAGGAGAAGCAAGATACTGAACTGAGGAGGACTTACAGGTGAAGGGCAGAACCTGCTTCAAACAAATGTACAGCAGGTCTAGACAGAAGATTGAACCAAGGGACAGGCAGATAGGTGGGTGGGTGAGTGGATGGATGGAGAACTGGCAGTTCAAGTAGGCCTCATCAACAGTAAGGACTGAACTGGGCTCTTGGGACATTCAGGAGTCCTCTGCCTATGGTCTCTTTAGGCACATGTTGGGTGGTATGCTGATAATCGGTAGAGGCCACTGCCATTCCAGTGTTAGGTGACCCCCTTTTTATGGGGACCAGGAGATAGTGTTGAACCCACTTCTTGGTTTGGTTTGTTTGATGAGTTATATGGCCTGGTTTTCCTAGTAAGACTTTAATACACATATGGTCCCAGTTTACTTTGATAAATCTATACCAACTTTAATCAGTGTGTACTTTATGGGTGACACTGAGCAGTTGGTGTTATTTACATGCTCTCAAAGGTGAAGAGTCTACATAATACAGTCTACATAATGTCAAAGAGGATTGTAAAATGGAGTCTTTGACACAAGGAATAACTTGGTAAACAAGTATTTTATATAATACAAAGTAGCCGAGAACAGGGCACAGCCTGATGTCTATGACAAACAAAACTGGCCATGCTGATAGCTGCTGCCACATAGATCCTGAAGCGTGGGAGGGCCAGCAAGCCCTGAAGCCCCACGTGGGAACAGCAGAGGGCTCTTCCTGATGCTGGGGGCACTGAGGGATCCTGTTTTTCTCATTGTATCCCAAGACTTGGAAATAGTCCCTCTGGAGACAACTTCTTAAGGATTCTTTTAAGGTTTTGATCACTGTTAGTATTGTGGTAAGATTTGTTCTCTGAGGAGCTGGATGTTCATTATATGAAATTAAAACAAATTCAGAATCTTTTTTTCCCCAAATTAACAAAAGCCTTCATTTGTTATTCAACGCAGCATCCTTTAAAAACACTTTTATAGTCCATTTAAAAGTGGATAGTATATTACACAAGCCTTTAAAAATTCATTTTTGAAAGCAAATAAACCAGGAAAATGTCAAGCAGATGATACGAATATTGTCTTGGGGTCAACTTTTAGATAATTCTTACCTGTTGATGCCTTGAAAATGAGTTTTTCCTTTTAAAGCCAGCTATAGTGACTTTTCTCCAGGTCTGTAGCTTCCCACATGGGACACCATTGTTTTGTTGTCAAAACAGAGACCTGGATGTGACCCCCACAAGCACTTAACCTAGCCTTCCCTCTCTCTAGTTGCTGAGACCCCATCCCAGTAGTACCAGGAGAATGATGAAAATGAGATTTGGCACTGTCCTTAAGACTACCAGTTTGGTATATAGTTCATTTTTTAGACAGTGTTGGCTGTTTTAATTAGTTCTCTTTTTATCTTTTTATTTATTTTTGGAAAAATATTTTATTTATTAATTTTACTTTATGTGTTCGAGTGTATTTCTTGCATGTATATAAGTGCACCTGTGTCATGCAATGCCCATGGAGGTCAGAAGAGTGTGTCGGATTCCCCTGGAACTGGAGTTATGGATGGCTGTTGTCTGCCATGTCAGACAGCATGCTGGGAATAGAACCCTGGTCCTTGGCAAGAGTAGCCAATGCTCTTAACTGCTGAGCCATCTCTCTAGCTCCTTTTTGTCTTTTGAAAAATCAACTCAAGGGGGCTGGTGAGATGGCTCAGTGGTTAAGAACACTGGTTGTTCTTGCATAAGACCTGGGTTCGAATCCCAGAACCCATGTGGCAGCTAACAACTGTCTGTAACTCCAGTCCCAGGGGATCTGACAGCCTCTTCTGACCTCCACGGGCATTGCACGACATGGGTGCACTTACCTACATGTAGGCAATTGTGGCCCAAATTCTCTTTGGGTCTCCTGTGTGATCATACAAACCATATAATATATTTTATGTGAGTTTATTAACTTACAAAGGAATGAGTACCCAGTGCCTAGCCCTGCGCTGCCATGACTCAGCCCACCTTATCAGACTGTGCCACGCCCATAACCCCACTAGCATTTGCTCATGCCTCTGGGGCCAGTAATCTCGCCCCAGGTCCACAAGGAGTCAGTCCATTCTGTCTTTGAGTTGCTGTGCTGGCTGTGAGTTTCCTACACCGTCATGCTCTACCAGCGGCTCCTGGCTTCCATCCCAAGATGGCTTGTGGCTTCGCTTCCGAGTTCCCGCTCCATGTCAGGCCCTGCCCATTGGAGGAACCAGACAATTGGGAGACACTCCACCCCTTTCTTCCTCTCTTACAATCTTCCTGTCCATCTTCTGCTAAAGTCCCTGAGCCTTGGAGGGGGTGACAGATGTAGGGCGATTGTATCATGGCGAGATAGTGGCTTCTTGGGCCTCCCCATTAGTCGTCTTTAGGCTGTGGCCACTGATCTAGCTCAGTGGTGTTTCTTCTACTATAAAGACAAATGGAAGGAAGTAGACACATTTAAACAAACATGAATGTAAATACAAATGTCTAGAAGATATCCCAGTAGATGTACTATATGCATTAAACAGTACACTTGTGATGGCTTCTCCACTAGGGCCTGTATCCTTTCTCGATGCAATGCGTTGGCCTTGTCTACAGCACCAGATGTGTGTTTCACCCCTAGGAGCAGGCCTTATCCAGTTAGAAATTTGTCAGTTGTACGTGTGTTTGTAGAGCCATTATTGAACTTCAGGTATTGCTTGGCATGTCCATAATGTGCAGCACATGGGGTCCATCATTGAGTAGAATTATAGGGGATCCTTTCTTCCCCAACCATCCGCATCAATATGAACATCATCCATCCAGTGGCATGGAGTTTTTCGGCTTAGTCTCAGTTACATCTCTTCTTCTCCTGTGTTCACAACATGCAGTGTCCTCAGCAACATGGCTTTACCGACATTTCTAGTGTACAACCGACATTAATGGCAATAGCCTTGGTGAATTGGAGGACCTCAAGGGTCTCTCTCTGACCAACATCTCATAGGGCACAACCCACCCCGGTACTGTAGACTTTCTTAACAGTTGTCTATAGCTGGCCTTTGCTTCTTCAGTTATCTTTCAAATGTGTTTCACATCTGTAAAACACTCGAAGGAACATTAACATTATATATTAAATCACTCATAGACAAGATCTCATAAAGCATGGAAAGGTTTTGTCCATTTGTGTTAACTATTTCCTCCATAGATCCTTGTTAGGTACCATAGCATGGGTATGAGGCATTAATTTGGTTAGCTCATTACCATTTTTAGTTATCCCTTTGGATTCTTTTATTCTTGATACAGGTGTTGGCTCCAGTTGCCTGACTCTGCACTGGGCTAAGGAGGCAGGGGGCTTCTCCCGTCCCCCCTGCACTTTTTGGTTCCCTGAGTCAGACAGGCTCTGGGTCTTCCTGACTGTAGCCACATCTGTCATCTTCCCATTGACCACACCAGGTTGGTGGGGGAGAACTTGGTGGGAAAACGTGCTTCCACCCCTAGTATAGCCTTTATCAGAAGAGAAATGCATCTTATTTAATCCTTGAGGATTCTTAACCACCCCTTGTACAGTTGTTATCCTTCAAATGTCCTTTGTAAACTGTTCTTCTGGTTTTAAAACCTTCCAGGAATGCCTTAGTACTGAATTTGGTTTTCTATCAATTTTTCTCTCTGGGGATTTGGGCTTGACATAAGTTTTGTCAACATTTGTCTTTGAGTAACCCAAGTGGACCATTTCCTCTGTCTGGTCTTTTTTATATCTCTTATAGGGTGTTCTGTTATTTTACAGACACGTTTTACATGCTGGTCAGAATCAGTTAGATTTGCCAAAGCCTGTCTCACTTTACAAAGATCCTGTCCCATAAAGGGCTTAGTAAAACCATTAAAGCCCTAGACCATTGTCAAGGTCAAAGTTGAATTAAGCTTTCATTCATATCTCTGGTGAACACAATCTTATCTGGCCCAGTGAACTGGACATCATATATTGCTTTTCTCATACCTAGTTCTCTCAGTAATGCCCACCCCTCCTTTATAGTCCTCCAGCCCCGGCTAATCATGTTAGTCTCTCTTGGTTGTATCTTTAATACCTTCAATCAGCCATCCCATTAAGGACTGCTTCCCCCTGCATTGGCCTAGGTTGAACAGCCTATATCGTAAGGACGGATGGGTGGTTATATAACTCAGCTGTGAAGTTTCTGAAGGACTTAGACTGACGTCATTTGCTCCCATGTTCCATACTCTCACAAGCCATGTGGCCAGGGGCTCTTTGCTTGCTTGCCTGTAAGTTTTTCCTAGTTTCAACAGTTCTAGCATGAAATATTTCCTAGCTATAGTACAGTTAGCTTTTTTTCCTTTTTACTAATATCTGTCTTTTTCTCTGAGTCCTTGGACTTTACACAAGTCAAAGTGTCCGGTCTTTTTTCTCTCTCCAGCTCTGTAACTGGGTCTTCCAGTGCAGCCTTTTCAGCTTCTCCTGCCTGGGGCTTATCTTTTATGATGCAAAGTGCCTCTTTCTCCAGGCACTTCCTTTGAGTCTAGAGAAGGTAAAAGATTTTCTAGCCTTTGAATCACTTTTAACAAATCTTCACATACCCACAACATAACCCCACATTTACAACATAGCTGTGGCCCATGCTTCTGCGTGGGTGGCCTCTTTTTAGTAACCCATTGCAAAAACCACATCAGCGCCGCCATTAGCACTCTTCTAAAACTCATTCTCAGTTTTGTCATATCCTGCTGACTACACCAATTCTGTGGCCCAAATTCTCTCTGGGTCTCCTGTGCGATCAGACAAACCATATAATGTATTTTATGTGAGTTTATTAACTTACGAAGGAATGAGTACCCAGTGCCTAGCCCTGCACTGCCACCATTCAGAGCCCACCTTATCAGACCATGCCACGCCCATAGCCCCACTAGCATTTGCTCACACCTCTGGGGCCAGCGATCTCACCCCAGGTCCACAAGGAGTCAGTCCATTCTGTCTTTGAGTTGCTGCACTGGCTGTGAGTTTCCTACACCATCATGCTCTACTGGCGGCTCCTGGCTTCCATCTCACGATGGCTCCCGGCTTCCTTCCCAGTTCCCACTCCATGTCAGGCCCCACCCAGTGGAGGAGCCAGCCAATCGGGAGACAGCAATACACACATTATGCATAAAATAAAAAGATAAATAAGTTAATTAAATTTTTAAAAAATCAACTCAAGTGAGTTTTGGCCTTAGACATTATACTTTTGCTGTATATATGAAGTTCTACTTTTTGATGAAAAAAATGTTTAAAGATTCATTTGTAGTTGTGTCTGTGTACCCATGACTGTATCAACATGTGTGTGCCTGAGAGGGAAGAAAAGTACGATGGGTCATAATGAAAGTAAAAGGATAATAAGTTGATAAGTGCTTTTTCAGTATTTTCTGTTTTATATTTTCACAATAAGAATTAAAATTTCATTTTAAAGTCATCATTTAAAAATGATGACATTGGGGCTGGAGAGATGGCTCAGTGGTTAAGAATACTGACTGCTCTTGCAGAAGACCCAGGTTCGAACCCAGCACCCACATGGCAGCTAACAACTGTCCGTAACTCCGTTTCCAGGGGGATCCAACAGCCTCTTCTGTCCTCTGCAGGCATTGCATGACATGGATGCACTTACCTACATGCAGGTGATACAGGCATATACATAAAATAAATATATTTTTTAAAAAAAGATACATGCTTTTAAAAAATGATGACATTGAGTAAAAATGCATTTAAAATAGTAAAATTAGCATGCAAGTTATTAAATATCATATTATTTTAAAAGTATGTTTTAGTGCTTCTTCTTCCCCCTCAACACCCCTGCTATTCCCATGCCCCCCTCCCATGTTATCATCCTCCCCCATCTCTTCTTTCTCCCCACCCTAGTGTCATCCTTCCCCTGTCTTCTCCCCTCCTCTCCATGTTGTCCTCCCCCATCTTTTCTCTCTCCTTGTTGTCCTCTCGTCTTCCCCCCGACTGTGTCATCCTCCCCTGCCTCTTCTTTCTCCCCACCCGTGTCATCCTTCCCCTCTCTTCTCCTCTTCTCCCAGCTCCCCCATGTCATCCTCCTCCATGCCCCCCATCTCTTCTCCCTCCTTGTCGTTCTCCTGTCTCCCCCACCCCATGTCATCCTCCCCTGTCTTCTCTGTCATGTTCCTTGTGTACTCTTGCCAAACCACCACCCTTCTTCATCACCTATTTTTGCCCTTTCTTGGTATCCTTTCTAGTTTTTTAAGCTTTATGTATATTCAACACACACGTGCGTGCGTGTGCGTGCACATACATACACCTATATTTCCATAATGATGAGAGATGTGAACACTTTTTCATTTTTAATTGAATTTTGGCAAGTTTCACACAATACATCTTGATCGTATCTAGACACCCTCCCCTATCCAAACCTCTTCTTTAGCCCTCCCTGCCAGAGCTCATGCATTCTGTCATATATGGTAAGGCCTATTGAGCCATGTTTGTATCCCCAAATGTCCTTTGGTCTGTCCACTAGAGCCTGGTCAGCCTATTTATAGTCACTGCCATAAAGAAGGCCAACTCTCCCTCTGCCAGTAATCATTAGTTGCCAATAGTTCCTCAGTCTAAGTTGGAGCTTCTTACCATTTCCACACTTCTATGCTGGGATTTTTGTCTGGGTTGAGTTTGCATGGGTCTTGTGCATGCTCTCTATTGCTGTAAGTTCATATGACCAAGTTCCCAGCCTCCTGGAAAATTCTGTTTCTTTATGGTCATCCACCACCCCTCTTACAGTCTTTACACTTGCTCTTCCACAATGCTTCCTCAGTCTTGGGTGACAGAGGTTTGATATAGGTGTCCTCCCAGGGACAAGCACTCTGTGGTATCTTATTATAAGCACTTTGGCCAGTTATAGTTTTCTGTGTTAATCACCATCTGTTGCATGTGGAAGCTTCACTGGTGAGAGCTGAGAGATGCATTAATATTCTCTCTGACCCTTGTTCTGCTATGTTCCCTGAACCTTAGGTATAGAGGTTACATTGTGGATGTGTCACATTGGGGTGGGTATCTCACATTTATTCTCTGCATTTGACCAGTTGTTCTTTACTAGTCTCCATCTTTTGGAGAAAAGAAGCTTTTTTGATGAATGGCAAGAAGTACATTTGTTGACAAATATAAGGATACATAATTAAAATACAGTAAGAAATTATATTGGTCTTGGAATGTGACAAAAGTAGCTTTTTTTCTAGGATCTATGACCTCTCCAGACATGTGTGTTTGGCTATGTTTACAGTATCACACATGAGTTCCCTCCCATTGAGAGGGCCTTGGGTCCAATGAGACAGTTGTTGATTACCCCCAAGATAGGAGTGCTACTGCTAACCAATAGAGCTTGCCCAACCAGTCACTGTTGTTTATTAGGCTTCACAGCTGGATAGGACCACTGATTGGTTTCTTCCCTTGGCAGCTTGTATAGTGTCCTCTGATACCATGAGAGCTATTCTTCAGGGAGGAGGCTTCCAGGCCAGTTCCAGCTCCATTGCTCCAAGTCCCGTGCTCAGAGTCTGTCCTGTCCTCAGCAATAGGATCTTACCTTCAAGTTCTGGGAGATAATCAAGGACTATAGCAATACCCTATGTTGTTTTTGGAGTCTCTTGGACTACCCTGACCAATTTGAAGGGAGGTTTCACCTGCCTGGCACTGTGTTTTTTGTTATAAAGCCTTCAACTATGTGTGCTTAATGGTAGACTTTTGGAACTAATACATTTCCCTCCAGTTTTTCACACCAGCTAAGCATTATCTCTCCTCTCTCTTCCCCTGTATAACCCTCCCTCTTCCCTCCCCAGTCAAAGTGCCCTCATTTGTTCTTGTAATTACACAAACTGCCAGCATTTATGGAGCTTCAGCCTTAATGCTTTTCTCTTTCAAGGCAGGTTCTTACCTATTCCAAGCTGGCCTCAGACTCCCTATGTAACTGAGTGTGGCTTTGCACTTTTCATCCTGTCAGCACCTCCTGATGGCTGGGATTGTAGGCATACGCCACCATGCTTTTATGGGGTGTTGAGAGTCCAACCCAGGGCCTCATATGTGCTAGGCAAGCGCTCCACCAATGAGCTCATCTCCAGTATCTCAACCTCATTATCTTCAAGTTCTTCTTCTAAAGATTAATGAAGTAGTGAGAAAGCTTCCGCATGTAGCTATTTTTAGATGAGCTGTATCTGTCTTTGAAAATAAAAGGGCTTGAAGTACAATTTCAAAATTATTAAGTTCAAAAGGAAATCCATTTTTTCTCTTTGTTTTTCTCCTTTTTAAGATTTCTTTTTCCCATTTTCTCATGTGTGTGCATATGTCTAGTATGTATGTATGTGTGTACATGTTTTAATGTTCCTTATTGCTGGGTAAAGAAGAGCTAATCTTCTTAAAAGGAGGGACTCTAGATAGGCTGACTACACCTCAGTGGATGAACTTGCACTGAGGACACTAACTTGACTCAAAAGGCCTTAACACAAATGACAGAATATATAAATTCCATTGGGGGAGGGGAGCTTTGGTATAAAGATAATTAAGATGTTCTGTATGAATACACAAAAATGCAATAAAAATTTTACCAAACAATTCTTTTCCCATTTTCTCATGTCTGGTGTGTATGTATGTGTGTATACATATTTTTTATTTTTTTTTTTTTATTTTGTATGTGAGTGTGATGCCTGCATATAGGTGGGTGCACCCCTGTTGTGCAATGTCTGCAGAGGTCAGATGAGGGCATTGGAGCCCCTGGAACTAGAGTTACAAAAAGTGGTTAGCCATCATGTGGGTGCTGGGAATCAAACCTGGGTCCTCTGCAAGAGCAGCCAGTGCTCTTAACCGCTGTGTCATCTCTCCAGCCCCCAGTATACGTTTTAATGTGTGTAGGCACATATTTTTGTTGGTACTTTTGCCTATGTGTGCACATGCATAGTGAAGGCCGAGGTTGATGTAGAGAGTCATCCTTAATTGCTCTTCCACTTATTCTTTCAGGCAGGGTCTCTCAACCCAGAGCTTGCTGATATGACTAGTCTTGCTAGCCAGTTTGCTCTGGGGATCCAGTCTCTTCTTCTGAGGCTGAAGTTCCATGCAGCTGCTACCCACATTGCTCTGGCATTTACATAGGTTTGTGAAGGTCTGAACTTTGGTCCTCATGTTTGTATGGCAAAGTGAGTCATCTCCCTTGCCCCAGGAAATTCATTTTTATGAGAGATGCAATTTTAAGAATATAGTATATCAGGCAAAAATATTTAAAAAGTTAGTGTAAAGAAATATTCTTTGAACTATTTAAGAACTGCGAAAGATTTGTTTCTACAATCAAAAATACATTGGCTGACTTTACAAAATTTATAAATGATAAATGACTGATCATTTGAAACCAAAGGATTTGATATACTAGATTCCATAAACATTATAAGCCTAAAAATTGTCATTAACCTCAAATACTTCCATTGTGATATACCAGTTACACTGGCTGCTAGAAGGTGAGGCTACTTGAGACATTTTTTCTTCACACAAACCTGGGGAATGTCTTACCTCTTTGATTTTGAGATGGGATTTTGCTGTGTCATGGAAACTGTTCTCAAATTCAGGTCTTATGACCTGACTGAGTGTGAAGATGGTAAGTGGGAGCCTTCACCCATAGCCAAGTAACAAAGCCAGAAGTGACACCCAGAGTTCCCAGCAGGGAGTATTTTTCTTACTCTCTGAACCATATGTACCTAGCTATGTCTTACACTGATACAGTATATGTAATGATTCTTAGTCTTCAGTGTTCACTCATCTGTTTTCTTAAAACCTTATAACAGAAATTTATACCCTCCAAATATGTTTTTGTACTTTTCAAACTCTTTCAGTGTATTATCTCTTTTGCTTCTTATAGGATTGTTAGGTAATCAGATATCAGTTGCATGCGGGGCTCTCTCCCTCTCTTCGCGGGTCGTTGGTCAGGACGGCCAGTGAGCACTGATGCAAGAAAGCCCTTCCGGGGAGACTGGTCCCAGGCGCAGTGAAACAGCAGTGATACAACTCCAGACAGTGAAACGGCTCCATTTATTCAGTGGGAGAACTAGAGAATTTATAGTGTGGAGGTAGTAGCGAAAGCCTCAGTTGATAGGTGCTCATAGTATGCTTTATTTACATGTGGCAGTGGGCTCCTATCTTCCAGACTATCAGGCAATGCCTGATTATCATATAGAAAAAACCTGGGGGTAGTTTTTACTCCAGGTAACTATGCCAAAGGTCATGTTTCAGATAAGGTCAGGCATCCGTGCTTGGTGGCACTTTCCAGGTGAGCCAGGAAGAGAGCAGGAGGCCCCCTGCTGAAAAGGGGAGTCCTTCCATTTGGGGCCGAGCCCCTCAGGGCTATCTGGACATGGAGAACTACAACCCTAACAGCAGGGTTTCCCAACAGTTGCAGACTACAGAATCCAACGTAACCTACAGAAGAAGAGCATGTGTGGGTGCTACTTGCCTGGAAGTAAGACAGGAGAGCAAACTAAAAGTCTCTGCACAAATACTGCCATTGTACCTTGTGCCACCAATATATTTGACTGTCCTGCATAATCCAAACCTTACATATTTTTCAAACCATAACTGTAAGAACATGTTTACATGTGTCATAGTACATCTCTCCCTTACAGAAATAACTGGGTTTTCCTTACTGCCTAGAGGACAGACTTTACATCTCCTGTGTTCATTCAGTCATCTCCTCTAGTGCAGACAGGCTTTGAGAAGGATTGACTTCCCTCTACTTTAGGAACTCTTCTCCCTTGGAATTCTGTAGTTTGAGGAGTAAACTGTATAGCTTATATCACAAATAGATTAGTTACCATTTTGTTGCTGTGATAAAGTACCCCCATCAAAAGCAATTTATAGAAAATTCCATTTTGAGTTACAGTTTCAGAGGAGAGTTCATAATGACAGGGGAGGTTTGGCAGCAAGCAGCCATATCAGGAAGCTGGCTGCTTCAACCACACATGGGAAACACTGAGGAAGTGGAGCAAGACTGTAAAGTCTCAAAGCCCACCCCCAGGGATGGACTTTCCCTGGCAAGGTTACACCTCCTAAATGTTCCATAACCTTCCCAAACAGTGCCACCTACTAGGTACCAAATGTTCAAACACATGAGCCTATGGGGGACATTTTTCATTCAATCACCCGTAGCCTTTCTTAAATAGGAGAGAAAATGAGTTAACACCGTAAAGACATACCTGACACACTGATAAAGGAAGAAAGCATACATCATTATTAGACTTCTCACCCATAAGTGTTTACTACCCATTTCATAATTGATTTTACCATAAGATAGGCAAAGGGTGTCACCTGGTACATTGAACAGAAACATGCAAGACAGAAAATACTTAACCTTAGTAAATGCATAGTCTAGTGAGGTAAAGTTTTATGTTGTCCTGATAGAAAGGGGTCAGTATGACAGGCTAGACCCTTAGGATTGATTGTTGTACCTGGCAAGTTGAAAATTCTGGTATTAGTGAACAGGTGTGCCTTTGCCACTCTGGGTATGTTGCTTATGAGTTCATGGGAAAAGCCCTGGACTACTGTTGAAAGTATCATATATCCATAGAGTAACTTATGACTGCTTGACTTTTAGAGTCTCTGATGGGACACAATATTCTCCCTCATTCTTTGTTCCTTGGGGCTACATGGACCATTAAGATGTGCCATTAAGAAATATTCTTTACCAGCTAACTAATTAGTTACCACTACCCCAGAATCGTGTTATTATACCATCTCCCCATGGCAGACTAGACCTCAGCTGTCCCCATGATGGTCTAGCTATCTGCCAGGGTTTCCTCTGGGACAGTTGTAAAGCCTTAGTTCCATCTCCAATCATGTCTGTCCATTTGTACCACCGGCTTGCCCTTTTCTCCTCAGACTGAATTTTGTTCTGACAAAATTTTTCTTCAGGTAGTTCATGGTCATTCAGACTTCTCCATGAGGCCATAAGTATGGGTTGAGTAAAGTATGGCACGTGTCAAAGGTAGTATATATTAAGAATATAATCTTATTTGGGAGCTGGAGAAATGGCTCACTGGTTAAGAGAACTGACTGCTCTTGCAGAGGGCCCAGGTTCAATTCCCAGCACCCACATGGGCTAACAGTTGTCTGTAACTCTAGTTCCAGGGGAATCCAGTGCCCTCTTCTGACCTCCACAGACATTGCATGACATGGGTGCACTTACACACATACAGGCAATACACATAAAATAAAAATAATAGATAAAATAGCCAGGCGTGGTGGCGCATGCCTGTAGTCCCAGCACTTGGGAGGCAGAGGCAGGTAGTGAGTTCAAGGCCAGCCTGGTCTACATAGCGAGTTCCAGGCCAGGTGGGGCTGCAGAGGGACCCTGTCTCAAAAAGACCTAATAATAATAATAATAATAGATAAAATATTTTTTGAAAAGAATATAAGCTTCTTGTTCATGAACTGTTGCCAGAAATTTATGGAGTCCCTTTGTGGTCACCATATATACTGGGGAAATCAGGGTCCTTGCTTGTTTAATAATTCTTTCTTTAAAAATTTCTTTATTTAAAAGAATTTCAGAATGCATTCAAACAGAAGCTTAAGGACAATTATTAGAGTTTAAAAGAAAAGCATCCCAGGGCAGGCAACTGTGAATCTCAGCAGCTCCCAGAGGAGGGGAATGGAGGACTGAAGAAAAAAAGCCATGCCACTCTGTTCCCATAGATGTTGGCCAGTGGTCAGGAGGGGCAAGTAAAGAAAAGAGTAAGGAAGCACAAAGAACCTGAAATATTTAGGTTCTGGCCAGCATCAGAAAGAAAGAGGTAGAAAAGAGAAAAAGGAAAAGTTGCACCATTCTGAATCAAGACTCAGAAAGATTGGCAGACCCAGTAGAACCTCCTGGCAGCTGGAATAGGAGGGACTGCATGGTGGTGGGGAGGATTCTGGGAAGGTAAAGTATAGTATCTCATTAAAGGAATAGTTATTGAAACTGTCTCTTTAGTGTGGCTTAATATGAGCCTGCCTTCTTGGGGAGTAGGGCAGAGAATACCATGTCCAGGCCATGACATGGGATCCAATCCAACTGGATTGACTCTTGGAGAGCTGCCTAGAGGTAGGTTCCATTCTTACTGTAACAAAAATTCCATAGCTTTAGCCCTCATACCTAAATGTGCTACAGTACAGCATTCACTTGAGGACACAGTGTTTTAACCATGTCATCCTTGTGGTTAACTGAATCAAGCAAGACTTAAGACTCTATATAATCAGCTCCCATAACCATCTAGTAGGCCAGAGTCAACATTTCATGGTTAGTTATTGTGACCAGGTGTTCAGGCTCCACAAGGAACCTAGTATCAAGCTGTGATTTATTTATTAAAAGAAAAGCAGTGATTTGCTGCATAGAGCATGACTTGACTCCATAAACTTGGTAATTTCTACTCTTCTGTTTTGGCTGTGTAGCCCATCCAGCCATAGACATTCCCATTGGTCACAAAAGGTGAGGGACATGTAACTGTGTAAATCTTGGAACTTGGTTTATGACAAGGAATTCTGATCTTTTAATCCCACCATATCCTGTAAGACTTTTGTTTAAGGAAAGGCCCTGATGCATTCCTGAGCCTGGTGCCTGGGACAGTAGAGCTCATTTCTCTTTGCTTCTTTAAACTAGCCACCCAGTAAAGACTGTGAAGTCAGACTCTAGCCAATTGGGAAAAGACACAGTCCTCTTGCATTAGGAATAAAAGCCCACCAAGCTTCCAAGTCCTGTGTGTGTACTTGCTACATCTGACTGACCTCATTCAGGACACCCTTTTGCAAAAGTAAAATTTGCCTTGCCAAGTCCCTTTCACTTTGTTTTCATGTTCTTTGTGCAGTATTACGGGGTCCTTGGATCACAGATTTTTTTTTTTTTTTTCGGTCTTTTTGAGACAGGGTCTCCCTGTAGCCCCAGCTGTCCTGAAACTCACTATGTAGACCAGGTTGGCCTTAAACTCACAGAGATCCCCCTGCCTCTGCCTCCTAAGTGCTGGGATTAAAGGCATGCACCACCATGCCCAGCTGGACCACAGATTTTATTTTTAATGGTAACTCACTAAATATCAGCACACAAAGAGGTCATGTGTGTTGCCACCAAACATCCTTCCTTCCTTCCTCCCTTCCTCCCTCCCTCCCTTCCTTCCTTCCTTCCTTCCTTCCTTACTCCCCACTCCCCCTTCCTTCATTCCTTCTTACCCTCCTCCTTTCCTCCTTCCTTTTTTTCTGCTATACAAAGTACAACTTTTTTTTTCACTTTAGAGGAAATATCTCAACATGTTTTAGTTCTCTCCCTCTTTCCCTGATCCTGGCCAGCATAAAAGCACTACACAAAGGTTCTTAGTTTGATTTAGTGTAGACCTTAGCTGTTATCTCTTCCAGGGGCTTAGCTGAAGGCCAGAGCTTCCCAAAAGCCCTGACTGGGGAGGAGTGGAATGCAGTGCTGACGTCACAGCCTCAGCTCCTGGGAATGTTTTGCATTCCTCTTCCTGGCAGTGGTCAGGTGGCTTCCAGCAAGGATGAAGGACAACAGCTTCCAGAAAAGAAAAAGACTAGAAAAATAACGGCTTATAATCAGACTATTGTAAGAAAGGCACTTTTATTCTGAGCCAAAATTGAGATTAGAACCAGATGTCTTACATTCTGATGACCCCAAAATCCTACATGAGTTTATTACCGTAATAACTGAGCTCTTCGGCCTTCCGCTAAACTTAAATCTTGAAACTCTCTTTAAGAATTAAGGAGAAAAAGTTTCTTGTCGGTGACATTTTAACTATGAAAGCTGCTTTCTCAGTGTAAAGTCAAGGGCTCTGATGGGTTGACCGGTAGATAATATGCAACTGTTTTAAAGCCTGTTAGTCTTCTGAAAAGTTTCCTCTGAAACGGAACCAAAACCAAAACTCTCATCCATCCTGCTGTTCGATTCAAGCTTTTATTTCGGAGAGATGTAAACTATTTTAATACCTACTACAGAGAATTCCCTCAGGGTGTTTAGATTCTCAATGTTATTTCTGTTTTTTAAATTAGTGTTCAAAGCAGACATCTGAAACAATACTTACCAAGTTCTTAATGAGCTTGTGCAAAGTTGGACATTTCCTTAATAATGCACAACAGAAAAGTAGGCACTTAACTGAGTGAAATTTTAAACTTAATTGTCTTTTTCTTGTCTTTAGACTTCTAGCTTTGTTCATGTTCAGTGTACTGAGTTAGCTGATCACAGTTTGTATATCTGCATTTTAAAATAAAACATAAACTTTAAAAAATTAATACCATGCAGTAGGTTTTTACTTACTTTAGTGTAACATTAACAATAATTCTCTAGCTAAGATAAACCCTTTGAGTACTTCCTGTTATACATTTAAGTGGAAAATTGGCTTCCTGTTGTAGGCTAAGTTACTGGTAAGAATTTTTAGAAATGTGGAGAAGTGCTGATACTCTGGACTGACCCATTGACAGTAGGATTTAAGGGGTTTTCTTTGAGCTTTTAACAAAGCAAAACATGTGGCTATAATGTTCTATTTTATTTTCAGATGTAGGGGTGGGAATAGAGAGACTATTACTTGGTTCCTTCCTAATAGCTGTAAATGACCAAAGTTCTTAGGTATGTGTCTAAGCATATTTTCCTTTAGTCTATTATTAGAATTTGGAAAACAGGTTGTTTTTACTGTAGTAACCTACTACTGTTCTCTTCTACCTCTTGCCACATAGGTGACCGAGGGCTCTCCAGGCTGGGGTGGTGGCTCTTGCATCTATGTGTCTGTCACATCTGTGTGTGGGTGTAGGGGCTCAGTCCAGATAAAGCCTAGTATTCCACCTTCTATCTTAATGATTTGGAAGTGTCTGAATCTAATAACAATTGACTTAAAAAGTTAAATATTAGCTGGCCAGAGCCAAGAGAAAAATTAGGATTTATTGCCTTAACAAGCCTGGCTCTGCAATGTTTTGTATTTGTTAAATTGCCTGAATCTGAATCTGTTGATAAAATTTGTTATTAGTTGATGTGTTGGAATGTTGAAATGACTGTTAGATGGAGGGTGGGAGGGGCTAATGACGACTAGATGGAGAGTGGGAGGGGCTAATGACTGTTAGATGGAGGGTGGGAGGGGCTGGTGACTTAGATGGAAGTGAGAGGGGCTAATGACAACTACATGGAGGGTGGGAGGGTGGAAGGGGCTAATGACTGCTGGATGGAGGGTGGAAGGGGCTGATGATTGCTAGATGGAGGGTGGGAGGGGCTGATGATTGCTGGATGAAGGGAAGGGCATAGGGAATGTCTATAACAACCATTTAGCTTCTAAATGAATTTTTAAAAAGCTACCATCCCAAGCTTCTTGAACAACAGTTATCTGTCCGGCATGCATGACCACTCTCAAAGAAGCTATAATGGCCTTCAGTTCCCTCTCATATGTTGCCAGAGATTTTGAATGGGTATGTGTTAACTATAAGGAATCACACGATCATAGGACACTCAGCTATTTCCTGTTTACTTGAAAGATTGACAGAGGAAGGAGCCCATTTTTTTTTCTGAGCAGAGGTTCCAGGGCTACCTGGCCAAGGTAGTCTACTCTAAAGTGGTAATCACGTTATACCCTGAGGAAAACACACTAGAAGACCTACCCCAAAACACCAGGGTGCATCCATGGTCACACAAGAGAGTGTGTTCTCCACTACATAGCTACCCTACAAAATATTATTTGATTATTATATCAAATTCATTAGGAATCTAAAACAATTACATTCCTTTTTACTGTACTGAATTTAGTTTGCTTAAGAGAGCCAAGCTTTTCATGTAAAGCTATAAATAACACATAGGCATTGATAAATGTCTCAGCAAGAACATTTTATAATCATAAAATCAATGAAAGCTTTTCTTATTTTCATGGATTCCTGTTTAGCTTTTGAATCCATTTAAAGGGTATTTTGTTTCATCATATAAGGTAGGAATCAATTTTACTTTTTGCAAATAATTTTATCAACATCCATTCCTGATTAATTTTACCCCATTGGATTTAAATGTTTCTTTTATCACAATCCATTTCTGTATGTTATAAGATCTGTTGGTCCATCAGTATTGTGTTTATCCCAGTGATAGCTAGTTTATCCTGATCTTGTTTGTTGTTGTTCTGAGATCTCACCTGGAGCCCAGGCTACACTGGAATTCCTTTTGTAGGCCACTGCTCACGAGCTTGCAGCAGTCCGCCAGCCAGCTTCACAAGTGCTGCGGTTACAGGCATGGCCTGCCATTTACATCAAGCTAAACAAATTTATTTTGGGCAAACATTTATTGGTTTTTTGTTGAGTAATCAAAATCTTTTCTCCTGCCTTTGAATAATCAACAGTTAGTTAGTTAGTTAGTTAGTTAGTTAGTTAGTTAGTTGTGTATGCACATGCCACAGCATACATGTGGAAGTCAGAGGGACAACCTGATGGAGTTGGTTCTTCCTTCTGCCATGTTGGTCCAAGAGCTAGAACCCAGGTTGTCATGCTTCACGTCAAGTGCCTTTACCTACTGGGCTGTCTCACCAGCCCTCTTTGACCTTTCACAAGCATATTGTATACTGTTGTCATATTTAGGCACCATATTATACAATGGTGTACCTGACTTTCTTGACCCTTCTAGCTATGTCTTGACACCATGGACCACCCTTTCCCCATCCTGCCCTGCACACTCCTCTCATGTGGTATTTGTCTTTCTGTACCTAACATATTTTGTTGCTGCAAATGACAGGATTTAATTCATCTATGCTTGCATAGTATTCCATAGTGTACATGTACCACATTTTCTTTATGCACTCTTTAGTTTATGAACAGTTAATTTGTTACTTCTTTGCTGTTGTGAACAGTACTGCAATGGCCAACAGAGCACAAATGTTTCTTCCACATACTGATATCACCTCCTTTTAAAAAGTAATGTATTTTTATTACATTATTGTGTATGTGTGTGGAGAGAGAGAGAGAGAGAGAGAGAGAGAGAGAGAGAGAGAAAACACATCAAGGACAGAGTTGCCATGGCACACATGTGGAAATCAGAGAACAACCTGAGGGAGTTTGCTCTCTCCTTTCACCATGTGGATTCCAGGAACTGACCTCAGGTCATCAGACTTAACAGCAAGCACCTTTCCCCACTGAGCCATCTCATCAGCCCTCACCTTCTTTTGATGTCTGTCCAGTAGCAGAATTACTGAATCAAATGGTAAGTTATATTTTTAAATTTTTGAAGAATGGCCATACTGTTTTCTATAACCAAATTTATTTCTTTTAATCCTTAGCACAAGTGTAAGGGAAATACTGTGAGTTTTCAAATGAAGAAGATGAAGTCAGACAAATTAAACAGTTTGCTAAATGTACATCACCATATGCCACAAAGCTGTAAGATATTAGACCTTGCTTCAAGAGTGAGGGCATCGTTTCAATTTGCTTTACTTGCCTACAATTATGACTTCCCTATGTGAGTGTAGCATGACCATGTCTTGCCACTCCACACAGCCTCTGTGTAAGTGTGACAGTAGCTTGTACAAAAGAAATATGTGGATACAAGTCATTTGACACTAGAGGCTCTGAAGAATGTAGTGTCAGATCCAGATCAGACTGAATAGAATCCTGGGTCTGGAAGCCTGACCTATTTCCAGGGGACTGGCTTCAACCAAGGTTGAGGATGATATATGTGTTTTCTTCAGTGGGGTTCCTTTTTCTGAGACAGGGGCTCTTCACTGAACCTACCATCAGGTAGGGGAGTATTCTGGGTTAAGGAAGAATGCTCTTAGTTCATAAGAATGTGTGAACAGAAAGAATTGGAAGTGGGAAGGATGACACTGTTCCTTCCAACTACACTCTTCCACACCACTTGTGCTTCTGCTTTCTGGTTTCTTCACCATCTAAATGTAACACATGACTTTGTTTACCCATGCATGTCTTTCTGGTTTCTTCACCATCTACATGTAACACATGACTTTGTTTACCCATGCATGTCTCCTCTTACATGGTTGTTTTCCCAAAATCAGGAAGTAAAAATTTTTTTTAGCAAATAACTTTTGAAATTCACTTATTATCTCTATTTGATTGTCAGCAGCAGGATAGTGTTGAAGGCTTGGTTGGACTCGGTGTGGAAATGCAAAGGGACCATGGGCTCAAAAGGAAGGGGGCAATTTCTATACCATGGCTGTTACAGTGACCCTAACTGATGATCTCACCGGTCAAGTTAGTGTACAAATGTATGCATAGAAAAACATCACTAAGACTAGGGGTGTCACTTGGTTTGTAGAGTGTTTTCCTAGTGTACACAAAGCCCTGGGTTCTATCCTTAGCAACAAATAAAACAGACATGGTGACATGCGCTAAAATTCCAGAACTCATGAGGTAGATGTAGAAGGATCAGAAATTCAAAGTTGTTCTTAGTTATAGGGAGTTTGAGGCCGCCTGGGATTCATGAGATTCTGTCTCAAAACCGCCACCAAGAACAAAACATTTAAATATCACTGTGTTGTGTGTGCTCAGTATTCTGTTACTATAAAAATGAAACAGGGCTCTAAGAAATTCCCAGGACTCTAAGAAATAAAATTTAAAAGACAAGTAGAAGCTGGCTTGGTTGCACATGCTTGTAATCCCAGCATTTGGGAAGTCGAAACAGGAGGATCAGGAGTTCGAGGTTATCCTCTTCTACTACAACACTATAAGTTATTGTAAGTATAGGTTATTTTTAGAACTACCAGTTATGTTAGGAATAACCTGACACCTGACATGCTATGAGAACAATGTGGGCATCAGAAAGACCACAGGGCATACGTACACTATAAATTTGTGCATTTTTAATCTCAAAAATGTGGGTATCCTGTGTTTTATTTGGTTAAATCTGGCAACTTTGCACTTGAAGCTAGGATATTTAAAATAGTACAGATTCATATTGTTACTGGGAAATCTGGATTCCTTTTTGTGGGTTTTAGACTTGTTAACAAAAGAGTATAAAACTGGACTCAGAAGGAAGCTAGGGTTTGAAAGATCAAGAGGCCATGCAATTGTAAACCTTGGCAACTATGCAGAGGAGAGAAATGGTTAAGAGGGAAAGGTAGAACCTGTTTCCAGCTGAAAATCCTGTTTGTTAACATGGCTTTAATTTAATTTGTAGGTAGTATACAGCAGATGAGCCATTAGCAGAATTGTCAGGAATATCCAAACAACACTTTGTTTATGGTTAGAAAAAGTGTGAGGGACTCAAGACATGGCTCAGCAGTTAAGAGCACTGGCTGCTATTATAGAGGACCTGGGTTTGCTTCCCAGCACTCACATGGTGGCTGACAGCTGTCTATAACTCTAGTTCTGGGGGATTTCATACCCTCTTCTGACCTTCGTGGGCACTGCATGATGCGGGTGCACTTATGTACATGTAGGCAGTACACAAACACATTAAAATATAATAAATAACATAAAGAGAAAGTATGATACACTTTCACTATGTTCAGAGCTGTGGTGGCTGTGACTGCGCTGCCTGGTATGTCAATATCCCATGCTTGGGGTTTAATGGGGAGATCTTTAAGGCCTGGATTGTTGTTTTCCCTTTTAAAGTCTATTCTGGTTGTCTTTGTTTTATATTATTATATCTTCCCATTCTTTGGTCATACTCTCCTGCTGAGTAAGACCATGTCAGTGACCAAATATAACCAATTTTATTTTATTGTTAGGATTAAGTAAGGTACCTTTGGGGGTTACTCTTAGGGACATGGGCACTCCTGTCTCCTTTAGTCTTTATGAGCTTTGCCATCTCCTGGGATGGGTCAGCATCTTGCTGACCATGCTGCAAAATCCCTTTGTGGAGGCTGGAGAGGCGGCTCATTGGTTAAGAGCACTGACTGCTCTTGCAGAGGACCCAGGTTTGATTACCAACACTCATATGATGGCTAACAACTGTCCCTATCTATAACTTCAGTTCACAGGGCTCTGACGCCCTCTTCTGACCTCCATGGGCATTGCATAACATGGGTGCACTTACATGCAGGCAATACACTCATACATATAAAATAAAGATAATAAGTAAAATATTTAAAATCCTTTTGTAGTCACCTGGAAATTAGGGTTCTCTTCTGTGAGTTCTTAGTCTTATTGATAAATGAATGTTAAACAGACCCAGAAGAATGCTCAGGGGCTATTAGCAGAGTTTGAGAGCAAAATAACACAAGCTGTAAATCTTGGCAGCTGCTGCGAAGATGGAGATGGAGAAGAAGAAGAGAGCTAGCCATACTCTTTGAGTCAGGGTATAAAACCAAGATGTTCAGCAATGTAGGTTGACATGCAGCTGCAATTGCATTGTATAGGACTGGTGTGGGGTGGGGGGATTCTTGAGAGCAAGCAGAGAAAGCCCAGCATGTCAAGAGAAGCACGTTTGAGATTTTTGGCTGGTACCAAAGAAGAGATAGAAAGAGGGAAAAAGAACTTACATTTTGATTTAGAACTCAGAAAAGTAGGCAGACTTGACAGCAAAGCTCAATAAGCAGCGTCATCTTGGATGGGGCTCTGGGAGTTAAAAGTACATCATCACATTAAGGGGATAATTATTCTTACCATTTCCTTAGCATGCCTTTAGATAAAAATAAGATTTCCTAGGGGAATGGTCTCTTGGCCAAGTGATTGCCAGACCCAGTTGATTAACTCTTAAAAGAGAGGACCAGTACCGTACAATGTTTTGGGATGGCTTAGAATGTCATATCTTTACCCAGGGCAGATGTAGAACTCAGATTCTATTCTTTTTTTTTAATTTATTATTTTTATTTTATGTGTATGAGTGTATTGCCTGCATGTATGTGAGTGCACCCGTGTCATGCAATGCCGCGGAGGTCAGAAGAGGGCTTTGGATTACTCTGGAACTGGAGTTAAGGACGGCTTATAGCCACCATGTGGGTGCTGGGACTCGAACTTGGGTCCTCTGCAAGAGAAATCAGTGCTCTTAACCGCTGGGCCATCTCTCCAGCCCCAGATTCTATTCTTTTTAACAGAAGGAAGTACCTTCCCCTTAATAAGCCTCAACAAAGCCCTAATACCTGTACCTCTTTTCATATGGTATTTTAAATCTTAAGGAGAAACAAAGCTAATGCTTCTCTTTCTAGTGTCACAAGGGAAACAGAAGTTGGGGTCTGTCTTAGTTTGTCTCTTCACTGCTGTGACAAAACACTCTGACCACTACCAACTTGGGGAGGAAAGGGTTTATTTAGCTTATATCTACCAGGTCACAGTTCATCAAGGAGCCCAGGGTAGGAACTCAGGGCAGGAACCTGGAGGCAGGAGCTAGAACACAGGCCATGGAGGAACACTGCTTACTGGTTTGCTCCCCTGGCCCCTGCTCAGCCTGCTTTCTTATGCAACACAGGCCCACCTGCCCAAGGGTGGCACCACCCACAGTGGGCTGGGCCCTCCCACATCACTCATCAAGAAGATGCCCCTCAGACATGGCCACAGGCCAGTCCCATGAAGGAAATTCCCCAATTGAGGCTCCCTCAACCCAGGTGTGTCAAGTTGACACTAAAGCTATCCAGCACAGGGTCCAATGATGATTGTGACCTCCAAGCCTGCTAATACCAATCTAGCTACCTGACAATATGTCATGAAGTTGAGAAATCTTCTCTCCTTCCTCATCTCCACTTTGAAATTTCAGAAGACTATATATTTTCTTCTGTACTCTCTTCTTGCACACAGTTCAGTATTTTTATACCTGACTTAGTTTTCTGTTTCAGATGCTGGACTAAAATCCCTTGGAGCTTCTGTAACTGCAGTATCATTTTGGGAAGGCTGACCATAAGCAGCTGGCAGAGATCCAGAGTTCTCCTGAGACCCCCCTCTGGAACCATAGGCTGGGAGCACTTGTGTATATTCCTCTTCAAAGTTATTTAATAAGCCATAGCCAGCTGGAGGCACAAGAAACCGGCATATAACCCGCCTAGCATAGTTAAAAGGATGTTTGGGCCAAAGTGTGTGGCTGTCCTAATTCTCTCTGAATTTCAAAGCATTTTCATACCGAGTTGAAAGTTGACTTGTTAGAGAAGGCTCAGAGATTAGAAGGGAGTCAGGCCAAGTAATTAATGATTGACAGGCTGTACTATTTAACCATTAGTAACCAAAGGAGAAAGAGCAGAGCTAAGGATCTCTACCAAAGGTGAGATAGTTGAGAGATTTCAGACACTTCTTGCAAAGCATTTCTGAGTATAATTTCTTGGGTAAAATTTAGTCTTCTGTGGGAACCTTTTTAAGGAGAAAGCTTTGATATTGAAAAAACTTTATGAAAGGTATAAAGGCCACAGTGTGAATTGAGGATGACACATCCTATTTTGAATTGAATTTCCTGCTAGTTCTGATCAGAGGCATTCTTCCCGGAGAGGGTGAATTCAGTTCCAGTGTTTGCTTGTAAAGCTGAATTCAGTCATTGTGTTTGCACTTTGGCTTCCTGCCTGCAATTAAAGTACAGAACAGACTCCAGCTAGTTACTCCCTAAGATTCTGTGTCCTTCATAAGAGGAGGGAAAGGAAAGGGGAAAACCCAAGGAGAGACTGAGTTCATTTACATACAGTGCCAGAGGGCAGCTGCTGGCTGCCTGTGGTCACATGATTCTGTGGAGAATCCTGATCTTCTACTTACTGGAATGAGGGCGGCCTCTCTTTTAATGTTTCCAGGTTTGTCATTTCCAGCCAAATTGCATACTTTGTTAACAAATATAGATGAAAATATAGGACATTTTCTTTTCCTTGCTTTTTTTTTAAGTGTTATATAAAGACATTCTAAAAAAAGAAGTCACAAGCCCTGTGGCTGGTGGTCGTCTGCCACTGGGTTGCCTTAGAGGAAGCACCAAGTCATAGCCAAAGTTGGCTGAATTTATAGGAACGACTATGGGACTTATTCCTCCCCCCTAGAGCCATTTAAAAAATGACAGTCTATTCTTTTTAACTTTAGTAGCTTTATGAATACACCTGGCAAATACCAGAGTGTGACTCTGAATGGATTGTTTCTCCAATGATTATGGAGGGATCCACAGGGAAGCCACAACAGTCCTCATGACCTAAAGAGCAGTACTCTGAGTCATTCCCCTGGGCTAAATTTAGAGCCCCTGAATTTGGGAAAGGAACAGAGAAGAGGGATGTTTTGTTCAGGACCTATTCCCAGAGCCTCTTTCCTCAGAATGAAGTGTCCTCCACCTCCAGTATTGGGATAAGGAGCACTGAAGTCATGTATGTGTCTGTCATGTAATGAAACTTGCTTTATCCCCCATTACTCTCTGTCATTCCCTTTCCCTTTCCCATTGAAACCTTCTTCCCACGTCTCCCTCCAAAGTTCATGTCTTCTTTTAGTGTGTGAACCAGTAACAGGGTTGCCTGCGTAAGTGTGGGTTAGAGGTTATTTCCTGGAGCTTGGGCAACTTACCAGTGGGGGCACCACTGAAGAAAAACATTAACTGTTGGTTACCTCTGGGGGAGAAATGGCGCCTTATGGGACTCTCTCTCATCCATGATGAAATGTTGATGGGCCTGATCTTGTGCAAAACCTGTGCCAGTAACCACAGCTTCAGGGAGTTCATAAGTGCAATGGCCATGTCATGTCTAGAAGATGTCATTTTGCTACTCACCTCCCCATCTTCTGGATTTTCAATCTTTCTGTCCACTTTTCTGTGATGTTCCCTGAGCATTGGAGGAGGGTCCCAGTTAGGGCTGACCACAACACCATCACTGACTCTCAGCACTTTAACCAGTTATGATTCTCTGTATTAATTGCCGACCTCTACAATAAGAAGCTGCTATGATAAGGCTAAGAATAGCAGTATCATAAACATGAATTTTGAGAAGGCAATCTGACACTACCATCATTTTGCAAAACAGTAGTGATAGGTTCCTCCTGTGGTCTCTTGACCAAGTTTACAGTACTCAGCACAAGTTCTCTTGTTTGGAATGGGACTCAAGTTCAATCAGAAATCAGTTGATTAGCCATAAAACTATCATGCCAGTATTTCACCACAGGGCACATCTTAGCAGATCAAAACAGTATTTAAGATATCAAAATTAAAGTAGTAAAGGCAGGACTTCTGGAGCTAGAGCAATGGCTCAGTGGTTAAGCACTTGCTACTCTTGCAGAAGACTCACATTCTATTCCCAACACCTACATGGTGACTAACAACCATCCATAAATCTAGTTCCAGGGGATCTGATGTCCTTTTCTGACCACCTCAGGCATTGCACCAGATGGAGCACCTACTTACATACGAGCAGTACCCTCATACACATAAAAAGTATATAATTAACTTTTTAAAATATTTTATTTTTAACAGAGCATAGGCGAGGGGTTTATTTATAGAAGATTGGGTACCCCACGTTTACAGCTGTGCCATAAATTCCACACCCAAATACAGATCCTGTGACCTCCCGACAGCCCCACAAAATGGTGAGAGAAGTGCCTCTTGGTGTTCTCAGCATATATTATTTGTGTGTGTGTGTGTGTATGTGTGTGTGTGTGTGTGTGTGTGTGTGTGTGTGCCCCCTTTGCCCCTCCCCCACATGCAGCTAAGGTCAACTGATTGGATGGGAGGGGTAACTGACTCCTCCCTCAACTCCTTGATGAGCTATAGCTGGCTACCATAGTGGTTGGCGGACACTTCCAGTTAACACTCCACCCCTTCCTCCAGCTCTTACATTCTTTCTGCCAACCTCTTCCACAAAAGTCCCTGAGCCTTGGAGGGGGTGGTTGGTGTTGGTGATCTTCTTCCTGTTGTGGCAAGGCACTGAACTTTCCGGTCTCTGCATCATCTGTTTTCCATGGGCTGTTGGTCAGTTTCAGTGGGATCCATCTACTATAAAAACACACACAGTAAAGGGCTGGGCATGGTGGCGCACACCTTTAATCCCAGCATTTGGGAAGCAGAGGCAGGAAGATCTCTGTGATTTTGAGGTCAGCCTGGTCTCCAGTAGCGAATCCAGGCTAGCTGCGGCTACAGGGTGACATTGTCTCAAAAAGACAAACACACACACACACATACACACACACACACACACACACACACACAGAGCAAGAAGCAAGACCATCTAAACAGTGACTGTTATAATAACTTAACCTATGGGTGTAAACACAAATGCTTCGTTGGTACTTTAGCAGGTCCATCATTTCCATCTAAGAAAGCAATTGCAGTGACTTCCCACTGGGGCCTATATTCTCCTGTCACAGGGGGTTGGCCAGGTGTACAATAACAGACGTGTGTTCCACCCCTAGGAACAGGCATTATATCCAGTCGAAAATTTGCCGGTTGTACATACACTAGACACTCCACTACTGCACAAGCAGGAACATCTTGTTTGGTATGCTAGTAATGCAACACGTGAAGTTTGTAGCTGAGGAGAATTATAGGTACTATTCTCCCCTAGTCATCTGCATACAGCCTTTTGTCACAGTGAAAGCCACCCATCCAGTGGCAGGGAGTTTCCAGCTTAGTCCAAGCTTGATTTCTCCCTCTCCTGTACTCACATCATGCAGTGTCTTCAGCAATAGGCCTTTTCTGCCCACTTCCAATGTACAACCAACATTACTGACAATGGCCTTTATTGTTTTGGTAACCTCTAGGGTCCCTCAGGCCAACAGCTCATAGGGGGCAACCCACCTCTGGCACTGGGATTTTCATTTAACAACCATATTGCTTCTGGAAGGGCTTTCATCCCCATACAGTTCCTTCTGTGCCTAAGGCTCTTCTTTTTAATTTTTTTATTTTTTTTTGTTTTGGTTTGGTATTTTTACTGTGTAATTGGATTATTTTTCCCTCTTTATTCCCATAGTTCTTTGTATGTTCTTTCCATAGCCCTCCCCCCAACCTCCCCTTTACCCCCTTTTTACACATTTCTCCCTTAATAACACCTTTATCCTATGTCTTAGTTTGTTTCTTCATTGCTGTGACAAAACACTCTGACCACTACCAACTTGGGGAGGAAAGGGTTTATTTAGCTTACATATCCCGGGTCACAGTTCATACAGGAGCCCAAGGTAGGAACTCAGGGAAGGAACCTGGAGGCAGGAGCTAGAGCACAGGCCATGGAGGAATACTGCTTACTGGCTTGCTCCCTGGCCCCTGCTCAGCCTGCTTTCTTATGCAACACAGGCCCACCTGCCCAGGGGTGGCACCACCCATAGTGGGCTGGGCCCTCCCACATCTCTCAACAATCAAGAAGGTACCCCATGGACATGGCCATGGGCCAGTCCCATGAAGGAAATTCCCCAATTGAGGCTCCTCAACCCAGGTGTGTCAAATTGACACTAAAGCTATCCAACACGATTGACCCCTTGTCGACACACAAATACATCACTATTAAATCATAACCTTTCCAATTCTTGTCCCCAAGACACAATATTAATATTAATATCACAACATAAGACAGTACAACCCCAAAATCCCCACAGTCCTTAAAAAATCCAAACATTTAAAAGTCCATAGTCTCTTTAAAAAGTCTCTTAACTGTGGGTGGGCTTCTGTAAAATCCAAAACAAGTACTGTCTTATTTCAAAGGGAAGAATCGGGCACACCTAAGTAAAACCAAAGTCCAGCAAAGTAGCTCAAGCCTGGACATCTGGGATTCACTCACCATCTTCTGGGCTCCATAAGGTTCTGGCAGCTCCACTTCTGATTCTGCCATCCACAACACACCTAGCTCATCTCACAGATGCTGTTCTTGGTGATCATCCCATGGTCCTGGCATCTCCAAAAAGCTGGAGTCTCCACTGAAACTGAGGCTGCACCCTCACCAATGGCCCCTTCTGGCCTCTCAGGGTGCAATGCCTCAGATTCTCTACATGACCCCTTAATCCTGGGATCTTCACTGCAACTGAAGCTGCACTTTCACCTATGGCCTTTCCTGGCCTCTCAGAGTGCCAAGCCTCAGTTCTTCTCTGTGACCCCTTCACACTTTCAACACCAGAACCATGAAGGAGACTCTTACACATTACCAAGTCCTGCTTCCAGCTAAAGACGGAGGTTCGGGTCCTCTCTGTGTACTGATCCTGAAAAAATACCTCCCAGAAGATTTCACCACAGTGATGCTGGTCTCTTGTTACTTACAGCTGATTTTTCAGTCCCAACTAACCAGCCTCAATTTTCCCAGTAAAACAAAGGTTTACTTCAGGTTCTGGTCTCTTGTTAATCATAGCTGATTCTTCAGCCCCAGCCAACCAGAACCCACAGGTTCTCAATTCAAAACATCACACAAATGGCCCTGATAGTCTCTGCTTCCCTTTGAAGCTTCACAAGCCAGGCCTCCATTGTTCACAACTCTTTCAACATAACTATTCCAAGCTCCACAGCAACAAACTCTGAACACTCAATGGCTTTTCCAGCCCAAAGTTCAGAACACTTCCACAATCCTCCCCAAAACAACTGGGTCAGGTCTGTCACAGCAATATCCCACTCTCTGGTACCAATCTCTGTCTTAGTTTGTTCTTCATTGCTGTCACAGAACACTCTGACCACTACCAACTTGGGGAGGAAAGGGTTTATTTAGCTTAATATCCCAGGTCACAGTTCATACAGGAGCCCAAGGTAGGAACTCAGGGAAGGAACCTGGAGGCAGGAGCTTGAGCACAGGCCATGGAGGAATGTTGCTTACTGGCTTGCTCCCCAGCTCCTGCTCAGCCTGCTTTCTTATGCAACACAGGCCCACCTGCCCAGGGGTGGCACCACCCACAGTGGGTTGGATCCTCCCACACCTCTCAGCAATCAAGAAGGTACACCCATGGACATGGCCACAGGCCAGTCCAATGAAGGAAATTCCCCAATTGAGGCTCCTTCAACCCAGGTGTGTCAAGTTGACACTAAAGCTATCTAGCACATCCTACTAATCTTCTCTCTCAGGTTCCTTCTTTCCCTTTACCTCCCTGTTTTCCTTCCATATTCCTGGTCCCTGCAGTTGCATCAGGATGTGCACTTACTTATAAGGATTTGGTGCAAGGACCCACATATGAGGGAGAACATACATCGTTTGTTTTTCTGGGTCTGTATTACTTCACTTAGTATAACAGTTTCTAGATCCATCCATTTACCTGTAAGTTTCATGATTTTCTCTTCTTTCATTCTGAACAGAAATCCCTTGTGTAAATGTACCATATTTTCATTAACCACTTGTCAGGTGAGGGGACTTAGGTTGCTTCCATCTCTTAGCTATTGTGAAAAGAGCAGCAGCAAACATGGTTGTACAAGTGTCTCTACAATAGGATGAGTTCTTTGGGTATATGCCAAGGAGTGGTGTGACTGGGATCGTATGTTAGATTCATTTTTAGGTTTTTTTAAAAAAATATTTTATTACTTTTTTGTGTATGTGTGTATTGCCTGCATGTAGGTAAGTGTACCCATGTCATGCAGTGCCCACAGAGGACAGAAGAGGCTGTCGAATCCCCTGGAACTGGAGTTACGGACATTTGTTAGCTGCCATGTGGGTGCTGGGATTTGAACTCAGATCTTCTGCAAGAACAACCAGTGTTCTTAATCTCTGAGCCATCTCTCCGGCCCCCATTTTTAGTTTTTTAAGAGTGTTCCACACTGTTTTCCATAGGGGTTTCACAAGTTTGCAATCTCACCAGCAGTGAACAAGTGCTCCCCTTTCTCAACATCCTCACCTGTATTTGGTATCATTTGTTCTCTTGATCCTATCCGTTCTGACTGGGGTAAGGTGAAAGCTTAAGGTGGTTTCAGTTTGCATTTCCCTAAATACTAACGATGTTGAACACTTTTTAAGATGTTTCTTAGCTATATATTTCTTCTTTTGAGAGCTCTCTGTTTAGATCTTTAGCCCATCTTTTTTGTTTTTGTTTCCTCAAAAGTATCTTTAATGAGAATTTGATTTAGCAAATTTTACTTATGGCACCCACCACCCCAGAGCTCCTGGCTCTTACAGCTGTGCCAGCATCATGAACAGAAATGGGGAAAGGCAGTCAGTGGTTGTCTTCCCCTCTGCCACAGGCACGTCTGCCCACACCTCTTCCTTCCTCTGAATACGATTTCAATCTTATGTGTCTCCACAATGTCCATTGCCATGACACTTCATGATTTTCCAGTGCACCAGTGCCTCCTGGGGATCATGGATTCCGATCATTGGAAACAAAATCCGCAATCTCAATGTCCTTTTATATGATAGCCACCGTTCCCTCCAGCTTACCACTGAGGCCAACTTTCCAGTCTACATTCCTATTAAAAAAGAATACATTCCTACTGTTTCTTTTGCTCGTTCCACTTCCAGCAAATTTTCTGATAGTCATTATCATTGTTATTTAAATTGACATAAATTTTATGTATTTAGCATGTAGCCCATCTTTTAATTGGGTCATTTGCTTTTTTCTTTGTGTTTTGAGTTCTTCATATATTCTGGATTTTAAACCTCTATCAGATGTGTCACTGGGGAAGATTTTTTTCCATTCTGTGGGTTTTATCTTCACTTTGTTGTTTCTTTTGCTCTACAGAAACTTTTTTATTTTAATGAGGTCCCACTTGTTGATTGTTGACCTTAATTCCTGAGCAACTGCTGTCCAATTTAGAAAATCATTTCCTACACTTATATCTTGTAGGTTACTGCCAATATTTTCTTCTAATAGTTTCAGGGTTCCCATTTCACATAGAGGTCTTTGATCCATTTGAAGTTGACTTGTGCAAAGTGAAAGTTACGTATATCTAGTTTCATTCTTCTACAGGTAGAGATCCAGTTTTGCCAACACCATTTGTTGAAGATGCTCTTTTTCCTCCATTCTGTGTTCTTGGCACCTTTGTCAAATATCAGGTGGTGAAATTATCTGTGCTCAAGTTTGGGTCTTCAGTGATGTTCCATTGATCTATGTGTCTATTTTTGTGCCAGTACCATGTTTTTTTTATGACTATAGCTCTGTAGTATACTTTGAGATCTGGTATAGTAATCCCCTCCAGCATTGCTCTTTGGGCTCAGTGTTGCTTTGGGTATCCAGGGTCATTTGTCCTTCCATATGAATTTGAGGATTTTTTTTTCTAATTCTGTAAAGTATGTCATGGGGATTTTGATTGGGATTGCATTGAATCTATGTATTGCTTTTAGTAAGATGGTCATTTTTACAACATTAATTCTTCCAATCTATAAGCATGGGAGGTCCTTCTCCTGAAATCTTCCTCAATCTCCTTCTTTAAAGATTTAAATTTTTCATTGTAGAGATGTTTTTTAAAATATTTTATTTATTATTTTTATTTTATGTATGTGTATTGCCTGCATGCAGGTAAGTGCACCAGTGCCATGCAATGCCCACGGAAGACATAAGAGACTGCTGGATCCCCTGGAACTGGAGTTAGGGACAGTTGTTAGTTACCACATGGGTGCTGGGATTTGAACCCAGGTCCTCTTCAAGAAAAACCAGTGAGATGCTAAGCCATCTCTCCAGCCCCCGTTGTAGAAATCTTTCATGACTTTGGCCAGATTTATTACAAAATTTTTTAAGCTCTTATGAATGGGAGCATTTCCCTGTACTCTTTCTCCAATTGCTTCTTATTCATATAAAGAAAGGCTACTGATTTTTGTAGATTAATTTTGTAACCTGCCACATTACTGAAAGTGTTGATCAGTTCTAGGAGTATTCTGGTGGAACCTTTTTGGTCTCTTAGGTGTAATATCATATCATCTGCAAAAAGGGATAATTTGACCTCTTCTTTTCCAATTAGTATTCCTTTAATTTCCATCTCTTATCTTATTGCTCTAGCAAGAGTTTCAAGTACTATGCTGAAAAGGAGTGGAGATAGTGGACATCCTTGTCTGGTTCCCGATTTTAATGTGAATGCTTCCAGTTTTTCTCCATTTAGAATGATGTTGGCTGTGGATTTGTTGTATATAGCTTTAGTTATGTTGAGGTATGTTCCCTCCAGTCCAATTCCCTTTAGTACTTTTATTGGGAATCCATGCTGAATTTTGTCAAAAGCCTTTTCTGCATCAATTGAGATGATGATGTGGTTTTTGTCTTTGAATCTGTGTATATGATTGATGATGTTTATTGACTTGGGTATATTGAACCATCCCTGCATCTCTGCATTAAAGCCTACTTGATCATGATGAATATTCTTTTTGATGTACATCTGTATGTGGTTTCTAAGTATTTCATTGAGAATTTTTGCATCAATGTTCATTAAGGTTATGGGTTTATAGTTTTCTTTTCTGGATGTGTCTTTATCTGGTTTGGGTATTAGAGTAATGCTGGCTTCATTGAATGGGTTTGGGACTTCTCCCTCTGTTTCTATCATTCTGAATAATTTAAGTAGTATTGGTCAGAGGTTCTCTTTAAATGTCTGGTAGAATTCTGCTGTAAATTCATCTGGATCTGTGCTTTTTTTAGTCAGGGATTACTGTTTCGATTTTCTTATAAGTTATGTGTCTGTTTAAACTGTTAATCTCTTCTTGGTTTAACTTTGGTGGGTCCCATGATTTTAGATATCCATCCATTTCTTTTAGGTTTTCGAATTTAGTAGAGTATAGGTTTTTAAAGTATTCCTTTATAGTATTCTGGATCTCTTTTGGTGTCTGTTGTGATGTTTCCCCATTCATCTCTTATTTTGTTGATTTGGATTTCCTCTTTCTTTCTTTTGGTTAGCTGAGCTAAGGGTCTGTCTATCTTGTTTAGCTTTTCAAAGAACCGCTCTTAGATTCATTGATTCTTTGTATTGTTTTCTTTGTTTCTATTTCATTAATTTCTGCTTTGATTTTTTATTTCTTCTCTTCTGCTGGGTTTGGGTTTCATTTGTTCTTGCCTACCCAGCATCTTCAGTTGCAATGTTAAGTCATTTATTTGTGCTCTTTCTGATTTTTTAATGTAGGCTCTTAGAGCTATAAACTTCCCTCTTGAGACTGCTTTTAAAGTGTTCCAGAGGTTTTGTGGTGTTGTATTGTCCTGTTAGGTGAATTCCAGGAATTCTTTTATTTCTTTCTTAATTTCTTCTTTGACCCACTCATCATTTAGAGGTGTGTTATTTGATCCCCACGAGTTTGTGTAGTGACTAGGGCTTCTTCCAGGGTTGATCTTGAGCTTTATTGCATTGTGGTCTGATAGAATGCATGGAATTATTTCAATATTTTTGTATTTGTTAAGGTTTGTTTTGTTCTCCAGTATGTAGCTTATGAGAAATTTCCACAGAGTGTTGAATAGAAAGATTATTCTTTGGTGCTTGGGTGGAATATTCAGAAGATGTCTGTTAGGTCCATTTAATGTATGGTATCATTTAGTTTGGATGTCTCTCTGATTATTCTTTGTCCAGTTGACCCTGCCTAATGGAGAAAGTGGGGTATTGAAGTCCTCTACTATTTTTGTGTTGGAATTAATTGGTGTCTTAAAGTCCTGTAGTGTTGTTTTTATGAATTTGGGTGCACCAGAGTTTGGTTCATATACATTCAGGATTGTAATATCTTCTTGGTTAATTGTTCCTTTGGTTGGAATGAAGTGACTCTCTTTATCTTTCTGATTAGTTTTAGTTTGAACTATTTTGTCATATATTAGAAATGTAACCCCTGCTTGTTTCTTAGTGCCATTTGGAATATTCTTTTCCATTCTTTTACCTTAAGGTAATGCCTGTCTTTGAAGGTGAGATGGGTTTCTTGTAGACAGCAAAAAGATGGACTTTGTTTCTTAATCCATTCAACTAGCCTGTGTCTTTTGACTGGGGAGTTTAGTCCATTGACACTTAATGTTATTATTGAAAGATGTGTATTTGTTGCCATCATTTTGATTACTGTTCACATTGTTTATCTAATTTTGTGTTTCCACAATTATATCTTTATTTAGTTTCTTTCGTTGCTCCTGGGATACAGTTGTTCCCTTCTCTGTTCTTTGTATTGCTTCAAGTATTCTTTGAAGAGCTGGTTTTGTGGCTATGTATTCTTTCAGACTATCAGGTCAGGGAAGATTTTTCTTTCCCCCTCAACTATAATAGATACTTTTGCTGGCTAAAGTATTGTGGGATGGCATCTGTGATCATTTAGAACTGGAAATACCTTGGTCCAGGCTCTTCTGTGAAAATGACCATCCTACCAAAAGCCATTTATAGATTCACTGCAATGCCAATCAAAATCCCCATGACATTTTTCACAGAATTGGAAAAAAATGATCGTAATATTCATATGGAAGCACAAAAGACCTCAAATAACCAAAGCAACCATGAGCACTCAGAGCAATGCTAGGGGGATTACTATACCAGATATTAAACTGTATTACAGAGCTATAGTCATAAAAACAACATGTTACTGGCACAAAAATAGACCCATAGATCAGTGGAACAAAACTGAAGACCCAAATATGAGTACATGCAATTTCAGTCACCTGATATTTGACAAAGGGGCCAATAACATTCATTGGAGGAAAGACAGCATGTTCAGCAAATGGTGCTGGCAAAACTGGATCTCTGTTGGAGACCCTTG
>NW_008348078.1:1208711-1210762 GCF_000622305.1 Nannospalax galili
TGAACCTACCGTTTGACCCAGTTATACCACTCCTTTGCATATACCCAAAGAACTCGTCCTATTGCAGAGACACTTGTACATCCATGTTTGTTGCTGCTCTTTTCACAACAGCTAAGAGATGGAAGCAACCTAAGTGTCCCTCAATTGCTGAATGGATAATGAAAATGTGGTTCATTTACATGATGGAATTTTACTCAGTAGTAAAGAAAGATGAAATCATGAAGTTTGCTGGTAAATGGATGGAACTAGATACTGTTATACTAAGTGAAGTAACGTAGACTCAGGAAAAACAAAAACAAAACCATATGTTCTTCCGCATATGTGGATCCTAGCACCAAATCCTGATAAGTGAGTATGTATCCAGACATAACTACAGGAACCAGGATAATGAAAAGGAACCAGGGAGGTAAAGGAAAAGAAAGAACCTGAGAGAGAAGAACAGTAGGAAACAGGTGTTAGCAAGGGAAATATGCATAAAAATGGTGTTATTTTAAGGAGAGGAGGGAGGGAAGGTTATACAATGAACCTTGGGGCTAAAGGGAAAGAAGGAGCTCAAGAGAGGTACTACCATAGGAGAAGGATATTATTAAGGGAGAAATGGGAAAAACTGGGGGCACCTTAAATGGTGAAACAGTTAGACAATTCAAGAGCTAAATAATGCCTAGCTAGTTTAAAAAACCAGAAGGTACCATATTAGTCCAACAATCTACTGACAAATTATATATACAAACAGATCAAAGAATATATGTCTAGGCAAGGTTGAGAGTGTTTGGTCTTTCCCCAAGCTTTACCTACATGGCACGTGGTAATTAAAAGTACCGGACTAGTGGAACTAACCTTCTTAGATGTTTAACAGCCATACTATGAGGCCTATACTAATTTGGACAGAGAGACATAAAGGACAGTTTTTGCTCCTTTCCCTCCTAGTTTGATTAAGTTCCATGGGACTGTGAGCATCTCTCAAAATGTCTTGTAACTGTGGTGAGTCACCTGGCCTCTGGATCAAAGAGGCTGCGGAGACTCCACCAGATGGACTTGAACCAGTGTCCAGTCTACAAAGAGGAGGGTCAACACAGAGGAAACATTTCCTTCATGCTTCCAAGGAAGCCAGCCATGGTCGAGCAGGATCTTTGACTTATCTTCACATAGACGGAGCTGGTAAAAGAATGGAGCCAGGGGCTCCTCCCAAGCCCATGTCACCCCTGAGGAACAGATCCTCAAACCAGCTTAAGAATAAAAGTAAATTTGTTTATCTGGGCCAATTGTAGGCTCTTAAACACCCAAAAGGAAAGTATAACCAAAGATTAATGAGTTTTTTAAGAGTCCATATGTATAGCTAAAAGCTACATAACAAGAAACAATGCCAGACAGGAGATACCTTCTTTTGAGTTATTGGCCAGGGTGGACCAAAAGACTTCCAGACAGTAACCCAACATAGAACTGGAAAATGAACAGCAGACCCCAATCTTATCTAAAGGAATATTGACAGCTGATTGCTGCTAGATGAGGAGCAGTTGATCTTCCTAAAACAAGGATCTCTAGATAGGCTGACCAGATTTAGCAGACAGACAAGCACTGGGAATGTCTGGAAGCACTGACAACACAGAAGACAGTGACAGTGATGACTGAGCATCTGGGCTCCAGTGGGTGGGGGAGGCTAGGGGAGGGTGCCATTTGGGAAGTGGTTATATAGATGAATAAGATTGTGTGGGATGTTCTGTATGATATACACAAAAAAAAATCAACAAAGAAATAGACATATTTGAGGAGGAGCCATAAAAATTTACCTCATGTTAATTAGTAGAGGTGGTAAAGATTACCATTGAAATCTACCTGATGACTTTATATCCATACTCAGGTGTCAAGGAGCCGAGTGTAATCAATTGTAACTAGTAATAATCAGATACATAGAGATTAAAGATGCATGTGCAAACATCTGTTAGTAGCATTAAAAATTAGTTTTTCTAGCAGGGCATGGTGGCACATGCCTTTAATCCCAGCACTTGGGAGGCAAAGGCAGGTGGATCTCTGTGAGTTCAAGGCCAGCCTGG
>NW_008348078.1:1210789-1214652 GCF_000622305.1 Nannospalax galili
ATAATGAGTTCAGTCTTGTATACAACTGTATTAATTCAACTGTGAACCTAAAAATTTACAGTCACTTTTGAAAGAGATGTATTGTTGCTCTGGAAATTGTTACTGAATATGTTAAAGCAGTAATGAAATGCTTCTAATCGTGGTTATTAAATAAAAAATTAATTAATTAATTTAAAAAAAGGACTGGAAATATCTTGGTCCAGGCTCTTCTGGCTTTCATAGTTTGCATCGATAAGTCAGCTGTAATCCTGATGGGTTTTCCTTTATATGTGACTTGTTTTTCTTCTGCAGCTTTCAGTATCTCTCTTTGTTCTGTACATTTAGTGTTTTTGCTATGATATGCTGTGGGGAGTTTCTTTTCTGGTCCTGTCTATTTGGTGTTCTGTGTGCTTCTTCTATTTATATGGGAATGTCTTTCTTTAATTTTAGGAAATTCTCTCCTACAGTCCTGTTTAAGATCTGGTCAATACCATTAACCGGAGATTCTTCTCCTTCCTCTATGGTTATGATATGTAGATTTGGTCTTTTCATGATGTCCCACATCTCTTGCAAATTCCATTCCTTTTTTTTTTTTTTTAAGTTTTCATAGTCTTTGCTTGGGGGGTCTAATTTTTCAACTTTATCCTCCAGGGTTGAAATTCTGTTTTCCATTTCATTCATTCTAGTGGTGAGGCTTTCACCTGTTGTTTCAAGTTGGCTTATTGAGTTTTTCACTTCCTTCTGCATTTCAGCCTGAGTTTTCTGTGTTTCTCTTTGTGTGAATTCATTCAGAAGTTTATCCCTATCTTCTTTTATTTCTTTGATTTGTTTGTACGTTCTTTAAATTCATTGAATTCCTTGATCATGTTTATGATTTTTTTTAAAAATTCTGTGTCCTGGGTTTTCTCTAGGGGGGTCTCTTTGTAGAACTTTTCCACAGGACTGGTGGAGTTTGGTGGGGTCATAGTGTTTTGGCTTTCCATTTTATTATTTTTTTCGTTGTGATTTTGGCATGTGAATTTCTTTTGTTGTTTGTGATTCGGAATGAAAATCAAGCCTTCTTTTATTGAGTTGAGGTTTGCTTCTGTTTGTATTATTGGTGTCCTTAGTTTTTTTATTGGGTTTGTAGAGCTGGTTGGTCTAGGTTTCAGATTCTCTCAGATTTTATTTTGGATGGAACTGATAGCTTCAGATCAGCTACTCCGGAGTTCCCACAGAGGCCCAAGTCAGGCTCTAGTCAGGCCCACTCAGGCTTCCTTCTAATGTTTGGACTCCTACTAGCAGGTACTGAGAGCACAATTTGGGAAGCTACCCTAAGGGGAGGCCCAATTTTGGCACTTTTAGGCCATCTGCTGAGTTTTCAGCCCCTACACTAGGTGGAGGCCAGATCAGATGTTCTCAGGCTGTCTGCTGAGGTCCCAAATATAAATAATTTATAAAAAAAAAATCAAAGCAGGGCTTCTGACCCATTTTCCCATTTTGCATGTGTGATGGTTAGCATCAGTTGTCAACTTGACACAACCTAGAATCTGAAAGAGTCTTAATGAGGTATTGTCCACATGGGCTTGGCCTGTGGGTGTGTCTGTGGGCAGCTGTCTTAACTAAGCTAATTGATGTGAGAAGAGCCATGCCATCTGGTAGCACCAGCCTCTCAGCAGGGGTTCCTGAGCTGTGTGAGTGGAGACTGAGCTGAAAGCAAGCCTGTGAGCATGTGTCCTCAGTTCTCTCCACTCTGACTGTGCCTGTGAGCATCTGTCCTCAGTTCTCTCCACTCTGACTGTGCCTGTGAGCATCTGCCCTCAGTTCTCTCCACTCTGACTGTGCCTGTGAGCATGTGTCCTCACTTCTCTCCACTCTGACTGTGCCTGTGAGCATCTGTCCTCACTTCTCTCCACTCTGACTGTGCCTGTGACCATCTGTCCTCAGTTCTCTCCACTCTGACTGTACCTGTGAGCATGTGCTCTCAGTTCTCTCCACTCTGACTGTACCTGTGAGCATCTGTCCTCAGTTCTCTCCACTCTGACTGTGCCTGTGAGCATGTGTCCTCACTTCTCTCCACTCTGACTGTGCCTGTGAGCATCTGCCCTCAGTTCTCTCCACTCTGACTGTGCCTGTGCGCATCTGCCCTCAGTTCTCTCCACTCTGACTGTGCCTGTGAGCATGTGCTCTCAGTTCTCTCCACTCTGACCGTGCCTGTGAGCATCTGTCCTCAGTTCTCTCCAGTCTGACTGTGCCTGTGAGCATCTGTCCTCACTTCTCTCCACTCTGACTGTGCCTGTGAGCATCTGCCCTCAGTTCTCTCCACTCTGACTGTGCCTGTGAGCATGTGTCCTCAGTTCTCTCCACTCTGACTGTGCCTGTGATATGATTCACTGCTTCAGGTTTTGGCCACCTTGACTTCCTCTTGGTGATGGACTGGAACCCAGAATTGTAGTACAAATAAGCCCTTTTCTCCCCTTGGTTGTTTTTTGTCAGCATATTTTTTCAAAGCAACAGAAACGCTACTAGGATAGCATGTGAGCTTGAAAATCATCACCATTATATCCCAGGGGCGGATCCTCACTAATCAGTAATAAACACCTACTAGTTCCATCAGAGCATTTAAAACAATTTTTTATGGTATTGGAGATTGATTCCAGAGCCTCAAACATGCCAAGGACATGCTCCACTGCTGAGCTACACCTCCTATTACAGTAGAATTTAAGAGGCGAAATCTTACACTTAATTTTTTTTGCATTTGTTTATTGTGGATGTGGTATCGGGGTGGGGGTGTCTCATGTATGCATGGAACACATATGGAGGTCAAAGGACAGTTTGCTGCAAGACAGTTCTTGCTTCTCTCCAGCAAGAACTCCAGACTTAGTGTCAAACACCTTCACCGCTGAGCCATCTCACTGGCTGCCATCAGAGCATTTTGAGGTCTGAGAGTAAATCATTTCTCCCCAAATTGGAGTGACTGTCAGGTAAATACAGGAAATCACAGATTCTGAGAGCAGCCATGATATGAAAATATACTAATCCCTGGAATCTCTCAAAGGGTGCAGACCTTGAGGAGATAGACACACTTATAGGAGCTTTATTTCTAGAAGCCCTACCAGCTTCTCATAATGAAAACCAAAGGAGACGTCCCTTGTACAGAAGTACAGGGGAGGGGGAAATTTTTTTCTCTCTCATTGTTGATGCACTCTTTTAAACTTGGAATGTTTCTTTTGTGATTATTATTAATTGTGCCATTTAAAAATATACTAGAGCATTAATCATGTCTTCCTTCTCTCCCATTGTAAAGGATGTCACAGAGGACACAGATGAATAGCATAATGGAATAGATGCATAGTGCAAGATGCAGACAGAGGCTGGTGTTTCCATCAGTCTCCTAGTTTGCCACATTCAGGCGCCTCCTCTGCATCTTAACTGTCCCAAAGACTCGGAATTCCACCCTTTGGAGTGTTTATGGAAGCCTCATTACATGGACATTATTTATCTTTTCTTAACAAAATACCCTCAAAAGAAGCTATATTGCCAGACTTTGACCTATTGAGTTTTATCACAGCCCACTTAACCTAATAAGAAGACAAATACCCAGTTTTGGATTCCTCTAGCCCCACCCCCATCCCTAGTTGAGATATATGAAGGCATTAAAAGACCTATATTCATCATAAAACTATACAGAGCCTCCTCACACCTCACCACTGCATCAACAGGGTTCCTGTATAGTAATCATATAGAAGAAAATAGGGTCCCCTCATAGGGTTCTAGTATCATTGATAAGAGAAATTAAGAATGAACTCAAATGGAAGCTTTGGGACAGTTTTATTGTAATTTCAAAGAAAAGTGTTCAGGACAGACAAGGTATAAATCTCAGCAACTGCAAGGAGGAGGGGGAG
>NW_008348078.1:1214830-1258095 GCF_000622305.1 Nannospalax galili
GGGGAGAGGAGGGGAAGAGAAGAGGGGAGGAGGAGAAGGAGGAGGGGAGGAGGAGGAGGGGGAAAAAAGAAAGAAAGAAAAAAAAAGCCCACTCTCTTTAAAGCCAGCATGGCAGTCAGACACGTGGCAAGCTAGCACCTGCATGGCAGGTGGGGAGTTTAGAGAAAGGTTAAAGAAATCCAAAATGAAATAGCTGTCCTATTCAGGGATAAAACACTCTGTGGCCTCTTGTTCTCTGAACATTGGCAATTGTAGGTTTCCATGTTAGTCACCATATGCTGCATAGGGAAACTTCTCTAGTGAGAGGTGAGAGATGCATTCATCCTATGTGTAGAGGTTGCATTGAAGATGTGTTGCTTAGGGTTAAGGATATCACCAACATTCTCTGCATTTGACAGTTCTGGAACTCTGTACTTCTCTCCATCTGTTGCAAAAAGAATCTTCTTTGGTGAGCAGTAAAAGGTATACTTGTTTGTAAATACAAGGATGTATATTTATATAAAGTAAGAAATTATGTAGATCTAGGGATGTGGCAAAAGTAGGCTTTTCTCTGGGATCTAGGACCTCTCCAGCTATGTGTATTTGGCTATGTTTACATACTACACATGAATTCCCTCCCATTGAAAGGGCCTTAATTCCAATTAGAGATCTGTTGATTACCCCCAAGATAAAAGTGCCACTACACCAATAATACAGATAGTTTTGGGGGCCAGTCGTTGTTTTTTAGGTTTTACAGCTAGGTAGGACCACTGATTGGTTTTCTCCCTTGACAACTTGTACAGTGTCCTCAGATACCATAAGAGCTCTTCTTCAGGGAGGAGGTTTCCAGGTCCGTTCCACCTCTATTGCTTCAAGTCCTTTGTCTAAAGTATGCCTGCCTTCAGCAATAGGGTGGTAACCTTCAAATTCTGGGAGGCAATCAGGGCTGTGGCAATAGCCTGTGTGATTTGGGGAATTCTTGAACTACCCTGACCAACAACTCAAGGGGAGGTTTGTCCTGCCTGGCACTCTTTTTGTTATGTAGCCATCAGTTATACTCATGTACTTATATATTTATCGTATGTGTAGTTTTCAGTAGGACTTTGAACTAATACATTTCTCTCTGGCTTTTCATAGCATCTAAGCATTATTTATCTCTCCTCTCACTCCCCATGTATAACCCTTCCTAATCCCTCCTCAGTTAAAGTACCCCCATTCCCCCTTAATAGCACCTGTCTCCTATTATCCCCCTCTCTAAAGCTCCTTCTTCTGGTTCATTTCCATTTTCCTGGCTCCTACAGTTACACCAGGAAGCAGGATCCTGAAGTACCCAGTCATATTACACCCAGAGTCTGAAGAGGAAAGCAATGAGTGCAGATCAGTGCCCAGCTCCCTTTCTCCATTTCAGACAGTCCAGCATGCCGTGCACAGATGGTCCTATGCACAGTGGGCAGGTCTTCTCACCTCACTTTAATCACCCACAGGCCTGTTTCTTGGTGATTCTAGATTGTGTAAAGTGGACAACACTACTACCACAGTCTCCAATCCTATTTTATAATTTCTTAAAATTTAATGTTGATTTTTGTACACCAAAACAGTTCACATAAAATAACATGGACTAACACCAAATCTTTATAAGTGAGTGCATATCCCTTATGCAACTGCAGGGACCAGGAATATGGAAGGAAAACAGGGAGATAAAGGGAAAGAAGGAACCCAAGAAAGAAGATTAGTAGGATAAAGGTGTCATTAAGGGAGAAATATGTAAGAAGGGAGTAGTTAAAGGGGAGGGGGGCAAGGAGGACTATACAGAGAACTATGGGAATAAAGGGGGGGAATTCTCCAGATACACAGTGAAAAAAAAAAAGCATTAAGCAACCCTATGGGGATGGAAGAAAGCCCTTCCAGAATGAAGGCGGTTGTTAAATGAAAATCCCAGTGCCAAAGGTGGGTTGCCCCCTAAGAGCTGTTGGCCTGGGACACTAGAGGTCCCCAAAATAATAAAGGCCATTGCCAATAATGTTGGTTGTACACTGGAAGTGGGTGGAAAAACCCTATTGCTGAAGACACTGCATGATGTGAGCATGGGAGAGGGAGAAATCAAGTTTGCACTAAGCTGGAAACTCCCTGCCACTGGATGGGTGGCAATGTTCAGATGACTGGGGAAGAATAGTCCCCTATAACTCTCATCAACGACGGACCCTGCATGTTGCACTGTCAACATACCAAACAAGATGTTCCTGCCAGTACAATAGTGGAGCATCTAGCATATGTACAACCAGCAAATTTTCAATTGGATATAATGCCCGCTCCTAGGGGTGGAACACACAGTACGTCTGGTACTGTAGACCCGGCCAACCCCCTATGGCAAGGGAGAATATAGTCCCCCCGAAAGTTCAGCACCTCGCCATAATGGGAGGAAGATCATCCCATACTTACACCCCCTCCAAGGCTCAGGGACTTTTGTGAAAGAGGTTGGCGGAAGGAATGTTAAGAACTGGAGGGATGGAGTGTTAACTGCAGTGTCCTCTGACCACTATGCCAGCAAGCTATAGTCACCTCCTTCCCAAGCTCATCAAGGAGTTGAGGGAGGAGTCAGTTACCCCTCCCACTCAACCAGTCAACCCTAGCTGTATGTGGGGGGAGGTGTAAAGGATATATATAAACTGAGAACACCAAGAGGCACCTTTCTCACCATTTTGGTGGGCTGTCAGGAGGTCACAGGATCTGTATTTGAGTGTGGACTTTATGGTGAAGCTGTAAATGTGGGGTGCCCACTCTTCTGTAAATAAACCCCTACCCTATACTTTGTTAAAAAAAATAATAAATAAAATATTAAAAGAAAATAGTTCCTTCAGTCTCTTAACTATTTTCCTTTTTATTTTTCAGTTGGTATACAAAATAATCCTTCCCTTTTATGATCAATCTCTTTGTGTCCTTATATGTAAACTGAGGTTCTAAAAGACAACATGTACTTTTGTGTTTTTCAAAGTTCAATACCCCAGCCTTTACTCCTAGCACTTGGGAAGCAGAAGCAGGTGGATCTCTGTGAGAGCAAGGCAAGTGAATTACAGGCAAGCTGGGGCTACAAGGAAGTCCTGTCTTAAAAACTAAAACTAAAACCAAAACAAAACAACAAAAAACCAAACAACACCCCAAACCAACCAAACAAACAAAAAAGAATTGAACTATAATTCCTTTTTCTCCAAGATAATATATACACAGCAGCAAGTTGGCTCTGCTATATGCTAGAGACCTGGCCATTTGAAAATCTGCAGTGACTGTTATATTTTGCTGATTGAAAAATCTGTATCTGTATTTTCCTCAAAAACAGAAGTCTCTTATGGACTCTTTGCCATTCCTGGAAACCAGCCCTGTTCTTTTGTGACATGAGGGTGTACATTACCAGTGTTGTGTTAGATTGCATAATCAAAGACAGAGGTAGCTCAAATCCAGGTTCTCCATTCTTGAATTTGTCATCTTTGTAAATTAATGTCTCCACCTAAATACTTTGTAGGGTGGCCATGTTGAATTCCTATCATTTTAAAGACCATATTTCTTTAAAATGGTCACCATTCACACGAGACTTTTTTTATATCTGGCTAGTGAAATTGTTTTCATTTTCCTTTTGTGTTGCATAACTAATTGTTTAAAGTAATATTCCAGATGAACTAGTGGCAAACTAGAGAAACAAACAAAACAAATATTCCTTGGCCTAAAACGAATGTCAGTACCAAGCATGAGGGCATTGAAATCTACAGATAAGGGTTTGACCGCTTACAATATATTGCTACATATTTCACTGGTTTGTTAAAAGGCTAATTTGGAATCCAGAGTCTTCTTTAGGTTTGAGAAATGGTAAAATCTTCTATTTAATCCAGACTGGGTTTGTAAAGACAATCATTATCCATAAATTCTGGCAGTAACTTTATCTTATTCATTAACCTACTTACCATTGGAAATTGCTAGACTTTTCCTCTTTGGGGGAAAATACTTTGTGTTCAACAGGCAATAAGAAATTAATTCATTACTGTGAATACCCTGACTCTGTGGTACACAGGCCTTTGGAATATGTTTGCAAGAGAAATGTGAATATGTTTGGAGCTATGGGCTGGAAGAGCCCTGGAGTGCTGCAGGCAGCTCAATGAGCATTGTCTTAAGGACAAACAAGCAAGGTTTGATTGAGCAGAGTAACAGTTCTTTGCAGCAGGGAGGAGTCTCAAATGAGTGGCCTTACTGGACAGATCTGGTGGGAGTTTGGGAGACCTAAATGGCCAGGCACCTGATATTTCAGAGGGGATCAAGAGCTCTGTCAGGAACTGGACTCAAGGTTATCCATATGTTCTAGCAAAGAATCTGCCTTCCACTTTTGTAGTCAAATTGTGAGGGAGGCTAAATTCAAAAGTAAAGAACTAATTTGTTTGGTGGAGGCAATTACAAGATGGTATAACATCCAGGCTGTGTTACGATGATTGTTCACTGCTCTTAGATACACAGTGAGAGAGCAGAAAGACATGAAGATGTGTGGTTTGTCAAGGAAGGGAACACCATAGGCAAGATTAAAGTTCCAGACTAGGTGTGCACAGCAGAGCATCAGTATGTTTTAAAGACATTAGTGTCATTAATAAGAAACCACAGGCTTTGCTCTAGAACAGAGAAGATATTGTGAGGGCACGATCCCACACATCAAAAGAATGCCTGTAGAGATAGAGCCCTCCAGATACCCTGCTGGGAGTCCTTGCCTGCAGAGTGTTTTCCCAGACTCAGCCACACAGGACCTTCTGCAGCTGTGGTCCAAGGAGGCTAGGCTACATTTCAAGCTGGCCCTGAAACTTAGTGTCATCCATATGCTCCTGTTTCCAGGCGTGTAGGATGCAAGATTTACAAGGTCATGGAGGCATGCACTAAAGTTCCAGAAAGCCAGACTCCAGCCAGTGTAGCTGCATCAAATTACTGAGATGGAGGTCCTGAGTGTGCTATGTACAAAACCATGAAGGTGTAGTCTAAGTTGTAGTCAAGGCCCAGAATATTTAAGATGCCAGAATTTAACTGAGAGTGTGCTGAGATGAGAGCTTCCCAGGAGACAAGTCCTCGAGGTGCTGCGTGTGCTCTCTAAGCTCACCAGACTGAGGTTAGAGCAAGTTAGAGGAGCAAGTACAAGGAAGCCAGGGATGAGTCACCTGGGTTAATCCTGACTAATCTTGCAGCTTCAGATGCCCAGAAGTTCAAAAGCAGTTTTCATTTGGGGGAGTCTCATTTTCTAAATATCAAAAATTACACATGCACCGGGTGTGGTGGCGCACGCCTGTAGTCCCAGCACTTGGGAGGCAGAGGCAGGTGGATCTCTGTGAGTTCAAGGCCAGCCTGGTCTCCATAGTGAGTTCCAGGCCAGCTGGGGCTACAGGAAGACCCTGTCTTAAAAAGACCAAAAAAAAAAATTATACATGCATATCTGAGTCTACTTAAATACTGGTTCTCATGGGCAGTAGAAGCTCCTTGGTGTATTTTAATTTTAGGCATGGCTAGCTCTGCTGCAGTTTTATTTTCTGTTTATATGTGACTCTGAAGTTTTTGCTATCCATGTTGCCCTAATGTTTTTAAAATAGGCTGTCATTTGCGAAAAATTGTCTCCTCTGTAAAACATAGAGAGCATTCTTTTTTATTTTAAAAAGTAAAGCATTGGCCTTTAACCAGTCTTGCATATTTATCAGATTAATTGAGGTTTGTTCTGTTTGAAGCTAGACAAGCTTTGTGTTTTCCTTGTGTTCTGAGAACAAATATTCCTTCATCTTATTTTACTGATTCTTTTATGTCCACTTCAGCCTTTGGGGGGATCATTGTCTTCGCAATTTCTTTTATTGCCATTCTGCATGAACAAAGTAAGCCTTTTGTTCTGAATGTCTTCATAAATTTCCAAATGAAAGTTCAATTTAGGATAGTTCATGCACTATAGATAAATAATTGTTTATTTAATTTGATTCGATCTGTTTGTCTTTCTTGAATATGCTGTTCAAATGCTATAGTCTGATCTTCAAATCTTATGTCATCTCGGTTTTTATTTCTGCTTCTGTAACCTTGAAAATTTTTTAATGTTCAGCCATTAAAACATGTTTTATATGTGAACAGTGTGATAGTTTTGTCAATGTGACACAATCTAGAACCACCTGGGAAGAGCCTCTCAGTGAGGGACTGTCCAGATTAGGTTGGCCTGTGGGCATGTCTGTGGGGAGTATCTCAATCATTGGTAAGATTCACCGCTGTGGGTGGCACAGTTCCTTACAGAGGAATTCTAGACTGTATGAAAGTGGGGACAAAGGCTGAACACAGCATGCATGCATTCATTCCCTCTAGTATAGCATGTGTGTGTTCATTCCCTCTAGTACAGTATGCATGCATTTGTTCCTGTAGTACAGCATGCATGCATTCATTCCCTCTAGTATACAACACATTTTTAATGATCTGAACCAAAGTACAGATTGTTAAATCATTCATAAATAAGGGTTTTTTAATTTTTTATGTGTGTATGCATATGTGTGTATGATGTGTATGTGTGACTACAGGCACATACCATATGTGTGGAGGTCAGAGGACAACTTCTCGTTCTGCCATGGAATCAGGGATTGAACTCAAATTGTGAGGCCTGTGCTAACCAAACTTTAAGCTGTTTTTGCTGATCTTTTTTATAGTTCATCTGACTCATTTTATAATTCCTAAAGCTTAGGAAATCACTAATTCTGACCCCAAATGTCTTGGGAATTGCCACTTTATTTTTTTTGTTTCCATTTTCCTTGAAGACATTTGTATTAGTTACTTTTCTGTTGCTGTGATAGAAACACTGGCCAAAGCAACTTATAGAAGGAAAAGTTTATTTAGCTTACAATTCCAAAGGGGCAAGAGTCAGTCCATCATGGCTGTGAGGCATGATGGCAGAGGTGGCTGGAGGCGGAGCAGTAGCTAAGCTCTCACATCTTCAAGCAGGCACGGGAAGCAAAGAGAACAACTGGAGATCCTGCAAAGCTTAAGAATGCTCTAAGCCCACCCCCCAGTGATGTGTTGCCTCCTATATGGCTGCACCTTCTAAGACCTCCCAAAACAGCACCACCAACTGGGGACAAAATGTCCAAATACTTGGACCCTATGGGGGACCTTCTCATTCAAACCATCACCTTACACACAGTTGAAGTTTATGTTTATTGTCACTTAAACTTTGCTTCATTACCTGTACATTTGGGAAATCGAATATTATAATTAAAATTTTACATCAAAAAGATCTGTCAGTTTCCACCATTTAAAATGTGTTTCTTTTTTTGTTTCAATCACTTTGACTTTTATAATAATTTTAAATGATTTATGATAGGGAAAATACTATTTTGAAAATGGTCTAGAATCATGTACTTTGGAACATATTCCCCATATACCACTCCCACGTCTTAGCAGTCCCCCTTTCTATTAGTTACCCTTGTTCCTCTAGACAGTTTCCCTTCTCCTTTCAAGTCATTTGTACATGTATGATTTTATGTAGCTCTAATATCTAAGACCCACAAATGAGAGAAAACGTGATATTTGTCTTTCTAAGACTGACTTAATATGTTTATTTCGTGTTGCATCCACTTTCCTGCAAATTACTTTTTTCTTCTTTATGACTGGAAACAATTCTCTTGTCTATATGAACCAAAATTTTGTTGATCCATTTCTCTGTTGTTAGACAGTTGGGTTGGCTGCATAGCACTATTGTGAATAATGCTCGTGAATGCACAGTTATCTCTGTGATAAGTAGACTTGAAGTCTTCTAGATACATACCTAGGAGTTATAAATCTGGGCCATATGGCAGATCTAGTTTTATTTTTTAGAAGACCCTCTATTCTGATTTCCATAGTGACTGAAATAATTTACATTCCTACCATCAGTGTACAAGGGTTGTCTTTTATCCATATCCTCACCAGCATTTATTTTCTTTTTCTTTGTTTGCTTGTTGTTGTTGGGTTTTGTTTTTTTATTGGTGATGGTGGTAGATTTGTTTGTTTGTTTTGTTTGTTTGTTTTTGGTCTTTTTGAGACAGGGTCTCCCTTAGCCCCAGCTGGCCTGAGGTAGCTATGTAGACCAGGCTGGCCTTGAACTCACAGAGATCCACCTGCCCCTGCCTTGCCAGTGCTAGAATCAAAGGGGTGTACCACCACGCCCAGCTTGTGTGTGTGTGTGTTTGTTTGTTTGTTTGTTTTGGTTATTTTCTTTTTCTTAAAATTTTTATTTATTTATTTTTGAAATTTTGTGTGTATGAGTGTATTGCCTACATGTATATAAGTGCGCCCATGTCTTGCACACCTTTAATTCCAGCACTCAGGAATCAGAGGCACGCAGATCTCTGTGAGTTCAAGGCCAGCCTGCTCTACATAGTTTCAAGCCAACTGGGGTACAGAGAGACCCTGTCTCAAAAAGACCAAAAAAAAAAAAAAATCTATCAAGTCAAGTTTGTGTCCCCACATAGCCTTCCATGTGATTTCATCCACTGGAGCCTGGTCAGCCTATCTAGCATCACTCCCTTAAAGATATCTTGACATGGTTTTCAGCTCTTTCCTGTCGGTTTTAGAGTTTTGGATCTTATTTATTTATTTATTGTTTTTTGTTTTATTTTGTCTTTTTTGAGACAGGGTCTCCTTGTAGCCCCAGCTGTCCTGAAACTCACTATGTAGACCAGGCTGGCCTCGAACTCACAGAGATCCGCCTGCCTCTGCCTCCCAAGTGCTGGTATTAAAGGTATGCACCACCACACTCAGCATATTTATTGTTCTTATTTTATGTGTATGAGTGTATTGCTTGCATGAATGTAAGTGCACCTGTGTCATACAGTGTCTGCAGAGTTCAGAAGAAAGTGTAGGATCCCCCTGGAACTGGAAACCACCATCTCTCCAGCCCCTGTTATTAGCATCTAATACTGGTATATAATAGGATACATTACACCATTTTCATAAATGCATATGATCATATATCACCGTGTACTATGTGCTCTTATCCCACTCCAACTTCCACTTGGCCTTTCTCTTCCCAATCATGTCTTTTATCCAATGACTTAATTAAGGCTACTTACATGAACATGGGTGAGAGGTTATTTATAGGATCATGAGCAACTTCCCAGTGACTGTGTGTCTAAATAAAATGTCTTCACCTTCTCCAGCATTCCTTAGCTGCCTAGAGATCCTCAGGGAGGGGCAGGCCATATGAACCTGAATCCCCATACACACACAACTGTCATACCCGTACATTCTCAAGGAGGGGTGGGCCCTTGTGAAACCCTCCCTAATCCCTGACAGAATCTGGCACAGGTCTTTTGCTGGTTATGGCTCATGTGAATGTGTATAACAGTCATGTCATGCCTGAAAGACAATATTCTGCAATATTCAACCCCTTCTTCTGGCTCTTACATTTTTTTCCTCTCCCTCTTCTGTGATGTTCTATGAACCTTTGAGAAGATAATACAGATGAACTCATTTTTGGCTAAGCATTCAATGGTCATTCACTCTGACCAGTTTTGAGTCTCTGCAGTCACTACTAACCACATCTGAAAGAAGCTTCTCTAACCAAAGCTGGCAGCAGCACTAATCCACAGGGATAAACATAATTATTTTTTAATTTATGTGTATGTGTCTGTGCCTGCATGAGTTTATGTGCACAATGTCAGTGCAGGTGCTTGCAGAGGCCAGAGGGCATTGGATCCTCTGGAGATAGAGTTACAGACTGTTGTGAGATAGCTGATATGGATGCTGGGAACCAAATCCAGATCCTCTGGAGGAGCAGTAAACCTTAACTGCTGAACAATATCTCCAGCCCCAGCAGTTTGAGGGGCACAGCATATCCATTTAGCAAAACAACAGAAGTAGCTTCCCCATTAGTGCCTGTGACCTCCAAAGCCACAAGGCTTTTCACCAGTTTTATAGAACCAGTCATGAATTATTTCCTGTGGCGTGAACTTCATATTTAATCAGTAGTTGACTACGCCCATAACCATCATGTCACTATTGCACCAATGCGCCTATCTTACCTGATAGAACAGTACCATAGCATGCAGGGTCCACAACTAGTTACTGATTAAGACTGTTGATGACTTTTCCCCCCAGAAGCCAGCATAACACCTGGAAGCACTATAAAAGCCATCCAGCAGGGAGGAAGTGTCTCTATGTCCAGAACCAAATATATGACTTCTATAACAGTAGGGTCTTACCATCTAGTTTTGGTGGGCAACCAACCATAATGACAATTGCCTGTATTATTTGGGAACTTTAGGGGCCTCCCTGACCCAACAATTCATTGGGAGGTTGCCCACCCCAGCACTGGGATTTTTGTCAATAATCTATGGCTTCTGGGAACACCTTTGTCCACCATGTAGTGTACTTCCATTCAAATTGGTGTTTAAATTTTATTTTTTAACTTAAGAAGTCAGGTCTGGGGAGATAGCTTAGTGTTTAACATCACTGACTGCTCTTACAGAGAACCTGGGTTCAGTTCCCAGCACCCACATGGCAGCTAACAACTATCTCCAACTCCAGTTCCAAGGGATCCAACACTCTTCTGACCTCTGTGAGCATTATACAACATGGGTGCATTTACATACATACAAACAATACACTTATACACATAAAATAAAAATTAATAATTTTGTAAGTAGCAGGCTTTTTTAGACCTTGTCATACATTAATTGCTTTTTGGTTAGCCCTGTCCTGTGTCCTCCGCTTTTCAGTATCTCAACAAACACTTGCCATCCCACTGAGACCTTTGCACCCCAGGATTCCCCTTCCAATTCTGCATCATACACATTCTTCCCTCCCCCACTTAAAGAATTTTTTTCCCTCTCATGGGTCCCTTTATAGTTTCCTGGACTTTACATACACTCACTCCCATATAAATGCACATATAAAAAGGTTGAAAGCTAGGATTCACATTCAAGTGTTTGTCTTTCTGGGCCTTTCAGAACCTAGGTTACCTCATTTAATATAATCTTCTTCAATTTCGCCCACTTTTTTACAATTTCATATCATTTTTTATCATAGCTGGATAGAATCTACCATGTATATGTACTACATTTTCAGTTCATCAATTGATGGACATCTAAGATGATTGCACTTCATACCCATGGTGAATACAGTAGCATTAGGTATGAATGTTCAAGTATCTCTGTGGTAAATATGGAGTCCTTTAGGTATATGCCTAGGAGAAGTATACCTGTGTCCTATGGTAGTTTTTGTTTTAGCTTTTTGAATGATGGAAATCCACAAATTTCTATCATGGCTATACCAGCTTACATTCCTACCAACCGTAAATAAGGGTTTCTCTTTCCCCACATTCTTACCAACATTTGTCATTTATTTTCCTTTTAAGTTTTTTATTTCTTTGTGAGTGTTTTGCCTGCATGTTTGTAAAGGTACCCATGTTTGCAATGCCTGTGGAAGTCAGAAGAGGGCATTAGACCACATGGAATTGGAGTTAGAGACTAGGGACAGTTGTTAGAAGTCATGTGGGTATAGGAACTGAACCCGGGTCTTCTGCAAGAGCAGCCAATGCTCTTAACCACTGAGCCACTTATCCAGAACCGTCCTTTGTTTCCTTGATGATAGTCATTCTTACTGGGGAAAGATGGATCTCAAAACACTGTTAATTTAAATTTCATTGATGGCTAAAGATATTGAACACTTTCTCAAGAATTTACTGGCCATTTAAGATATGTTCCCTTTACTCCCAGTTTCTCCAATTTGATCATGGTGAATCTTTTTATTTTTGAATTTTGTTTTGCAAGTGTTTTCAGAATTTTTGAATCTATGTTCATCAGAGAAATTGGCTTATAATTTTTGGTGTGTTTGTGTGTGTGTGTGTGTGTGCGTGTGTGTGTGTGTGTGTGTGTGTGTGTGTAGGAATGTTAATGAAGATATTTTAATATAGATTTTAAGCATGAGGCACTCAGGAAACAAGTAAGACCCACTGTAGAGTGTGGGTATGGACTTCTCTAACATTAAGTCCCCTGTTATGTTTTAATCTGGTTTTGGTATCAAAATAATGCTGACTTCTTAAAAATAGTTTAGCAGTGTTCCTTCCTCCTTTATTTTATGGAATTGTTTGGAAAGCATTGGTATTCTTTGAAAATGGTAAAATTTACTAGTGAATCCATCTGTGTAGGACATTTTTAGTTGGGGGAGATTTTTATTATTCCTTCAGTCTCACTGCTTATTATGGGTCTGTTTCAATTATTTTCCTCATCTTGGCTTAATTTTGATAGGTCAGATTGAGAAAGTTGTCCATTTCTTTTAGATTTCCAATTTAATAGTGTATATGTTTACGATATAGCCGTATGATTTTATGAATGTCACTACTATCTATTATAGTTGATTGCATTTCATCATACTTTTATTAATTTTGGTCTTTTCATTAGTTTGGCTAACAGTTTGTCAGTCTTGTTTATCTTTTCCAAGATTCAAGTCTTTGTTTCTTTGTAATTTATTTGCTTCTGTTTTATTAATTTTTGCTCAGATCCTAATTAATTACTTATTTCTATCCACTAATTCTGAGTTTGGCTTGTTCATGTTTTTCTAAGGCCCTGAGATATAACATTTAGTTTTTTCTTTGAAATATCTATGATTTATTGTTATAGGCACTTGTTATATGTTTTTATTTCCATTTTATTCCAGAAATATTGTTTATATTTTTTGTTGAATTCTTCAATGGCCCATTCATCATTCAGTAATGTGTTCTTTAATCTCCAAAAGTGTATGTGTGTTGAAGAGTTTGTCTTGCTGTTGCAAATCCAGTATCTTCAATAATTAAGATTGAAGAGATGGGGCTGAAGAGATTGCTCAGCAGTTAGCACTTGATGCCCACACAGAAGTGCCAAGTTCAGTTCCAAGCATCCAAGTCAGGCAACTTGCAACCACCTGTAACTCCAGGTCCAGAAGGTCCAGTGCCCTCTTCTGGCCTCCATGAGCATGCACACACACGCACACACACACACACACACACACACACAGAGCATACACATAAGTAAAAACAAAATAATTGTTTAAATTTTGTATTGAATTTTTGTGTATTTCATACATAAAATCATCTTTATACTTTCTTCCCCCTTTCTCTTTGGTATCCTACCATAGCCCCCCACCTACACTGGAGTTCATACATTCTGTCTTTTATGTTAAGGCCTATTATGTAAAGTTAGTGTCCCCAGATGTCCCTCAGTGCAAGTTCCTCCACCAGGGTTTAGTCAGCCTATCTAGAGTCTCTCTGTTCAAGATCAATTCTTCCTCACATAGCAGTAATCAGCTGCCAATAATTATTTGACTAAGACTGGGGCTTGCAATTTTTTGCCACAGTTCTGTGCTGGGTTTTTGTCTGCCTGAGTTTCCATGGGTCTTGTGCATGCTGACACCATTGCTGTGGGTTTGTACGAGAAGGATCCCAGGTGCCTGTAGGACTGTTTCTGTATAGTCATACACCTCCTCCCTGGCTCTTACAATCTTCCTACCCACTCTTCCACAATGGTCCCTGAGCACTGGGTGGGTGTACCTCAATATAGATGACCTGTCCAAGGACCCACACTCTGCAAACTCTTATTCTCTGCATTTTGGCCATTTGTGGCCTATATTAATCACTTTTCTATTGCTGTGATAGAAACACTGACCCAAGCAATTTGTAGAAGGAAGAGTTTATTTGAGCTTGTGGTTCCAGGGGAATTACAGTCCATCATGGCAGGGAGGCATGGTGGCTGGAGGTGACTGGAGCAGGAGCAGAAGAAGCTAAACTTTCACATCATCATGCAGGCACAGGAAGCAAGAGAGCAGCTGGAGATCCAGCAAGGCTTAATAACCCTCTAAGCCCACCCCCAGTGACATGCTTCTTCCAGGATAGCCACACCTTCTAAAACCTCCCAAAATAGCACCACCATCAGGGGACAAAATGTCCAAATACTTGGAGCCTATGGGGGCCATTTTCATTCAAACCACCACATTCCACCCCCTAGCCCCCATGGGCTCATGACCATATAAAATGCAAAATGCTTTTAGTCCAACTTTAAAAATCCCCATAGTCATTATCAATCTCACTACTATTCCAAAGTCCACAGTCCAAAGTCTCTTCTGAGACTCAGCAAAATATCTTAACTGTAAGCCCCTGTAAAATCAAAAGACAAGATACTCCCAAGATACAGTGGAACCAAATACACATTACCATTCCAAAAGGAAGGAATAGAAGCATAGTAAGGAAATACCAGACCAAAACAAGATCGAAAACCAGCAGGACCAACACCAAATCCAGTGTCTGACTTCTGGGACTTTACTTCCAAAAAGCTTAGACAGCTCAGCCTCTCCACTTTTGCTGCATGCAACACACATGTCTCTCTTGGGCTGGTACCACTCCCTGTATGCAGGTCTTCTTGGCAGATGCCTCACAGCTCTGGCATCACAAACATCTTTTTCAGGATCTCCATTGCCATCCAGGCTTCACCTTCACAGCTTCATGCAGTCACCTATCAGGCCCTTCTCCAGGCAGGAGCACCCCTACTGCACACTGCCTGGCCTCTGCAGCTCTCTGAAACTGTGGAGGAAGAACTGGTGACCCCTTCACTCTTGCATCTTTCATGCCTCTAAAGCCAGCACCAGATGAATGACACTGCCAAGTTTGACTGCAAGTTTTTGGTGGACCCCAACCTGCTTCATCCATTTTCGAAGGTCTTCTCTTCAGTGGTCCCTGCAGCATTTTCCTTTCACAAGTTGGAGGCTTAACTGGGTGTGATCTTGCCCTGGAGGCACTCTCTCCATTGTTTAAGTCCGAATCTCTAGGCCCCTCCTTAATCACTTTAATCTCCTTATCGATGGGATCCTCTCCATCACATACCAGGGTGTCAACATTAATCTTTTTAGTGCTCTTTTTCAATCCATCCCATACATTCTGTATTTCTTTCTGCCCCATTTGCTCTTTTTCACTGTAAATCTGTATAATAGTCACCATTAATAGCCACACCACCATTTCTACATTATACTGTCTTGAAATTTCTTTAGCCAGAGAAAATAGTCCATGGCTTTTCAACTTAGTCTCAGGTAAACCTTTTGGCTGTGGGCAGACTCCAGCCATATATACTCTTTGCCAAAATATCCCAATTTCTGTTTAAGTCCTTATTTCCCTCTGACATTGTTCTCAGCACTACTTTCTTCCAGGAGTCTACTAGAATGACCTGTTAAGCTCTGCTTACAGCAGTCAACCGCTTTTCTAGCCCAACCTTCCAAAGTCTTGCATATTTCTTCTAAATCCCATATGATTGGGTTCTACACAGCTAACACCCAACTCCTGGTACCACAATCTGTATTAGTCAGAGTTCTCTAAAGAAACAGAAATCATATTCATCGATTTATCAGATTAGCTCACAGGATAGAGTCCGAGTAGTCCAACAATGGCTGCACCACACTGGAGAGGCTGAGATTGGCATGGTGGCTGGAGGTGGCTGGAGCAGGAGCAGCAGAAGCTAAGCTCTCACATCATCATGCAGGCACAGGAAGCAAGAGAGCAACTGGAGATCCGGCAAGGCTTAAGAACTTTCTAAGCCCACCTCCAGTGAACATGCTTCCTCCAGGATAGGCACACCTTCTAAAACCTCCCCAAACAGCACCAACCATCTGGGGACAAAATGTCCAAATACTTGGAGCCTATGGGGGACATTTTCATTCAAACCACCACATGGCCTTTTGTGTTCCTGGCCCTCGGTTGCATGAGAGAGCTTTACTGATAAGAATTGAAAGTGCATTAGTGTTCTCTTCATCCCTTGTTCTCTGTTCTGTGAGTCTTAGGTATAGAGGTTGCATCCTAAATGTGCCACTTAAGCTTGGGAAATTCACAGAGAATCTCTGTGTGTGGCCAGTGGTGTAACTCTGTAATAATCTCTGTTGAAAAAGAAACTATTTTACTGTGATACTTGTCTGTAAATTCAAGACATATTTTGCATATAGTAAGAAATTACATTTGCCTAGGAATATGAGAGCCTTGGGTTTTTGCTAAGATCTGTGACCTCTCCAGCTATGTGTATTTGGCTGGGTTTACAGTACCACACATGAGTTTCCTCCCATTGAGTGGGCTTTAAGTCCAATTAGGTAGCTGTTGATTTCCCCCAAGATAAAAGTGCCACTACTACACCAATGTCATTTGCTGTGCTTGTCATTGATATGATTATTAGGCCTTGAAGCTAGGGCTGGACTGTTATAGGTCAGAGTTTGCAAAAAAAGTCACCAGCACAACTTTAAGAAAAGTAGCAAGGTAAATGTTTATTATTTCAACCGGCTTGGCTGTTTATCTCGGGAGTAGAAGCAGCCCTGATGATTGTCAGGTCAGAGTTTTTATAGGATTACAGAATTATTATTAAAACAGGACATTTGTAAACCAATCAGGTTTGTACAACATAGCAGAATGCTGAATCTATTAATCAACAACCAATCATTATACAGACAAGTGATACAGTCATATAACATGGCAATCAACTTTGTAATTTTAAAATTAGTTAACTTCCTAGCCATAACAAGTATAGTAAGAAAGCTGAAATCAGCAGTTACCAGGTTGTCAGACAATAACAGGGTGGTCTTACACTTTGTATCAAGTGACCTAAAATAGCAAGCTAGTTACAGAAGCGAAAACAAGCAGTTAGCCAGATGTAGAATGTCTGGAATAGCACATTCCATGATTCATGGCTAGGACAATTTCCTAAGACCCAAGGTTGCCCCCCTTTTCCTTTTGGTGTGGAGCAAAGTTGCTTCTAAAATGGCTCTGAACAAAATGGAGTAACTTAGGTAAGTTTGCTGAGCCAGTTCATGGACCATCAATTGATCTTCTCCCTTACCCACTTTCGTAGTGCTCTCCAAAACTATGAGAGCTAGTCTTCAGAGAAGAGGATTCCAGGTCAGTTCCATCTCCATTGCTCCAAATCCTCTGTCTAAAATATGTCCTGTCTTCAGCAATAGTCCTGGGAGGACTCGAGTCCTGGGAGGCAATCAAGGGATGTGGCAATAGCCTGTGTGATTTTTGGAGTTTCTTGGACTACTCTGACCAGCAACTCAAAGGAAGTTTTCTCCTGTCTGGCACTGTTTCTTATTATGTAGTCTTGAGCTATACTCACGGACTCATGTACAGATATTGTATGTATAACTTTTCAGTAGGTTTTTGGACTAATGCCATTCCCTCTGGGTTTTTTTTTAATACTAGCTAGACACTATTTATGTCTTCTCTTCCTCTCCCTGTCTTGTCCTCCATCCCCACCCTCCCAATTTAAAGTGTCCCCATTTTCCCCCCTTCTCACTTGATAAATTTCTGTCTGCAATGGTCCCACCTCTCCTTCCCCTTTATGTTTTGTCAAGTTGACATGTAAAAGTAACTAACCAACACAATTTTCAGAAAAGGTAAATGTTTAGTATGTTTAATTCAAGTCATACCTATATCTATAAAGATGCTTTTTCATTATCACATAGCATTTGTGGAAATATATAAATGGAGTAGGCTAAAGGCCATACTAGTAAGCATTAGATTACATGATCAAAATAAATCGAATCTAGAAAAATAATGCTGTTACTGTGGACTTAATGCAGATAAAAGAAACTATCAAGGAATTACTGTTTCCTCCAGGCAAAACATGTCCATTTCCATCATGGATTGCAGATTGCTTAAGTGACCTGCAGAGTACCTTGGCACTATAGGCATGACAACAAAATAAGTAAAATAATATAGTAATAGCTAGGTCTGTAGTGTGGTTATCAGTGGTTAACACTACCTAGTAGGATGGGGGAGGTCACTGGACCCTCCCCTGAGAGTGTAGATTTCATTCCCTTCTGCCTTTAGTCGCACTTGGTCTTTGGATGTTGGCGTATAAACCAGGTAAAAGGCCAACTAACGGTTAGACTACATTGATGACACTTTCCCTCATGCTGGGTTGAGATCTTTCTGGAATGGAACTGCCTTTGAGTCACCCATGCACCTATAAATAATCCAGGCAACTTATTGGTTCACCGAGCTACACTTGGGTAGAATTGTTACTTTTGTCTGTTTTTGATGCTCTATCTGAGATAAATAGGCCTTTGTTTACATCACAGGAAAAAAAGTCACACAATAGAAACTGATACCTGAATTTTTCCTACAGAAACCCCTATAGTGGCTGTGCTTGTTTCTTTCCTGCTGCCTTCAAGCACCTGACAAAACCACCCCTTGCAGTCTAGCTGCCTCTTCTGACAAGAGAAGCTTCCAGAGGGTCCACTCTTGGAGCAGCATATCTCAAAATGACACTTTCCACTCAATGGCTACATCACAAGTTATCATAAAAAGAAAATGAACTGATGCGTTAAAATGAGTTTTTCTGTATAACAGTATATCTTTTTTAAAGGTTAAAACTTCATTCAATTTTATGTGTTATAGGGTTTACACTGAGTACAATATTGTATATCTGTATTATTTCAACTGTAAACCTAAAAATTGACAGCCAATTTTGAAAGAGATGCAGCTTAGCTCTGGAAATTGTTATTGAATATGTCAATGCTGTTCTATGAAATGCTTCTTCTAATTATGTGGTTATTAAATAAATAATTTTTAAAAAAGAAAATGAACTAAATCAAATGTGCTTAGGTAATTTTTTTCACTTACATACTTTTAATTTTATTATAGTGATTAGCACATATTAAATCTACAACTTAATGGGATTCACTATGAAATATCTGTGCAGACACATATCATGCATCAATCATCTACCTGTGTGTTGAAGTAGTTCTCACCACTTTATTCTTTTTCAAAAATGTTTCCAAAATGTAGCTGCTCAAAGAGTGCCTGTTCTGACATCCATTGGTGTAGGGGCTGAGATCTCAGCAGACTACCTGAGAGTACCTTGGGGGCTGAGAACTCAGCGGACTGCCTGAGAGTGCCTGGATCCAGCCTCCAGGTGGTATAGATGGAATCCCACTGAAATAGGCCAACAGCCCTTGGAAAACTGATGAAGAAAAGACCCAAAAGTTCAGTGCCTTGCCACAATAGGAGGAAGATCATCCCATACCTACCACCTCCTCCAAGGCTCAGGGACTTTTGTGGAAGAGGTTGGCAGAAAGAATATAAGAGCCAGAGGAAGGGGTGGTGTGTTAACTGGAAGTGTCCTCCAACCATTATTCCAGCAAGGAGTTAAGGGGGGAATCAGTTACCCCTCCCACACAATCAGTCAGCCTTAGCTGTGAGTGGGGTGCTAAGGATATAAGCCCAGAATGCCAGGAGGTACCTCTTTCACCATTTTCTGTGGCTGCTCGGAAGTCACAGGATCTATATTTGAGTGTGGACTTTCCAATGCAGCTGTAAATGTGGGGGTGTGCACTCCTCTGTAAATAAACCCCTACCCTATGCTCTGTTTAAAAAAAAAGAAAATGATAAGTGTTTGGATAGATAGATGAGAGGGATCTGACTAGACCACAAGTGGATGGACTTGCACTGGGGAATGTCTGGGGACACTGACTTGACAAAGTGGGCCTTAACACCCAGGACAGAGTAGATGGGTTCCAGTGGGGAAGCTATGGGAGGGTGCTGGTGGGGGCGGGGCTATAAAGATGATTCAGATTCGGGGGATCCTGAACTGTATACCAGTGGAAAACTTGGAGGCCAGAGAGATGGCTCCATAGTTGACAGTGCTTACCACTCTTGCAGAGGACTCAAGTTCAGTTCACAGAACCCATGTCAGGTGGCTCACAACTACCTGTAATTCTAGGACCACGTTATCTGATACCCTTAACTGGCTTCCACAAGCACCCAGACACATGTAATCATACCCACACATAAGTAAACTTTTTTAAATCTCTTTTAAGTGGAGAATATGAGTTGCGCTCAAGCAAGTGAGCATGCGTGCGCTTCCTCTAGACTGAACGTGATGTGGCCAGGTATCACAAGTTCTGCCACTGTGCCTGCTCCACAGTGACGGACTGAAACCTGGAATTGTGAGCTAACCCCTACCCCCCCACCACCTTCACCCACAGTGCTTGTTGTCAGGATATTTTACCACAGCAATGTCTAGGCTATAAAGAGAAGCACACAGAACCCTGAGCACTTGCTACTGGGTTCATTCTTCAGGTCCTACAGTCTCTGTTCTAGACAGTGTTCTGCCTTCTCTTCACCTATTAGCGTAGCCTCGTGTTTACTTGATGTACAGTGTCAGGCATTTAGTTGTATTTAATGAGAGGAATAGGGGAAAATGTGTGGCAACTTCTTCCTAACCAGAGCTTGGAATCTTAAGTTTTTCTTATTGACAACATGTCTTGGTTTAAAAAAGAGGCATTAAAGTGTTTTATCTCGTATGAGAACTGAGAAGAACTTGAGATTTTCATTTGGTATATTTTCAGACTCTTTCCCTATTTCAGCACCAATTGCTTTGGTGATTATGGCCAGTTGGTAGCAAATGTACAAATTCCTTAGCATTTAGTATTACTTTCTTTAAAAGATTAGAGCCATTGAAATATGTAAGGGTTTTATTTCTAAATATTTCATTCATTGCTTCAAGAGTGCTTCTCTGAGCCTGATAATCATCTCTCATTCTTTGAATCTCTATTTCTTCCCAAGAGGTCTTGAGTTTCCCTGAGGAAGCCTGAGCCTGTATACTTAAATGACCTTCCATTCCAAGCACAGGACTTTTCACTGGGAAAGTAAAGTTCCATCCACTGAGTCACACCTGTTATGGGGTGTAGTTTCTTCTGGCTGGTATGATCCTTGCTATCTATTGTTAGGAATGGCTATCCCTTTCTAGACTGATCTGGTCTAATGTGTCCAATATCTTCGGCAGCTGTTGCCCCGTGCCCTGGCCTGGTCGTAGCTGCTCATTAATTAGGGGCATTAGCTTAGTTTTAACTGCAGCATTCCTTGTTTATTAAAAATATAGGGAGATTCCAAGTTACAAATAAACTGCTGAATTCCTTTTTTTTTTTCTAGGCAAAAACTTATTATGCCAAATGGAAGCTGTCCTGTTATTCTGAATACTTACTTTTGTCAGAAAGCTGTCGCCAAAGAGACACCTCATGAAGCACACTGTCAGGCCTCACCTCTTTCCAGAAGAAACATCACTTTGGCCCAGATGTTTAGAATTAAGACTTTATCAAATAATTCACCTGGCAGTCAGGTAAATTCTCATTTATGTAGGGGTTTTGCACTTGTAATAGTAATGATATTGGATTTGAAAGGGCCTGTGAATAAGTGAAGATGTTCGTCTTCTGTCCCCAACTGTATATGCCAGATGGTCTAATAATTATTATGCCTGAAGATATGAAAGCTCAGATAGCATTTAGTCGTGGTCTTTTTATAATCATCCAGCTTTCTATTATGTACTTTTCATCTTTAATTTATTAAAATATATTAAAGTATTTCCAGTTCCATGGTGACATGGCTAGCACACTCTGGACTCTGAAAGTATTTTCTCTGTTCTCATTTTGAAACTAAGAACTTTAAGACTTTATTTATTTATTTTAAACAAATCTTTTTTTTCTTTTCCTGGTATCTATAGCCCTTAAGATAGAAATAGCTTTCAAGTTTGAGGTTGTATGATAGAAATTGATTGGGGAATATTTTTGACTCTGAGTCATGGTTATTTACCAAAAGGAATTTGGAGTTCCAAATTCACTGGCAGTGGGCAAGGTATGTATCTATGAATACCTTCAGCTCTGGTTTATATCCTCCCTCAGCAGTTTTATCCTGGGTCACCTTAGGCAATTTTTTTGTGTCTCAATTTTATCTATGAAGATCATTGGGTTCATTGTGAAAATAAACATTAAAATATAAAGAACAGGGTCCAGAAGATAGTGAGTGCTTTCAGAAGTATTCTTTGGCTTATGATCGTTTATAATATTGTATAGAGCTATCAGCAGAATGCTTGAATATGCAGAGTACTTAGCCTATTGCACATATGAGCACCTAATAAAGTGACTCTTTTTTAATATTTTATTATTTATTTTATGCGTATGGGTGTATTGCCTACATGTGTGTGAGTGCATCCATGTCATGTAATGCCACGGAGGTCAGAAGAGGGCTTCAGAGTCCCCTGGACCTGGAGTTAAGAACAGTTCGTAGCCACCATGTGGGTGCTGGGAATTGAACACGGGTCCTCTGCAAGAGCAGTCAGTACTCTTAACCACTGAGCCAACTCTCCAGCCCTAAAGTGACTCTTTTTTATAAAACCCTAGTCATTCAGAACAAAGAAACTGAAAAAATATCCCTATGGTTATTTACTAGCAGGACTGTGTACTTGGTGTTCTGTACTGCTGTCATCTACCTTCCCCTCCCAAGCAAGGCTAGTTCTCTGATGTAGAGCCCAGTACTACGTGTTTATATCTTCCTTTAATGTCATGCAGATACTTTGGGGCGTTACCTAATGATGTCATTATTTGGGGGAGGGGCATCATGATGCAAGCCAAACTGAAGTAGTTCCTTCTGCATGTCTTGGCCAGATTGAATGCAGTAGCTTGGCTACTGCAGGCACAGGCTGGACCCACAGGCCTGAAGAGGCAGAGCAGCACCTTGCAGTTGGCACTCCCCTGGGGGCCTCTCTTCTGGACATTGCGGAAAGCCAAACAGCTGGCACATGGTCTGAAGTTGGGGTCCGAGTGGTAGTGCAGAGGGCTTACTCTCTTCTTGGCAGAGACAGTGCCAAAGGCCAACAAGGACACAGCGCAGAGCATGCAGACTCATCTGGAGCACGGTGAGCAGCAAACACAGTTACGGGTAGAGAAGGCACAGCAGACAGTTCTGAAGAAAGGTAGCTCTGCTCAGAGGACTGTCTGAGCTGAAATCGCTATGTTCATGGGCTGTTTTGTATATCTTTTTCTTACATCAAAATTTGGTAAATGTGGTTATAACAAAGGATTTTATCTCCTTATTTTTATAAGGCCCACTGAAAAAGAGAATTGTTGCAATTTTCCTTTCACTGGTTCATGTTTTGGAAAGTAATAAAAATTTAAGAACTATTGGTATGGTTCTAGAAAAGAAGACCATGGTTACTATACCCCAACACTGAGAAAAATGATGGTAATTAGAAAATCTGACTTTCAGAGACTGCTTTTTAAACAGTGTACATTAGTAAAGCCTACCAGATTGTTTTCTGACAGTGTGAACTTTGTGTACCTGCACTGGCCCATACAGTAGCCTTTGACCAGATGGAAATGTGGCTACTGTGGTTATGAAAATAAATTTAAATTTTTATTACACTTATTTGGGGGAGGTGTATGTGGTGTGTGTGTGTGTGTGATATGTATGGTGTGTGTGGTGTGTGTGTCTGTGTGTGTTATGTGTGGTGTATGTAGTGTATGTGGTGTGTGTGCTAAGTGTATGATGTATGTGGTGTGTGTGGTGTGTTTATATGGTGTACATGGTGTGTGTGGTATGTGTATGGTATATGTGGTGGAGGGATAGGGGGCTTGTGCATGCTACTACACATGTATAGAGGTCAGAGGACAACTTGTAGGAGTCAGTTCTATCCTTCCATTACTTGAGTCCTGGGGATCAAATTCAGGTCATTAGGCTTAACAGCATGTTTGCCTGCTGAGCCGTCTTGCATGCCCAATAACTTTAAGTAGTCCCTTAAGGCTAATGGTTGCTCTGACAGGTGGTATAGCTACACAGTTATATGAGCAAAGACCATGATCCAAAGTACTTTGCTCAAAGGAGCAATGAAAAGGAATTCTTCAGATTTAGGCCCTAGTTTACCTGCTTTTTCAAATGTCTATGGAAACGTCACTGACTGAAGGCTTTGTGTCAGTGCTTTGGGAAACACTTTTTTTTTTCAAAATAGAAATATAAAATTTATTTAAAACCAACCACAAATTTCTGTGTAATCAGGAATGATACAATTAGCAGTAGCTTCTTTTTTTAAAAAAAACTCAATGACAAAGATTTAAAATATATTTTCAATTACAGTATTCATTTAGCCTTATTAGGTTAGAACAATTTAAAAAGAAATTTTATGCTCTAAACAAATGAAACACACAAGGAAAATATAATAGACAATTTTCACAACTGTCTTTACATTTATATTTGAATGCTAGTACATTTCAATACATTTCAGTACATAAACATGAAATCATATACAACTGTTGTGCACCAGATTTTAGATCCTTCAAGTAACTTGCAATTCCAACTCACAAGTCTTCAACTACTGATAGTGTTGTGTACAGAGAACTACGTATTGATCATGAACTAAAGTTGTCATGATTCTAAGATTATCTCTTTCCCTGCTACATGGTGAAGTGCTTTCCTTAATTGTTTCCCTTGTATATAAAAAACTAAATTTGGTGGAATTTAAAAAGCATTTCCTAAAAAGTTTTAAAAATAAATAAATAAAAAGCACTTCCTAAGTTTTTTTTAAAATTATTGAGATAGGATGTCAATAGATAAGAAAGGTAAAAAATAAAATAAAATAACTAGTAAATACATTCCAAAGAGGAGCCAGTCAAAGACCAGAATATGAACCTAGGAAGTTGGTATTTCTCGTACTTCTGTTCTTCATCTGGAGAATTGGTGAATATTTTTTACACCCAAAGATTCCTATAAGACAAGCTATTCGTATGTAAATTTATGAGGCAGATAAATACATAAGAAACGAACTAACTAGAAATTCATGCTGATCTCTCTCTGCCATGTAATCTTACAGTGTTCTCTTTAGGGAACACTTATGATACTCTAGTATCCCAAATAAGACCATTGCCCACACTCCACAATGCAAAAGCTGCCCTTAGTTTTCACTATTAAAACCATTTCTGGAAAATATTTCTATTAAAGCACCTATCACAATGTTAACTCCATAAAAGCTAAAAAAAATTTGACCGTACATTACAATAAAAATATTTAATCTTTCTTAAGAGCTTGGGTTTTTGTTTGTTTGTTTGTTTGTTGTTATTTTTTGGTAAACGAGTATAGTCAGCTACTTTATCACAGCACAAATACACATTGGTGAGGATGTGAACTTGCTATGTGCACCAAAGTCATGGGGGGGTCTCATTGAATATTCAAGGTTATTTGGCCTGTTTAATCTCTTTTCTTGTGACCCAGAATATATATTTATGAGATATTCAAAGTAAACTGCTTCTATACATAGACTTGTAAGATAAACTGCATAGATTGCTAGCAGCTTTACAGATACATCTCAGTGTGTATCATAATTCTGTACACAAAGGTAGTTTTTCCAGTGGTGGGGGGGGGGTTGTGGCTACAAAGCAGAACCAAAAAAAAAAAAAAACCAAGAGAAATCAAATAATGTAGAACACTTTAATCCCAGTACTCAGGAAGCAGAGGCAGGAGGATCTCTGTGAGTTCAAGGACAGCTGGGGCTACAGGGAGACCTTGTCTCAAAAAGACCAAAAAATAAAAAGAAAAAGAAAACTATTTGAATGAAAAAATTGTTCTATTGTAATAGTAAAGGGATAATATTCTTTACACATTTTTGGTTTGGTTTGGTTTGGTTTTTGGTTTTTTTCAGATAGGGTCTCCCTGTAACACTAGCTGACCTGGAACTCACTAGGTAGACCAGGCTGGCCTTGAACTCACAGAGATTCACCTGCCTCTGCCTCCCAAGTGCTGGAATTAAAGGCATGTACCACCAAGCCTGGCAAATAACTTATTTTTTACAATACCTTAATTCAGTTCATAGTGCAGCTAGCAGTCTACAGATACAGTGGTTCACTTACACTATGAGCTATGTGGCAGGGAGCAAGCCACTTTCCACATTTGTCATCTACAGGTACCTCATCTATAAAATGGGAACAAAGCCTTACTCTTGGGGACAAAAAGTTGAACAAAGCAAACACCGTTTACTTTTACAGGTTGAATTTATTTATTATGTAGCTGAGGCTGGCATCAAACATCAGATCCTCCTAAGTCTACCTCACAGGAGATAGGCTTATAGACATACATAGCAAGACACTCTCTCAAAATAGAAAGGTTAATTTAAAATGGGTTTGGAGATAAAGCTATATAATCAGAGTGAGAAGTTTCATAATGGGACCAAACATAATTTTTCAAGTTCTTTGGGTGCTAAGTAAATGGTGACAGTCAGGGCACAGAAAAGAGAGAGGAAGGAGCATACTCCAAACTCAAAAGCAAGAAGTACTTTTCATCTGTAATCAAAAGTAAGTGCTAAAACCAGCAAACCAGCTACTATTTTGAAAACAAATACAACAGAAATAAATTAATTCATGGGCATCTTTTTTTTTTAAATGTATATGAGTGTACTGCCTGCATGTAGGTAAGTGTACCCGTGTCGTGCAATGCCCTCGGAGGACAGAAGAGGCCGCCGGATCCCCTGGAACTGGAGTTACAGGCAGTTGTTACCTGCCACATGCATGCTGGGATTTGAACCTGGGTGTTCTACAAGAACAAGCAGTGTTCTTAATCACTGAGCCATCTTTCCAGCCCCCATGGGCATCACTTTTAAAGTTATCTTTCTAGTACTGTTGAAAAGTATGAGACAGATTTGCAACAGAATACAAATTGAAAGTATACATGCCACCCATCACACAATAGGAGCAGTATTGGTGCCTTCTAATGCCAGTTAGAATACATGAGAAGTGCTTCAGTGTTGTGATCAGTGTTCAAGTGAATGGTACTCCATCTGAAAGCACTATACCTTTGAAAAGTCCCGATGAGGTCTAGAGTTAAAGAATAATTCTTGGAGCTGGAGAAATGGCTCAGTGGTTAAGAGCACTCTTGTAGAGGACCTGGGTTCAATTCCCAGCACCCACATGGCATCTAGCAACTGTCTGTAACTCCAATTCTAGGGGATCCAACACCCTCTCTGACCTCCTTTGGCATTGTACAACACAGGTACATTTATATACATCCAGGCAATACACTCATACACATAAAATAATAATAATAAAATGTTATTTTAAAAAGAATTCTTTAGAATTATAGAAAAAGTAATTTTTTTCCAGTTGGAATATATATGTAAGATCCATTAAATAAGGTCTAATGTAATTTCTATGCTTATAATTAGTGATCAATATTTGTACTTTACTGTGAAATTTTTAAATAAAACTAGCAATGACGATTATAGATTAGACATAATTGCTGTTTTATGTTTTAGTTTTACTTGGCTTTCAAGAAAAGAATACAAGTAAGCTTTGCAACTAGGACCATCCCTCTAAAGCTTTCCCAGCCATACTGAGCACACTCCCAGGACAGACACAGAAGGCTGAGTCACCATGAAGAGACGGCACAGTGGCACCAAGAGGAGCCACTTCCTTCACACTGTGTTTGGAGGCCTCCCTTCACACGCTTCACTGCACTTGTGCTTGTGAAGAGAACATTCAAAGCTAAAATCTGGTGAATTACTGTTCATGCTTGGTTGTCTGTGCTTTGAAATTCTTCCTTGAAACTTGGCCATAACATAAGAAGTAAAAGTGTGTTTGTGGGGGACTAAAGGAAGGCCAGGCATAAATGTCAAGAATCAGAAAATAGCATTCATTTATTCATTTGTAGTGAATATGGTATCTGTCTATTTCTTGTAGCATGTGTAAGATTGTAGACACTGGGACTAAAAGATATCATTCCTTTTTCACAAGTGAGGTTCTTACTTGGAACAGAATTAAAAATATAGTGGAATATAAAGTCCCCAAACAGCAGGATGAAAAACTGTTTTGGAGTCGAGAGATAATCAAGCTGTGTCTGGATTAATGCTATCCTAGGGCAGTAAGAGAATAGTCTCTGTGACATTTGGTTGGACCGTGTAGGAGAACAGACTTTTGAATATTTGGCCTTGGATTTGAGGACAGGGCTGCCAAGCTGTCTAGAGTACCAGAAGTTATAATTGTCAATATTTTCTAGATTTGTTTGTTACGATAATGATCAGATCGCAATTTCTAAGTCTAATATAGAAAGGAAATTGTACTTTACTAATTACTTTACTGACTTACTAATTCTTGTGCAAATGTTATATGGATATGTGTTTATATGCATATGTAAGCATATTAATGTACTTACCTTGGAGGCACATTTAACAATATGGTTTCTTTCTTTTTTAATTATATTTTTATTGAATTTTTGTAGATTTCATACAATGCATCTTAATCATATTTAATCCCCCTTCCCTCTCTGTACCACCACATTATTCTACCCACAGGATTTCATGCATTTTTGTCATACATGTTAAGGCCTGTCCAGTCAAGTTTGTGTAGCTGGATGTCCCTTGTTGCGAATTCATCCACTGGAGACTATTCAGTCTGTCTTGCGTCACTCCCTTAAAGAAGATCAACTCTCCCTCACCCAGCAGTGGTCAGCTGCCAATCGTTCCTCACCAAAGTTGTGGCCTCCTTCCCATTTCCCCAGTTCTATGATGGTTTTTGTCTGATTGAGTTTGTATGGGTCTTGTGCATGCTCTTGCCATTGCTATGAGCAAGGTCCCAAGGAGCCTGTTTCCTTATGGTCATGCACCTCCTCCCCTGGCTCTTACAGTCTTTCCAGCCCCTCTTCCATATGGTCCCTGAGCCCTGGGTAGGTGAAGTTTAATGTAGGAGCCCTGTCCAGGAACCCATACTCTGCAGTCTTGTATTCAGTACACTTTGGCCATTTGTGGTCTTTTGTGTTCATTGCCCTCGTTGCATGAGGAAGCTTTGCTGATGAGATTTGAGATGTATTAGTATTCTCTCTACCATTTGTTCCACTACGTTCTATGAGCCAGCCTTAGGTGTAGAGGTTCCATTGTTGATGTGTCACTTATGGTTGAGCATCTCTCAGACACTTATTCTCTGTGTGTGACCAGTTGTAGAACTCTGTAATCGTCTTTGTCTGTTGAAAAAGAAGCTTCTTTAATGAGTGGTGACTGGCATACTTATCTGTAAATGTTACGATCCATATTTAGCAAATAGTAAGAAATTTCATTTGTCTAGAAATATGATACAGATAGGGTTTTCTGTAAGTTCTGTGACCTCTTCAGCCTCCTATTGAGCAGGCTTTAAATAAAATTAGGTAGTTGTTGATTACCCCAACATAAAAGCGCCCCTTCTGCACCAATGTCATTTGCTTGCTGGTCATTGTTGTGGTTACTAGCCTTTAAAGCTATGGTTGGACAATTAATTGATTTTCTCCCTTAGCAGCTTGCATAGTGTCCTCCACAACTATGAGAGCTAGTCTTCAGGGAGGAGGCTTCCAGGTCAGTTCCTGCTCCATTACTCCAAGCCCTGTGTCCAGACTATGTCGAGTATGTCCTGTCTTCATCAATACAGTAAGGTCTTATCTTAAAGTTCTGGGAGATAATCAAGGCCTTTGGCAATACCATGTATCATTTTGGGGACCTCTTGGATTACCCTAACCAACAACTTGAAGGGAGGTTTATCCTATTTGGCACTGTGTTTCTCTTTCTTTCTTTCTTTCTTTCTTTCTTTCTTTCTTTCTTTCTTTTCTTTCTTTCTTTCTTTCTTTCCTTCATTCCTTCCTTCCTTCTTTCTTTCTTTCTTTATTTCTTTCTTTCTTTTTTGGTATTTTTTGGTATTTTTGAGACAGGGTCTTCCTCTAGCCCCAACTGACCTGGAACTTACTGTGTAGACCAAGCTGGCCTTGAACTCACAGAGATCCTCCTGCCTCTGCCTCCTGAGTGCTGGGATTAAAGGTGTGTATCACCAGTCCGGCCTAGCACTGTATTTCTTGTTATATAGCCTTTAGCTATACATGTGGACTCATGTTCAGGTATTGTATGTGTATTTTTCAGTAGATTTTTGAACTAATACGCATTCCCTCTGGTTTTTACACCAACTGAGCATTATTTATCTCTCCTTTCTCTCTCAATATCTTACCATTCTTCCTCCCTCCCTAGTAAATGTACCACCATTTTCCCAACTTTCCCTTTGATAATACCTGTCTGCTATGTGCCCTTCTCTCTTGAGCTCCTCCTTCCCCATTACCCCCATGGTTCCTTGTATAATCCTCTCTCTTCTTCTCCTCCCATTTAAATACCCCTATTTTACCCATTTCCCCCTTGGTAACATGCGTCTCCTACTATTTCTCTCTCTCAGGCTCCTTCTTTCCTTTTACCTCCATGGTTTCTTTTTTCCCCAGCTCCTGTAGTTCCATTAGGATAAACACCCACATATAAGGATTTGGTGCTAAGATCCATAAATGAGAGAGAACATACATCATTTCTTTTTCTGAGTCTGTTACTTTACTTAGTGTAATAGTTTCTAGTTCCCTCCATTTACCTACAGACTTCATTATTTTGTCTTTCTTTACTCCGAGTAGAACTCCATTGTAAATGTTCTACATTTTCATTATTCATTCATCCATTGAAGGACACTTAGGTTGCTTCCATTTCTGAGCTATTACGAAAAGAGCAGCAACAAATGGATGTAAAAGTGTCTCTGCAGTAGGATGAATATATGCCAAGGAGTGGCATAACTGGATCATATGATAGATTCATTTTTCAGTTTTTAAGAGTTCTCCACACTGCTTTCCATAGTGATTGCAGGAGTTTGCAATTCCACCAGCAGTGAATGAGCGTTCCCCTTTCTCCACATCCTCGCCAGTATTTGGTATCATTTGTTCTCTTGATCTTAGCCAGTCTGACTGGGGTAAGATAAAATTTTAAAGTGGTTTACATGTGCATTTCCCTAATTACTAAGGATGTTGAACACTTTTTAAGGTTTTTCTTATACATTTTTATTTCTTCTTTGGGGAACTCTCTGTTCAAAATCATAGTCCATCTTTTCATTGGATGATTTATTTTCTTGATGCTTTGATTTTTGAGTTCTTTATATATTCTGGATAGTATCATCTGTCAGATGTGTACTTTATGGGTTTCCTCTTCACTTCCTTGGTTTTTTTGGGAGGGGCTGTACAGAAGCTTTTTTGTTTACTGATATTTCATTTATTGATTGTTGACCTTAGTTCCTGAGCAATAGATGTCTAATTTAGAAAGTCCTTTCATGTACCAATATCTTGGAGGATACAGCCAATGTTTTTTTCTGACAGTTTCAGAGTTTCAGGTTTCATTGAGGTCTTTGATCAATCTGGAGTTGACTTTTATGGAGGGTGAAAGATAAGGATCTAGTTTCATTCTTCTACAGGTAGAGGTCCAGTTTTGCCAGCACCATTTGCTGAACATGCTGTCTTTCCTCCAGTGTGTGTTTTTGGCACCATTGTCAGGTGTCAGGTGACTGAGATTGCATGCACTCATGCTTGAGTCCTCAGTTATGTTTCATTGATCTATATGTCTGTTTTTGTGCCAGCATCATACTGTTTTTATGATTATAGCTCTACAATAGTGTTTGAGATCTAGAGTATGGTAATTTCCCCAGCATTCAGCTTTGTGCCCAGGATTGCTTTGGGTATCCGAGGTCTTTTTTGCTTCCATATGAATTTTAGGATGCTGTTTTCTAATTCTGTGAAGAATGTCATGGGGATTTTGATTGGCATCACATTGAATCTATACAGATTGCTTTTAGTAAGATGGTCATTTTTCACAATACTAGTTCTACCAATCCATGAGCACAGGAGGTCTTTCCAACTCCTGGTGTCTTCTTCAGTTTCTTTCATCAAAGATTTTAAATATTTATTACAGAGATCTTTAATGTCTTTGGTCAGGTTTATCTCTAGATATTTTTTAAGGTTATTATGAATGGGAGGGCTTCCATGAATTCTTTCTCCAGTTGCTTGTTATTGGCATATGGAAAGTCTACTGATTTTTGTAAATTGATTTTGTAACATGCCACTTTACTGAAAGTTTGATAATTTCTGTAAGTTTTCTGGTGGAGTTTTTGGGATCTTGTAGATACAGTATCATACTGTTTACAAAAAAGGGATAGTTTGACCTCTTGATTTCCAATGAGTACTCCTTTAATTTCCTTCTCTTGTCTTTTAGCTCTAGCAAGAGTTTCAAGCACTATATTGAAAAGGAGTGGAGATAGTGGACAGCTTTGTCTGGTTCCTGATTTTAATGGGAATGCTTCCAGTTTTTCTCCATTTACAATGATGTTGGCTGTGGGTTTGTTGTGTATACTTTAATTATGTTGAGGTATGTTCCCTCCAGTTAATTATCTCTAGAACTTTTATTATACATGCATGTTGGATTTTATCAAAGGCCTTTTCTGCATCTGTTGAGATGACCCTGTGATTTTTGTCTTTAAGTCCATTTTTATGATTTATTACATTTATTGTCTTATGTATATTGAACCATCACTGCATCCCTGGAATAGAATCAACTTCATCATAGTGGATGATCTTTTTGATGTGAGTCTGATGTAGTTTGCAAGTATTTTATTGAGAATTTGTGCATCTATGTTCATTAAAGACATGGGTCTATAATTTTCTTTTTGTTGTCTCTTTATCTGGTTTTCATATTGGAGTGATACTGGCTTTATAAAAGAAGTTTAAAAGTTCTCCCTCTGTTCCTATCTTTTTGAATAATTTAAGCAGTGTTGGTTGTAAATCTTTAAATGTCTGATAGAATTCTTTTGTCAATCCATCTGGGCCTCGGCTATTTTTTATTTTATTATTGGTCTGTTTTGAGACAGTCCTGGAACTCGCTAGGGAGAGCAGGCTGGCCTTGAACTCACAGAGATCCACCTGCTTCTGCCTCCTAAGTGCTAGGATTAAAGGCGTGCACCACATACATGGCTCCTGGGCTAATTTTGGTCAGAGGTTTTGTGTTACTGTTTTGATGTCCTTATTTTCTATGGATCTGTTTAAGTTGTTGCTCTTTTCTTGGTTTAACTTTAGTGGTTTCCTTGAATTTAGAAACTCTTCCATTTATTTTAGGTTTTCAAATTTAAGAGAGTGTAGGTTTTCCAAGTATGGCCTTACTATGTTCTGAGTCTTTTTGATGTCTGTTCTGGTGTTTCCCCTTTCATCTCTGATTTTGTTGACTTCGATTTGTTCTTTCTCTCTTTTGTTTAACTGGGCTAAGGGTCTGTGTGTCTTGTTTATCTTTTCAAAAAACCAGTTCTAAGATTCATTGATTCTTTTTATTGTTTTCCTTATTTCTATTTCATTCATTTCTGCTCTGATTTTGTTATTTCTTCTTCTCTGTTGGGTTTGGGTTTCAGTTGATCTTGCCTTTCTAGAGTCTTGAGTTGTACTATTAAGTTGTTTATACATGATCACGCTGATTTTTTTTTTTAATGTAGGCACTTAGAGCTATAAGCTTCCCTCTTAGGACTGCTTTTAAAATGTCCTAGAGGTTTCCTTATGTTGTGTTATTATTTTCATTTAGTTCCAGGAATACTTTTTTTTCTCTTTTTGAGACAGGGTCTCCCTGTAGCCCCAGCTGTCCTGGAACTCACTATGTAGACCAAGCTGGCCTTGAACTCATAGAGATCCACCTGCCTCTGCCTCCCGAGTGCTGGGATTAAAGGCATGCACCACCACGTCCGGCCCAGGAATACTTTTATTTCTTTCTTAATTTCTTCTTTGACACATTCATCATTCAGGAGTGTGTTATTTGGTCTCCATAAGCTCATGTGTTTTCTATGGCTTCTTTTGGTGTTGATTTTATGCTTTATTGCATTCTGGTGTGATAGACTGCATTTATTTCATATTTATTGCATTGTGGTCTGATAGAATGAAATTATTTCAATTTTTTGTATTTGTTGAGTTTTGGTTTGTTTTGTGCCCCAGTATGTGGTCAAGTTTAGAGAAAATTCCATGTGGTCCTGCATAGAAATTGTATTCTTGATGCTTGGTTGGAACATTCCATAGATGCCTATTAGGTCCATTTGATGTAATAGTATCATTTAATTCAGACATCTTCTGTTTATTCTTTACCCAAGTTGACCTGTCTATTGGAGACTGTGGGGTATTGAAATCCCCTACTGTTACTGAGATGGAGTTAATCTGTGTCTTAATGTCCTGTAGTGTTGTTTTTATGAATTTGGGTGCACCAGAGTTTGGTGTGTATATGTTCATGATTGTAATGTCTTCTTGGTTAATTGTTCCTTTGATCAGAATGAAATAACCCTCTTGATCTCTTCTTACTAATTTTATTTTAAAGTCTATTTTGTCAGATATTAGAATTGCAACACTTACTTGTTTCTTAGTGCCATTTGCTTAGAATGTTTTATTCCATACTTTCACCCTAAAATGGTGCCTATCCTTGAAGATGAGATGAGTTTCTTGAAGACAACAAAAATACAGATTTGTTTCTTAATCCATTCAGCTAGCCTGTGTCTTTTGACTGGGAAGTTGAGGCCATTGATATTTAAAGTTATTATTGAAAGATGTTATTTACTGTCATTTTAATTTCTGTTTGCATTAATGGTCCAACTTTATGTTTTTACAATTATACCTTCATGTATTTTCTTTCTATAGCCTCTTAGGTATAGTCATTCCTTTCTTCAGTCCTTTGTATTCCTTCGTGTAGTCTCTGTAGGACTGGGTTTTGTGAACGTGTATTCTTTCAGCCAGTTCATGTCATGGAAGACTTTTCTTTCCTCTTCAATTATAGAAAGTTTTTCTGGTAAAGTATTCTAGGTTGGCATCTATGGTCATTTAGAACTTATCATAATTTGGCTCAGGCCCTTCTAACATCCATTGTTTGCCTAATTCGGCAAACTTTAGTAACCTCAGAGGGATAGTTCCAAGGTCCAAGGAGAGGAGATGGGAAACAGAAGTGCTGGCAGCTCACCATAGGAGGCTGAGTCAGGCACTCAGATGCAGTCTCAAAAAGTTGGTTGCACCAGGAGAGGTGACAGGACAAGGAAATACAGGCCTCTTCTAGCCAGTGGGGAAGCCTGAGCCTTGGAGAAGTGAGAGGGATGGTGGTTTCCTCCTTAATTAATTTTTGTGACAGCATCACATGTAGCCCAGGCTAGTCTTGAACTTATTATGTAGCCAACATGACCTTGAACTAATTCTTCATCCTTCTGCTGCCACATCTCAACTGCTAGGGTTACAAGCATGTACCGCCATAGCAGACTAGTCACATGGTTTCTAATATAGATTTTTTTAAATATTATATTATTTTTATTTTATGTGTATGAGTGCATTGCCTGCATGGGTATAAGTGCACCCATGCCGTGCAATGTCCACAGAGGCCAGAAGAGGGCATTGGATCCCCCTGGAACTGAGTTACAGAGGTTTGTAATGTTCAGGGTCCAAGGAATTCCCCAAATTGACCACTCGGACACTGAGTCTCAGTAAAAAGGAGTGCTTTATTGGAACCAACTGGTTGGGGGACACAGATCATCTCAGGAGCTGTACTGCAACCCCGAGCAGTGAAAACGCAGGGCTTTTAAGCAGAAAAGCCACAAAAAACACAAAGCAGGGGATGTCCATAGAAACTATACACAGAATAACCAGGAAAGGATTGAAACAATCTAGGGCTGATTTCCAGAGACTTTACCTATACAGCCATTGGCTATTTTACCTGGGGCAGAATGTTCTTTCTCTTCTGCCCCAGATTATTCCCATAGAAACCATACACAGATGTATCAGGTATACTCCCATTGGCTAGCTTACCTGGGGCAGAACGTTCTATCTCTTCTGCCCCAGACCATTTCCATAGAAATCATAAACAGATACCAGGAAAGGGTTTGAACAATGAAGGGAATTTCCAGAGTCAGGCGGAGGGCAGCTTTTTCTCAGAGGCCAGGGAGGGGGTCTGAGGGGCACTCTCTTTCAGTAAGCCACCATGTGGGTGCTGGGAATTGAACTCAGGTCTTCCGCAAGAGCAGCCAGTGCTCTTAACTGCTGAGCCATCTTTCCAGCCCCTAATATAGAATTTTTTTGGTCTTTTTGAGACAGGGTCTCCATGTAGCCCCAGCTGGCCTGGAACGTGCTCTGTAGACCAGGCTGGCCTCAAACTCACAAAGATCTGACTGCCTCTGCCTACCAAGTGCTGGGATAAAAGGCATGTGCCACCATGCTGGCATTAATATAGAATTTTTTTTTTTGGTCTTTTTGAGACAGGGTCTCCCTATAGCCCCAGCTGTCCTGGAACTCACTATGTAGACCAGGCTGGCCTTAAACTCACAGAGATCTGCCTGCCTCTGCCTCCCAAGTGCTGAGATTAAAGGCATGTGCCACCACGCCCAGCTAATATAGAATTTTTAACATACATATATGTAGCACAATATGGACAAGAGAACAGTTTAGATGATGTAAATGTTACTGGGAGATTCTTTTCTGCTCATGATTTCTACCTTCAGCTTCCCTGTTGTTGACTTTATCGGATGCTCTGTGAGGCTGGACTTGCACATGGTCCTCCATGTAACACCACAGTGAGCCGCTCCTTCCAGGAGAAGCTTAGTCTGCTCCAGCCATCCCAGAATAGCTTTCCTTGAGCTCTTGCCATTATGTACTTTACCCTGACAGTCTTCTGACTATTAGTGAACTAAAAGACAAGCATGTCAGAAGAAAAGAACATGGATGTATGTCCTGATGACTCTTATCCCGGTCATTCCTCGTCCCCATTCAGACCAGGTCTGATGGTTCTTGGTAAGTCTCTTCTGTGGGTTTCTGTAAGTTTAGTGAATGCCTCACCTGTGAATTCCTCTAGCTCCATTTCTAGCATTCTGCAGTGCTTCTTCTGAGGCTGGTAAGAGCTTATCTTCTGTTCACTGCAGCCCAATTGATGCTGTTTGAAATGAAAAGAAATTCATTTAAACCCAGCTAGTCCTGTTCAGGATTAAAGAGACTCACTTAAAAATTCATGTCATCTGAGCTGTGAAAAAATTATTTTTTTAAAATGTACTTTAAGCTGGGTATGGCAGTGTACACCTCTAATCCCAGCTCTCAGGAGGCAGAGGCAAGCAAATCTCTGAGATGATAGTGAGTTCGAGGTCAGCTGGGGCTACAAGGAGACCTGTCTCAAAAACAACAACAAAGCACTTTAGGCTGAAGACGTAGCTCAGTTGGCACACTCACTTTTCTAGTATGCATCAAGCCCTGGATTTGATCCCCAGCACAGCATAAAACCAAGTGTGATAACTCACGCCTGTACCTGTAATCCCACCACTTGAGAAGCACTTGATGCAGGAGAATCATAAGTTCAAGGACACTTCTTCCTTGGTGGTCTAGTGGTTAGAATTCTGCACTGTCAAAAGTTCAGTGTCATATTTGGCTACAGAATGAGTTCAGGACCAGCCTGACTATGTGAGATTCTGTCTCAAAAATACAAATGTACTTTCAAGAGAGTCTCCCATCATTGTTTTGTTTACTCAGTTCTATTAATGAAAACATTTTTACACTATTTCTCCAGGATCGTACATCAGAGTAACCAACAAAGACTTGACTTAAGTTTTACAGATAACCAAAATTATATGCAATAACAACAAAAATAATGCAAAAGACATTCCCTAACCACCAGGCTAAGCAATTTATTCAGAGCCCAAACACAGCCTTTCCTAGGTCCACTGTATATTGAGTAAGTATTAACTAAATGCATGATTAATAAACCACAGGGTTTTTTCTTTCTTCTTTTATTCTGTGATGCTGGACATGGAACTTGGGACTTCACATTCTTGGCAAGCACTCTACCACTGGTGGCCTTGTTAGCCCTAACTATAAGCTTATTCAACAGAAAAGGAATGGGAATCTTAGAGTCTCACAGTAACACTATTAATTAGTGTACCCTTCATGTATAGTGTAAATTGAGGCAAAGATAGAGTCAACAAATTCTTTAGTGACAACCCTGTGTTCTGGCAGGCAGGTCAAGGTATCACACCTCACTCCTAGCCCGTGCTCTTCATTAGACATAAACTGTTTTTTCTCATGTTCTGTAATGTTCTGTTCATTTTCTCACTGAGATATTTAGCTTAATGACCAATCATTTAATTTTAGCACTCAGATAAGTCACACTCTTTTTTCTCTCTTACTGAAGAAATATTCAAGAGGGATAAATTTGGTCTCTTATACTAGCATTTAATTTTTAGAATTTGCTAAATATTCAACATAAAAATGCTAGAAAAGGTATAGTTGTAATAGTTTGTTATCTTGCATTACAGTTTTATAGAAATTTACCTTTGCTGATGGAACAAGGGGTAGAGAGAACACTAACGCATCTTTCCACTCTCATCAGTGAATCTCCCTCATGCAGCAGAGGGCAATAAACACAAAGGGCCACAAATGGCCAAAGCATAGAAAATTAGAGTCTGCAGAGTGTGGGTCCTTGGACAGGACTCCCACATTAAACTTCACCCAGCCAGGGTTCAGGGACCATTGCAGAAGAGGGGATGAAAAGACTGTAAGAGCCACAGGAGGAGGTACATGACCACATGGATACAGAGTCTTATAGGTTCCTGGGACCTTGCACATATGAACTTACAGCAATGGTAACAGCAGGCACAAGATCCATGCAAACACACACAGACAAAAACCCAGCATAGAACTATGAAAATGGGGAACAGGCCCCAATCTTAGCAGAAGAACTATTGGCACCTGATTATTGCTGGGTGAGGAAAAGCTGGTCTTCTTTAAGGGAATGACTCTAGATAGGCTGACTAGACCCCAGTGGACGCACATGCATTGAACAACATCAGGGGATACTAACTTGACTTGATAGGCCTTAACATAATGACAGACTGCATGAAATCCAATCAGGGAATGTGGGAGGGTACCAAAGAGGAAAGGAGTATAAAGATGATTAAGATGTCATGTATAAGGTAAACAAAAAATTCAGTTTAAACGTTTTTTTAATTAATTTTTAAAAAGTATTTATTTAATAAGCACATAATTAGGAGAAGCATTTCATTACAATGCTTTATAATGACATATTCAATAACAATTTCCAGAGGTAAGATGCATCTCTTTCAAAATTGGCTGTAAATTTTTAGGTTTACAGTTGAATTAATACAGTTATAAAATATTGTACTCAGTATAAACCCTATAAGGCATAAAATTAAATGAGGTTTTAACCTTTAAAAAATATCTCCCTTTAATTATTAAAATACACAGTTTCATACAGAAAAATTCTTTTTTCTCTCTCTCTTTTTGTAGCCCCAGCTGTCCTGAAATTCACTATGTAGACAAGGCTGGCTTCGAACTCACAAAGATCCACCAGCCTCTGCCTCTGAAGTGCTGGGATTAAAGGTGCACACCACCACATCTGGCAGAAAAATTCATTTTTAATGCAATTAACACTAAGACATTTGCACATGCGTTTCTAATCTCTATATATCTGATTATTACTAGTCACAGTCGGTTACTTTCTGAGCTCCTTGGCACCTGAGCATAGATATAAAGTCATCAGGTAGATTTCAATGGTAATGTTTTTCACATCTAATTATTAAGGAGCAAATGTTTATGCATTAAAGAATTAGTATTTTTTAATTTTTAAAAAAAATTTAATAACCACATGATTAGAAGAAGTATTTCATTACAGCTTTAACATATTCAGCAACACACTCCAGAGCAAGGATACATCTCTTTCAAAAGTGGCTGTAAATTGTCAGGTTCACAGTTGAATTAATACAGTTATACAATATTGTGTATACAATATTGTGTATAATTAAATGAGATTTTACTCTTTAAAGAAGATCTCCATTTCATTCTAAAATATGCTGCTTCCTACATTTTTAATATTATATTTTATCATTTTAGAAGAAACATATCATTACAGATTTAATATGCTCAATAGCAGTTTCCAGAGCAAAGATACAGCTCTTTCAAAAGTGGCTACAAAATTTTTAGGTTTGCTGTTGAGTTAATACAGTTATATAATATTGAACTCAATATAAGCCCTGTAAGACATAAAATTGAGTGAGTTTTCAACCTTCAAAAAAGATCTCCATTTCATTTTAAAATAGTTTCTTACAGAAAGACTCATTATTTTTGCTACTAACACTGAGATGTTGGTACATGTGTCTCTAATCTGTATGTATCTGATTATTACTAGTGACAATTGGTTGCACTTGGATCCTTGACACCTGTGTATGTCTATAAAGTCATTGGGTAGATTTCAGTGGTAATGTTTATCACCACTACTAATTACCATGATGTAAATTTTTATGCTTCCTCCTCAAATATAATACATTTTATTTGTTGATTTTTGTGTGTGTATATCATATAGAACATCCCAAACAATCTTATTCATCTATATACCCACTTCCCAAATGGCATCCTCCCATAGCCCCCCTCCCCACATACTGGAGCCCATATACTCTGTCATCCCTGTTACTGTCCACTGTGTTGTGAGCACCACCAGCCATTCCCCAGGGTTTGTCCATCTGCTGAATCTAGTCAGACTATCTAGAGTTCCTTGTTTTAGGATGATCACCTCTTCCTCACCATCACCATTGAACTCAGTATAAGCCCTATAAGACATAAAATTGGATGAGATTTTAACCTTTAAAAAAGATCTCCATTTCAATTTAGAATATATTGTTCCTTGCAGTAAGACTCATTGTTTTTGCTTCTAACACTGAGATGTTGGCACTTGCATGTCAAATCTGTATGTATCTAATTATTACTAGTCATAATCGGTTGCACTTGTATCGTTGGCACCTGTGTATGTCTATAAAGTCTTCGGGTAGATTTCAATGGTGATGTTTATCACCTCAACTAATTAGCATGACATGAAATTCCATGCTTCCTCCTCAAATATAATAGATTTTTTAAAGTTTCTGGGTTTTTTTGGGGTGTGTGTATATCACACAGAACATCCCAAACCATCTTATTGAACTATACACCCACTTCCCAGATGGCACCCTCCTATAGCCTCCCTCCCCCCACTAGAGCCCTTATACTTTGTTATCACTGCTATTGTCCGCTGTGTCGTCACCCCGCCCCAGCCATTGCCCATTACTTATCCACCTGGTGAATCTAGTCAGCCTATCTAGAGGTCTTTGTTTTAGGAAGGTTAGCTGTTTGTCAATTAGCAGCAATCAGTTGTCAATATTCCTTTAGATAAGATTGGGGTCTGCTGTTCATTTTCCCAGTTCTATGCTTGGTTACTATCTGGGAGTCCCTTGGGCCCCCCTGGGCAACAACTCAAAAGAAGGTATTTCCTCTCTGGCATTGTTGCTTTTTATGCAGCCTTTAGCTATAAATATGGACTGTTAAAAACTTAAATTGGCCCCTTTAATCTTTGGTTATACTTCCCTTTTGGGTGTTTCAGGCTATATAAACCAATTTTTTTTTTTTTTTTTACTCTTAAGGTCATTTAAGAATCTGTTCCTCAGGGGTCATGTGGGCTTGGGAGGAGCCCCTGGCTCCTTTCTTTTACCAGTTACGCCTATGTGAAGAAAAGTCAAAGGTCCTGCTCAACTATGGCTGGCTTCACTTGGAAGGATGGAGGAAGTGTTCCCTCTGTGTTGACCCGCCTCTTTGTAGACTGGACACTGGTTCAAAGTCCATCCTGTGGGGTCTCCATGGCCTTCTTGATCAAGAGGACGGGTGACTCACCATGGTTACAAGACATTTTGAGAGATGCTCATAGTCCCCTGGAACTAGTCGACCTAGGACGACAAGGAGCAAAAACTGTCCTTAATGTCCCTCTGACCAAATTAGTATAGGCCTCAAAGTATGTCTGTTAAACATCTGAGAAGGTTAGCTCTACCAGTCTGGTACTTTTAATTACTGTGTGCCATGAAGCTAAATCTTGGGCAAAGACCAATTGTTCTCAGATAAACCTTACCTAGACATATATTTCTGATCTGGTATGTATAATTTGTTAGTAGGTTGTTGAACTAATGTGGTTCCCTCTGGTTTCCAAAATTAGCTGGGCATTATTTATCTCTTGCATTGCCTAAGCCCTCCATCATGGTTTCCCCAGTTAAGGTGCCCCCATTTTCCCCCTTTCTCCCTTAATAATACCCTTCTCCTATGGTCCTACCTCTCTTGAGCGCCTTCTTTCCCTTTATCCCATAGGTTCCTTGTATACCCTTCCCTCCCACCACCCTTAAACTAACCCAATTTTTATCCATATTCTCCCTTATTAAGGCCTGTTTCTGACTGTTCTTCTCTTTCAGGTTGTTTCTTTATCTTTACCTCCCTGTTTCCTTTCCATTATCCTGGTTCCTGTAGTTATGTCTGGATACATACTCACTTATCAGGATTTGGTTCTAGGATCCACGTATGAGGGAGAATATACATCGATTTTTTTTTCTAAGTCTATGTTACTTCACTTACTATAACAGTTTCTAGTTCCATCCATTTACCTGCAAATTTCATGATTTCATCTTTCTTTACTGCTGAGTCAAATTCCACTGTATAAATCACATTTTCATTATCCACTTTTCAGTTGAGGGATAGTTAAGTTGCTTCCATCTCTTAGCTATTGTGAAAAGAGCAGCAACAAACATGGATGTATAAGTGTCTCTGCAATAGGATGAGTTCTTTGGGCATATGCCAAGGAGTGGTATAACTGGGTCAAATGGTAGGTTCATTTTTAGTTTTTTAAGAGTTCTCCACACTGCTTTCCATAGGGGTTGAACAAGTTTGCAGCCCCACCAGCAGTGGGTGAGTGTTCCCCTTTCCCTCCAACACTTGGTATCATTTGTTCTCTTAATCTTATCTAGTCTGGCTGGGGTGAGATGAAATCTTAAAGTGGTTTTAATTTGCATTTCCCTAATTACTAGTGATGTTGAACACCTTTTAAGATGCTTCTTAGCCATTTTTACATCTTCTTTTCAGAACGCTCTGTTCAGCTCTTTAGCCCATCTTTTAATTAGGTTACTTCTTGTCTTGATTCTCTGTTTTTTGAGTTCATTATATATTCTGGCTGTTAAACCTCTGTCGGATGTGTCGCTGGTGAAGATTTTCTCCCATTGTGAGGGTTTTCTGTTCGCTTCACTGGTTGCCTCCTTTGATTTAAGAAGCTTTTTAGTTTAATGAGGTCCCATTTGTTGATTCTTGACCTTTTTGCCTGAGCCATTGATGTCTGGTTTAGAAAATCCTTTCCTACACCTATATCTTGTATGTTTTTGCCAATATTTTCTTCTAACACTTTCAGAGTTTCAAGCTTTACATTGAGGTCTTTGATCCATATGGAGTTGACTTTTGCACAAGGTGAAAGATAGGGGTTTAGTTTCATTCTTCTACAGGTGGAGATCCAGTTTTACCAGCACCATTTGCTGAACATGCTGTCTTTCCTCCAGTGAATGTTCTTGGCCCCTTTATCAATATCAGGTGGCTGAAATTGCATGTACTTAATATTTTGGTCTTCAGTTTTGTTCCATTGATCTATGGGTCTATTTTTGTGCCATGTTGTTTTTATGTCAGTACCATGTTGGTTTTGTGTCAGTGCCATGTTGTTTTTATGACTATAGCTCTGTAATATAGTTTAAAATGGGGTATAGTAATACCCCCAGCATTGATATTAGTGCTCAGGTTAGCTTTGGATATCCGAAGTCTTTTGTGCATC